>NC_043960.1:6867624-7467624 GCF_902148855.1 Sphaeramia orbicularis
AGTTTTGAACGAACCAGTTACTTTGCAGAAAAGTTTCTGTCAGGGCCAGGAACTGTCTTAACGTCTGTTCTCTCACACCATTTTCATCATTTGACCATGATTCACTTTTTGAATCGTGGTCATCTTTAACGGCTCTTTTTAACATTCAACATAGAGGGAGAAACACAAAGCAAAAAACAATCCCCTCCCTGTTTCATTTTACATTTTAATTTAACTTATATTTCATGTAAATTTCCTGACATAACCAAAACAGCAAAGTCTATCTAATCAGCATCCGATTCTGCAGTATCACACAGAGATGGGGCTGCTGCAGTTGCCATGGCTTTTGTTGCTAGGTAACTATTTTTAGGAAGTCCAAGAAGGCAGGTGCCAGTGAGAGAGGACAGACACCAGCCCAGCAACAACAGATTAAAGTTCAGCTGAAGTTCAAGTTAAGGACAAAGCGAATAGAATAGAATAGAATAGAATAGAATAGAATAGAATAGAATAGAATAGAATAGAGAGTATAGAATGGCCAGAAACTTGATTCTTGACTTCTTTAAAAGCAGTTTTATAAAATTAAGTTAATTTGGAAGATTGTGTTAGATATAGAATAGAATAGAATAGAATAGAATAGAATAGAATAGAATGGTCAGAAAGTTGATTCTTGACTTCTTTAAAAGCAGTTTCACAAAATGAAGTTAATTTGGAAGCTAGTGTTGGATGCAGAATAGAATAGAATAGAATAGAATTGGAGAATACAGAATGATCAGAGAGTTGATTCTTGACTTCTTTAAAAGCACTTTTATAAAAATAAGGTAATTTGGAAGATAGTGTTGGATGTAGAATAGAATAGAATAGAATAGTGTGAATTTCTTTTTACGCAGTTAAGTTTATTAGGGAGATACTGTGGTTGATGTCTGGTGTAAAAAATGTACAACAGAACAGAATCAGATGGGACTGGGGATGTGTTTATATGGGACTCATGTGGAAGTGTGAGGGTGTCATGTCAATGCTTCAGGGAGGGGCTAAGAGATCAGACTGAATATTCTGCTTCAGGATTGGCTCTCTGCTAAAGCTCTAACCACGTGACGGGACGCTCAAGCCAATCGGCAAGGTAAAGGCGTGGCCAAGGAAGCGTCGCTACCATCCAGCCATCATGCTAGTGGAAGAAGTCCTGTGCAACTAGCTCTGCTAACTCATGCAATGACAGCTTGGGCTTGTTTTTTATGAGTGTAGCCCGTATTTGTAATGGAAAGTGGGGTTTAGAATGGAAACATCAGCTTGTGCGTGAAAGGCTTCGTTCTGTTGGGAAAAGGACCCAATAAGACCGCTGTCTCTGCTAACGAGCTCGTAAGCTAGCGGCTAATCGTAACCCACTGCCTGCCTGCCTGCTAGCTAGCACCAGCGGCTCCACAGACAACAAGCGAAAGTCTCACGAGTCGGCGGTTCGACGTTGGAGAATTCTACCAGTATCATGGAGAAGGTATGTATGTACACGAAGACATAAAGCTACTAACGTTATCTTAAGCTGCAGTGCGTTTCACCGAGGGAACAGGGCATGCTAACGTTAGCTGACCATAGTTAGCTGATAGTTAGCCACACCTGCTCCTGTTGGCATTCATTCACCAAGGCCAACCGGCTTCGTTTTTGTCCCTTGAGCCGCTCAGCTAATTTACCACTTGCTACACATTCAGTGTTATGTCGTCGCCTCCGGTTGGGAGGTCACTGGGGACGGTACATGGACAGCGGGCCGACCGGCATGAATGAGCTGCTCAGATGAGGGAACGCCCAGTACTGACTCACTCTACGGTTATCATGTGTCTACAGTCATATACAGAACCAATACATATGTGCAGTCATCACACTTCACCATTAAAATACTTGTAATAGAAATATATCAGAGGAAGTATTCAGATCTTTAAGGAAAATCACTAATACCAAACTGAAAATCAGTTATGCATTCAGCAAATGGTACAAATAATATGAAAAGTAAAATTAGACATACACTAAACAGATCCCTCACATATATCAGAATCAGCTTTATTTGCCAAGTATGTGAACACATTCAAGGAATTTGGCTTCAGGTTTTACGTTGCTCACGACATACAGTTCTGACATGAACCCAGACAACATGTGGACCTACACACAATATAGGCAAACAGTCCACTAGAGTCAGAGACAAAAATGGGTTGAGATTTACAGTGGATTTACTGTGTGATTTGTACAGAGTGCAAATTGGAGTTCTTGCACAGTGAGTGGGTGTGTGGGTCCGGTCTATTAAAAATATGTGTATATTATTTACAGTGGGATTTACATTGTAATATGCACAGAAAGTGCAAGCTGAAGTATTTATACAGTGAGTGGATATGTACAGGAATACAGTCTGTCAAAATGTATGTTTATGTGTATATATGTATATATAAATTATTGTAGTGCAAATACAGTTTTTTGTATAGTGCAAATTAGACAGTTTTACAAAGAGTGCAAAATATAAGTTTGTGAGTTGGTGAATTGGAGTCAGGGGGGTATTGACACTGGGTGGGTCATGAAGTGTTCATCAGAGTGATGGCCTGGGGGAAAAACTGTTCTTGTGTGTAGCTGTTTTGGCGTACAGTGCTCTGTATCACCTGCCAGAGGGAAGATGTTCAAACAGGTTGTGACCGGGGTGTGAGGGGTCCGCAGCGATGTTACCTGCCCATTTCCTGATGTATGATGTTTATTAAACCTATAGCCATTCATAACGAGATCATCAGCAGTTTGTTTTGCTGCTGCAAGTTTCTACTTTTTATGAGCTCAGAAAAACAGGCCAGATTTCAGCTTTATACCTGTGTATTTTCCTTTAAATCCACAAGGGTTTTAATGGAGTTTATTGGCTTAAGAAGAGTGAGAATTTCTCAGTCCTCAAAGGAACACTTTACCCTTCAGTTTATCACAAACAGTCAAACTCATCATCCTTGTACATGGGTTTTCACAGGAGCAGAATGGTTTGAAAGATGAACGCTGTCAGACAGACATAGTAGAGATACTTGTCTCTGAGACGGGGGTGGGCAATTAATTTTCTTATGGGGCCACATGAGAAACTTTGACCGTTGTTGAGGGCCGAATCAATACACTCACAGCTCTGCTCTATATGTATGTCTATAAAAACAGTAAATGAAACAATACAATAATGAAAATGTGGAGCACAGAGCGGAGTATAACTAATGAATACTCACAGAAACCTTTTTGAAAATGTGTAAAACCACCTCCTCGTTAACTTTACATGAAAAACAATAAGTGCATCCAGCTATGTTTGTTTGCATATCTCAGTACTTAGTTTTTTTCTTTACCTCTGACTTCAGTGAAGAAATACTTAGAAGTCTATTTCTTGTTAAAATCTCTGCATTCTGAATCAGTCTTTCTTTTTCTGGAGTTAGCTGACATCTTCATGGGCTGAAACTGACAAACAAACCAATCAGTGCATTAGCCTTATGCCAAGTATGGAAAGTACCTGCGAAAAAACGTTAATTTAGCAGATCCTCAAAATAAAAGCATTGCCGTTATATTGGTTATATCTGTTGTGATCATATATATTTGCAGTGACTTTTAATTTATCAGTGACCTCATGTGGGCCAGTCAGGGTCAGCTTTTGGGCCGTACAATGCCCAGGTCTGCTCTGAGATGTAGAGCAGCGTAGTAGACATATAAAATTGATTAAAATAAAACTACTCATATCAAGTAAAGCGCAAGTATTTTATTATTGTACATGAAATTAATACCTACAGTAAGAACACTTTTTTCTGCTCTTGATATATTTTGTCATTCAATTATACCAGTGTTTTTTTTTTTTTTGTCCCCTGTTTAGTGTTTGTCGTGTAGTGGGAAAGCAGCCTGATTCTTCTTTATATTTAGAATATTTGCAGAGAAAAGACACTCGGCAAACAAACGGCAGCAAAATAAACTCAACCGCTCACTCTCTTCCCACAGGCTGATTTCTTGAAAGGACTTCCCGTCTACAATAAGAGCAACTTTAGCAGGTTTCATGCAGACTCTGTTTGTAAAGCATCTGTAAGTAGTCTGATGTTATTTCCACAGATTGTCATTAATCAGACCACTGTTATATGTGTGAGATGCTAAACCTTTGCTTCTTTCTTAACCCTTAAAGACCCAAACAGCTACCACCAACCAAAAGTACTTACTAATCTAAAATGTTTAATAATTATTGATCCACTAATCATAGCTATACATGTTAAAAAATTGGTGTAAAATACAGTTTGTCATCTTTTCACGGTCATCAGATATGACCCCTGTGGACGTTCAAAGGCTCCGTAGTTACCATGGAAACACCGTCATCTTCTGCAACATTGATTAACCAGTAAAACCCATGGGGTTCGATCAGTGACAGTGGATGAACACACTGGATTTTACATTCAGTTATTGATATAGTTGCTGAAATAGTCACATTTTCTTCTGTATTCTCTGTTTTGATATAATAACCTTTGAATTTACTCTGTTGTGATGAACAGCTACATGATCTGTGAATTAAAAATTGGAAAATACATGCTTTATAGTGACAATACCTCAAATAATGATATATATTTAACATATATCATTAGTGTTCAGCCAGGATCAAAGTGCACTATATTTATCTCTACTGTTTGTTTGTTTGGTTGACATGTTTGTTTTTTATTCTGAAATATGCACTTTTAAACTGTTTTGCACTATGCACCACAAGAGAATTGCCTCTTTTTAAATTTCATTTTACATGTCTATAATGACAATAAAGGCATCCTATTCTTTTCTATTATGCTGAAAAATGCAAAATACAGAGGGTAATATTATAATAAATGGTGGTAAATTGCTTAAGAAAGGTTAAATAGAGAGATTCAGCAGTCATTTTGGAACTGTCACAAAAGTTGCACTGGGTCTTTAAGAGTTAAGATGAATCATGCAGACATTTCTAAAATGTTTTGATAATTCTTTAAAACATTAAACATTACATTAAACATTATTTTATAATTGTGAATCTTGCTCTGTTGTGTTTCACAGAATCGGAGGCCCTCTGTGTACCTTCCGACACGTGAATACCCATCTGAACAGAGTAGGTACCGACAAATAGTCACATTAAACCACACACTATTCTGAACAAGACCCACAGTCGGACCTCATCACTCATCATCTTCATTCGTTCATCTTCTGAAACCACTTAATCCTCACTAGGGTCGTGGGGGACCTTATCACTCATTAAATGTGAATATCCTTGGTAACTAATATGAGGGTTGTTTCTTTTCGCTGCAGTTATTGTGACAGAGAAAACTAATATCCTCCTGCGTTACCTTCATCAGCAGTGGGACAAAAAGGTGAGCACAAGCAGTTCCCTGTTTTTGTAAAGATTTGGTTTTACAGAAGCTTTTACACGATGTTTATGGTATTTAGCAAACTTCTACAGTTCGTTACAGTGAGATAGGAACATACATAAATGTATAAACTTACAGATACACCACACAGGGATGATTTTTGAACATCAGAAGAGAAAGAAAGAAAGAAAATCAAAACAAAACAAAAATATTTCATGAACTTTTCCCATCCCAGCCCCCACCCTCTTCCCCCCTCGTATGGCTCTCAGTTTCCTGTCATTTCTATACCTACACAGTCTGTGTACATAGTTTATACTTACACCCATCTGTACACGTTCATATGTATATAAATCAACACATTGCTCACAACAGATACATCAATGAGGAAGTTCTACAAGAAGGACTTACAGAGAGATTGCTTTTCATTTCTTAATTGTTTGTAAAGTCACTTCATAGCTCTTGCCTGAGTTGTTATAGTTTTGAATTTGTCATTACTTTTCTGTCAGTTTGTTTTTTTTAATTTTAGTTTCATTTTAGTTTCGTTTCATTTTTGAGGTTCATTTCAATTTAGTTTTTACCAACTCCATTCCGAGAAATGGTCGGGACTTTTTCTAAAATACAATACAAACACAATCAGTGATTTGTTAAGTCACTTGAATCTTAATTTCACTGAAAAGTACAAAGAGAAGTTTCTGTTGTTTTCAATGTTCTGTTGAATATTAGGTAGTCTGACAGATTTAGTCGTGGAAAAAAATATTAGACCACCCCTTGTTTTCTTCAGTTTCTTGTTCATTTTAATGCCTGGTACAACAAAAGGTACATTTGTTTGGACAAATATAATACTAACAACAAAAATAGCTCATAGTAGTTTAATTTCAGAGCTAATATCTATCCATTTTCCATGTTTTCTTGATAATAACCAAAATCACTTAAGTTCTTATGTCAATATCTATGGCGCTGTACTGACAAAAACAGTGCTTTTAGACATTCCATGTTTTCTTTTCTGTCTGTTTTAGTCACGACACACACAGGGGTTTGGACTGGATTCCATAACCATTGCTTTTGATGACTTTTGGTGGTCTAATAATTTTTTCCGCAACTGTAGATATGTGTATTTGTCCTTCACAGGAAATTGCCTTCACATTTTCATACAGCGACAACAAAAGAAAAATCAACTCCAAACACATGACATAACACAAACCCATCCTCACAACCACATACACCCCACCACACATATCCATCTAACACATTACAGTCTTTTGTTTTTTTGAACTTCTTTTTATTTAGATTTCATGTGTGTAGCCATACAGTGCATTGTAACAAATCATTATTTAACAGAAATATATGTGTGTGTGTGTGTGTGTGTGTGTGTGTGTGTGTATGTATATATATATATATATATATATATATATATATATATATATATATATACACACACACACACACACACATCTCAGTCTTAATGGGGGTAGTAGTCCATGGTTGTTTCAAGTCCAAGGCCACAGGGACCAGAATATTCAGGAGAGATCAACATGAGCCATTAAAATACAACATGGTAGAACCTTGACATTCTTTCAGAATCTGAGATAGAACAAAATAGAAATCCACAACAGCAACAACAATGAAAAGCAACAACACTTACATCAAATTAAAATGTGACTTATTTACAGTCTTTTTAAGGAGTTATTCAGTTCTGTTATTGCATTAGGAATTACTAATTACTATTGCATTACTGGGAATTACTTCAATATTAACCGATTTATGTAATGATGAGTTCAACACACTCAGGAAAAATAGGAAAGAATCTAAGACTGAACAAGATGATAAAATATACAGATAATACTGCACTGTAAGATTCCATCATGATCAGTTTAATAAGTACCAGGAGAGAGGATCATGCTTGGACTTGGCAAGGATGAGTCAGTTATCTATTGGTTAAAAACCTATTATTTTCAATGCAAAAATGTAAAGTATTTAGCGCTTTCATCGTCTGCAGTGCATCATGTGAAAATGTTCAGGGGGTCTGTGGTAAATTTCATGGTGTAAAGGCCGAGGGCAGAAACACTTTTGAATGTGAGCCTTCAGGCGACGTCGCATGAGAAACCGTCAGGCTCCAGAGGCAAATGTAACCACAAGGGCTTCTGTTAGTGACAGAACGGTGCATAGGAACAAATTACAGATCGCAGTTTTTATATTTTAGAAAATGATTGATGTTTTCTAGAAATTTGATGTTTGTTGAATTGTAGTTTTTATACAGAAGCAAAAAGCAGGATGTAAGACAGTTACATCAGATTCAAATGATGTGGTCCTACATTGTGTCTTATTTTGTTCGCTATCACCCTTTAGCATAATTTGAACTTTTCTGTTAAGTTTTTCATTAATTTTACTGTATTTCCGTTAGCAAATATACGTAAGAGGATTAGGGCCACTGGAAAAAAAAAAGATAAAATTAAAGTCCAGTATATATTTTTATATTATTATTTTGAGATTCAAGTCAGAATTCTGAGATTCAAGTCAGAATTCTGAGATTAAAGTCAGAATTTTGTGGGGAAAAAAGTCAGAATTCTGGGATAAAAGTCAGAATTCTGAGGAAAAAAGTCAGAATTCTGAGAAAAAAGTCAGAATTCAGGCTTTTTTTTTCTCAGAATTCTGACTTCAATCTCAGAACAATAATAAAAAAAACAAAATTAAAACAGAATTCTGAGGAAAAAGTCAGAATTCTGAGATTAATGTCAAATTCTGACTTTTTTCACAGAATTACAATAAAAAACATATATCGGACCTTTTTATTTTCCCAGTGGCCCTAATCCTCTTCCGTACAAATCAGATTGTTTCACTGCTAAATTTAATTTTACTTATCATTAACTCTGGGTTTTATTAGTCTCGTGTTAATATTAATATTCGTGAAAGCTGTCCTTGAGTCTGTGAAACTGATTCCTGTGATATTACTGACTTCAGTCTAATCTTTTCCATTTAACAGAATGCAGCAAAGAAAAGGGAACAGGAACAAGGTGAGGGCGACAGTCCGGCACCGCCAAGGAAAATCGCCAGGACAGATAGTCAAGAGATGAACGAGGACTCATAAGTGTGTGTGTGTTTGATATGTGTGTGTGTTTGCGCATATAGGGCGTTGCCAAATTAGACAAAGAGCAGAAAGGATAGCCCCACCTGAACAAAAACATCTGGTCATTCTGTACCTGTCCAAAAACCGTTGACTTCAAAGTCTATTTCAGATAAATGTCCGATTTCTGACAGGTTTAATCAGGGAGGGAACGTCATCCTGGTGGTTCTTGTTTCAGTCTTGGCCATTCCCTGTGTGGGCTGGTATATATGTATATGTTTGTACGCATGCTGAGCTGTGAGTGTGTGTACTGTGTGTTGTTCTGTGTGTGTGGGGTGTGAATGAATAGTTTAATTAAGTGGCGGAATAGATGTAAGATCAGCGACGGACTTGACAGATGAAGTCAGACACTACCCTTAAAGAGTCTCATCCTGGTACATGACTCCTGTAGCCTTCTGTCACCCGGAGAGTCTGTCCCGATTTGATAACATTTGTTACCGTTTTAATTTTATTATAACTATTATTGTTTATGTACGGCAATGAGCTTCCTGCCAGCCACAGTGCCCACCCTCTCGGTTTCACTGCCCACTCTGCAACCACATAGGGGCATTGCAACATTTCTCCACACTGTTCGAATCAACAGAACCAAGGATGCACTGTGAAGAACAGCACAAAGTAGAAGCAACTCTTCCAGAAATCCCCTTAGATGTGTATTTATGGTGAATATGCATATCTCCATTTTATTCTGGGACTTGTGCTTATAGGATCGATGTTGTATCGGTGAATCTGAGAAGTATTTTTTACATCTAGCACCACCTTCTGGCGAATTACCTGGACTGGCTCTGAGGTTTAGCTGTTCCGTCAACTACGTAAAAGTCCAAGGATGAGAACAAGCGTAAATATGGATCTGTGAATTGTGACCTTGGGGTTTTAAGTTGCACAACTTGATAACACGGGTTTTGAAGAAACATATGTATATGATATCTGGAAAAGGGAAAAAGAATACATGAAGTGTAAATAATTGCCAGTACCAGAATTGGTTTATCTGATTAAATAGCTTTGTGTCTGCCTTTTTGTAAAAAAAATAAAAAAAAAAACAAAGAAAAAAAAAAAGCCCATGGATACAGTAGACAACAACAATAACCCTTGTCGAAGTTAAGAGAAAAGCCCCGGTGCCCAGTGGATGTTATCTTGCCTTGCATGTCGATGTTTCACAGCTGGGTATTGTGTTCCCGGGGTGGTGGTTTTCTGTTGTGTGACTGTGGACGGTGTTAGACTTAGAGGCCTTATAACCTGACATCATGGTTCGGACCCTTTTGCTCCCCCGGCTCAGGGCCCAGGATAGTCGTACTGATGATCCTGTAATGTGACGGCTTGTGTGGCTCTCCGTGCAGAGCTGGCGTAGATGAACACAGGGGGGTTCAGAGGGCGATTATATTTTCAGCCATAGAATGCACAATGAGCATGCACAGCGACGTGCAGACGCCATCCTGCCTTGTTCCTCCGATTCAGTTTGTATTGGTTTCATACACTTGACACTGAATAAAGCTTTTTTAAATGTTCTTATCACTGCCCCGCGGAGCCTCATCAGAGCCTGTCGTCCTTCCTGTCCTTCTCTCGATCAATGCTGCGATGTTGGTTGACAGTGTGGTCGGACATCTTCCTACCTACAGTGTAATAACCTGTCTGTTCCTGGAGCGTAAAACCATGTTTATGCTTCTGCTCAGACTGTTTTACAACACCCGAAGCCTTGCCCCATCTCATGTGTGTTAGAACAGATATATTCCTTTTAGCTTTGCTGAAATAAAACTCGACTGAAACTGGGCTTTTGTCGTGTGGTACTTTAATAACTATACGGAATCCATGGAGTTTCGGTTAAAGCGTTTCCAAAGAAGACCTTGAAGCCTTCAAAACAAAACACGCCACCAGAATTTTGAGAAATTTTCCAGGACCATTTTAAGATTTAATAAAATAAGAAACAATTTGTCCCCAACTCATTTTTATTTGATGTATTATTAATAGAAACAATCTATTCAGCATAAGCTCCATCAATATCACAGATGACCAAACCAGTGGAGGGTATCAGGCCCTGGGTCCTTCCTGACCCAGATCATTTCTAATGGTTCTGAGATGCCCAGACCTGTTGTAGGTACCAGTGGTCTCTGCTGCTGTGGTCGTCACTGTCTGGAACTGGTCCCAGAGACGGTGCAGGTGGATATGCCAGTGTTCTGCCAAGGTACGTATCCACGCTCAGAATTGTTTCCCCTGACCGCAGGAGCAAAGTTTCTCATATGTTTCCACCAATCAATTGTCCCAAACTCGTAAAAAAAAAAAAAAAAATGGTTGAGTAGTATAATTTTTTTAGTAAAGTCTTTATTTGAGTACTTAAAATAAGCATGAACTCATGACATCTATAAAGTTCAAAGCTTATTCTTGAACTTTTATGCTTATTTTTTTCCTCAGAAGAACCGACACTATCATTGTATTGCACAGAAATTAGTTTTTACATAAAAAAAAAACTACTTTCATTTAACTCACTTCAGACACTGCTCTGATCAGTATCAGTAAATCAAAAATATCAACCTATGGATGATGTTTTATTGTCATTTATTTATTTAATTTTTGCTGTTTCTCTTTAAATCCTCTTAAATCTGAGCCTTTAAATTGCACCCTTATGGGATTATATAATTACACAGACAGATATTTTAGGTACTATTTCAGTTCAGTTAATTCATCTTCTAATGGAAGTTTCAAAAGCATAAGATGTTGGATAAGTAGGTCATTACATAAAATAATACCGTGTCAAAATAATCACTAAATTCTCAGATCAGTCCTGTTCATAATTCCTCTGCTATAACACTGGTCAACAACAAATTTATTGTTTAAGTTTTGTTTTTTTTTACGTCAGGCTTATTTTTGCAAGATCTTCTAGTCGAAGCCATTTCATTCACCTGTAATATTAAAAAAAACAATCATAAATTGGCAAAAGTAAAATCTTAATCTTAAATTGAATTTATTCGAACCTGTTCTTTGTGTCTTTTTCTTTTGTCTCAGATTACACTGGTCAACAACAAATTTATTGTTTAAGTTTTTTGAGCTGATTTAGGATAATTTTGGTGTGCTGAATCCAAAAATCATTAATTTTGCTCAATCAGGTCAATTTTCTGAACTCTGCTACATATTGGCTTTTTAACATTTTTGCTTACATTTATGGGCATTTTCACACCATATGATACAAAATTCTTTCATATTTCTTGCAATAAACAAGTTCTGAAGATTTTACTTTTACCAATTTATGATTGTTTTTTTTAATATTACAGGTGAATGAAATGGCTTCGACTAGAAGATCTTGCAAAAATTAGCCTGACGTATTCTGCTACATCTGCGGTGAATACACCATTGTACCTAACAGGAATCCTGTTAGAAAATGATTTTTTTTCTCTTAAAACCTATTTTGAGTGAGAACTATATAAAAAATCAGCTGATAAAGTCACAAAAATGTAATCAATTTTGTGAGAAGATCAAATTTTTCAAAATCAAATTAGCAAAAAAACCTGACCTGATTGAGAAAAACAGATGTCATTTTTGGATTTAGCGGTGCAAAATGGTCCTAATTCAGTTGAAAAAACCTAGACAACTTGCAAAAAACATTTTTTTGTAACCCAGTGTAATCACCTGAGGACGTTTTATATTCAAATTTACTATCAATAATTCTCAAAATAAATCACTCCTTACCCGTTGAGCTCAGTTACATCTGTCCTCAGACTTCAGTCAGCTCACAGGGCTTCAATGTTATTTATTTATTTATTTGATAGGTGGAGTGCAGATTAATGAAAATCTGTATTGACCAATACCAGCTGTAAATATGTCAGATAATAGAGAAAATGTTAATTTACATTCGTCGTGCCAAGGCAGGTAGCAAAACATCACAATAAAAACATGCAAATAGAACAATAAAAGAACAATAAATTAAGAGCACAACACATTAAAAGTTTATATAGATAGATAGATATACATGTATATAATCACAACTGTTCCTAATTCCTTAAACCACCAATAGAGGGAGATGTTATGTCACAGACACGTATCAGGATGTTCTGTTTGTGTGATGGCTCACTATCATCCACTGATTACACTGGGTTACAAAAAAATGTTTTTTGCAAGTTGTCTAGGTTTTTTCAACTGAATTAGGACCATTTTGCACCGCTAAATCCAAAAATGACATCTGTTTTTCTCAATCAGGTCAGGTTTTTTTGCTAATTTGATTTTGAAAAATTTGATCTTCTCACAAAATTGATTACATTTTTGTGACTTTATCAGTTGATTTTTTTATATAGTTCTCACCCAACATAGGTTTTAAGAGAAAAAAAATCATTTTCTGACAGGATGTATTTATTATTTATTATATATTCACCGCAGATGTAGCAGAATACGTCAGGCTTATTTTTGCAAGATCTTCTAGTCGAAGCCATTTCATTCACCTGTAATATTAAAAAAAACAATCATAAATTGGCAAAAGTTAATTCTTCAGAACTCGTTTATTGCAAGAAATATGAAAGAATTTTGTATCATATGATGTGAAAATGCCCATAAATGTAAGCAAAAATGTTAAAAAGCCAATATGTAGCATAGTTCAGAAAGTTGACCTGATTGAGCAAAATTAATGTGATTTTTGGATTCAGCACACCAAAATGATCCTAAATCAGCTCAAAAAACTTAAACAATAAATTTGTTGTTGACCAGTGTAATCTGAGACAAAAGAAAAAGACACAAAGAACAGGTTCGAATAAATTCAGTTTAAGATTAAGATTAAGATTTTACTTTTGCCAATTTATGATTGTTTTTTTTAATATTACAGGTGAATGAAAAAGCTTCGACTAGAAGATCTTGCAAAAATAAGCCTGACGTATTATGCTACATCTGCGGTGAATACATAATAAATAATAAATACATCCTGTTAGAAAATGATTTTTTTTCTCTTAAAACCTATTTTGGGTGAGAACTATATAAAAAATCAACTGGTAAAGTCACAAAAATGTAATCAATTTTGTGAGAAGATCAAATTTTTCAAAATCAAATTAGCAAAAAAAACCCTGACCTGATTGAGAAAAACAGATGTCATTTTTGGATTTAGCGGTGCAAAATGGTCCTAATTCAGCTGAAAAAACCTAGACAACTTGCAAAAAACATTTTTTTGTAACCCAGTGTTATCAACATGTACAGAGAACTCATCCTGTATGCTACCCCGCAGAAGGTAGAAAATGATACGTCTACAGGCTAAACTTTCATCCATGGACAGACTATTAATTATCCTAGGTTCTAATTATATTTTACTAAAGATCTATCTGATTGCGTTAATTATTCTCTTCTGTCAGGTTCAATTTTTTCAACATTTTTTTCCACAAGCAGCTGGTTGCCAAGGGTTATGATGGCGTGAAGAGATGGACTAAAAAAGTAAGGAACAGTATGTAACAGCACAGACGGAACAGTGCGTTTTGTCATCCTTCACTTGGTCCGACAGAATCGCTAAAAGCTGCACTTTCGTATCACATTACATCCAACTTTGACATTTTACACGTAGAAGCAGAAGCAGCAGACGGAAACATCTGCCCAGCCGGCATAAGGAAACACAGTTACTAATTACAAATCTGAATCTAGTTTAATGACGTGTAAGTAAATGCAAATGAATGACTACATAGAATACAAAAAACGTTATTATTCAACTATCTTACTGTTATGATTTTCCAGTGAAGTTCCAAATCTTAACAGAGCCTTTCATTACCATTGAATGGATGAGTTTGACTGTATTTTATTTTGCTTTAGGGAGTTTTGATTGACAGATAGTATTTTATTAACCCTCTGAGGGCAGCACACACACTAACACATTTTCAAGACTGTTTCACTATATCTTTATTAATATTTTAGTCATTTTACGTCATAGAAAAGTGGTTCAAATAGTTTGGTGAATGGGAGAATCTCAGGAACTGTTTTGCTGCACGGCACAAATTAAAAAGAAAAAGAAAAAAGATATACATTATGTAAATACTGTTAATATCGAGTGCTTAGTAAATGTATAATATAATGGTCCTTTCTCATTTGTACTGATCTAATGAAGCTTGATATGTAATAGAAAGTCGTTATTCAGCCTCATTTATCTCACATTTGAGACATTTGGTGAAAATAAGACAAGATTTATGCTCAAAAACAATCTTACAAAATTTTAGACATGTTTATACCCTTACCTATTATCAGAGGTGGGTAGAGTAGCCAAAAATTAGACTCAAGTAAAAGTACTGTTACTTTAGAAACATATTACTCAAGTACAAGTAAAAAGTAGTCATCCAAATAATTACTCAAGTAAAAGTAAAAAAAGTACTTAATGAAAAAATTACTCAAGTACTGAGTACTTCCTGAGTAACAACATATTTATTGTTCTTTTAAATTCAACAATTAATGAATGAAATGTTAAAATAAAATATATAGAATATATATGGGAACATTACAGCTAGTTACAAATATACCTTGTTGGTTCCAACACTTGAATATTTCTAGTCTGTTCTTACGGAGGCAGATACTGTGCATGTTTTTCTATTTACTTTTACGAGTTAGCCTACATATCTTTATCTTGACATATCTTCCCCTTCTGTCGAATTTCTTTAACTCATGTGAGTCATGTGAGTTTTTGGTGGAAATCTTTGGAACAAAACAAAACAAATGCTTCATCCATTAACAAATAACCAAAAATAAAAGTAACAAGTAGAATGTGCACCATTGTAATGGAGTAGAAGTAGCGTTTCTTCTTCATAAATATACTCGAGTGAAAGTAAAAGGTATGTCATAATAAAAGTACTTTTAAAAGTACAATTTATGTAAAAAGTTACTTCAGTAAATGTAACAGAGTAAATGTAATGCGTTACTACCCACCTCTGCCTATTATTTTATTCATGTATTACACTACTTTTGTGAAGGTAAGATTTTGGGAACCCTATATTGACGACTAAAACTATGAAGGCTAGATTTGTTTCTTCATTATTCAATCAAAAGAAAAGTTGCCTTAACCAAAAAAAAAAAAAATTTTTCAATAAAAAAAAAAACCTCACTTGAATAATAATAATTAAAAAAAAAAAAAACAGACAAAAAGTGTTTGAATGCAAAAAAATGTGAGACCCAAAAAATGGCATTTGAAAATGTGATATATTTGAAATATATGACATATGAAATATTTGAAAATTGAAAATATGTTTTTTTGGTTCAGGCAACTTTTCTATTGATTGAGTAATAAAGAAAGAAATCTAACTTCATAGTTCTGGTGCTTAATATAGGGTTACCAAAATCTTACTTTCACAAAAGTAGTGTAATACATGAATAAAACAATGATTTTATTTTGAAAACATTTTTTTGATCAAAGTAACATTTTTTTGGGATTGAATAATAAAGACACAAATATCCTATCCATAATATGGCCCAAGTACAAAAAAAATGACTTAAATCCAAAAAATTATTTTCAATCTGAAAATAACCCTCTTCAATACAAAAACCCCTTTCAATCAAAGAAAAAAAGTGTTCAAATGCAATTTTTTGGGTCTCAGATATTTTTTTTGCATTCAAACACAACAAAGTCGCACCAAATCTAGAATCAGATCCAGATCCAAATAATTTCACTAACTTTTGTTGACATCATAATAAAGAAGCTGTATATCAAGTTTGAAGTCAATTGGAATTGTAGTTTCAGAGAAGAAGACGATTGAAAGTTTTGTAACGGATGACAGACGACGACAGACGACGACGACAGACGACGACGACAGACGACGACGACAGACGATGGCAGACGACAACAGACGACGACAGATGACGATGACAGACGACGACAGATGACAACAGACGATGACGATAGATGACAATGACAGTTAACGACGACAGACGATGATGACAGATGATGACGACAGATGATGACGACAGACGACGACAGATGATGACGACAGAAGACGACAGATGACGATGACAGATGACGATAGACAACGACAGATGATGACGACAGAAGACGATGACAGATGACGACGACAGACGACGACGACAGACGACGACAGACGACGATGACAGATGACAACAGACGATGACAACAGATGACGATGACAGATGACGACGACAGATGACGACGACAGACAACGACGACGACAGACAACGACGATGACAGACGATGACGCCAGACGACGACGCCAGACGACGCCAGACGCCACATGTCGACAGTAGCTTATGGCCTGTCAGCTGGTATGCTAACTAGCAAACCTGATCCAAAAACGAATCAAAACTAACTGAATTGGAGAAAAACAAGTCATAACTAAATAAAACTAAACTATAATGAAAAATCCAAAACTATTAGAACCTTGACCCACACTAATACACTTTTTGTGGTTTGTCATGTTTAAACACCACATCCACTGTTGAACTGTTGATTTCCTTGCAGTGAAAGGGCTTTAGAAAACACACACCATATGCTGCGTGTGTGTGTGTACTTGTACTAGTTAAACGTGTACACATATAGGTACACGTCTGTGGTTTAACACAAAATAATCCCATTCTGTCTGTGTTTCTGATGTTTTTCCTCTGTACTGCCGGTGTCTCTCTGTGAAGCAGCCTTTGCTCTTCTGTCATGAAGACATGCCTCGAATCCGCAGGAGAATCTACAAGGAGCTGTGTGACTGAATAACGTCCGCCTTCACTCCGAATACGTGCTCGGTTACATGAGACAGTGTGTCTAAGTCTGTCAGACAGCCCGCTTCCTCGACAGCCTGTTACATAAGCTAACGTATCCAGGCCATGTGTATCCCAGAAGCCCTTGTGCCTGTTTGACTGACAGCAGATCGGACGTCCCCTTTCGACCTCTGACGACTGGGTTCAATAAGTTTGTAGCAAAGCAGAGTTTTACTTATTCAAAACAGCGAAGAACTACTGACGTGGCTCCCTACTGACTCTGAAAATGCAGAATCCACCAACTTCAAGTGTTTGGGTTTCTACATTTTGATTACGACACAACACATAAGCCTTTACGGGAGCTTTGTCTTGGACTGAGGAGGCAGGCGCTGCACCGGCCTGGACCAACAGGACAGACTTTTCCTTCCAAATGGAATGGCCTTACCTCCCAGACAGCCATTTTTACCCAAATGACTGTTTTTATTTGTTTATTCTATTCTGGACTGAACAACAGCATCATGTTGACATTAAAGCCTGTTTTTATTAGTTTACCAGCTGACAGGCCATAAGCTATTGTCGTCATCTGTCGTTGTCATCTGTCGTCCGTTACAAAACTTTCAATCGTCTTCTTCTCTGAAACTACAATTCCAATTGACTTCAAACTTGGTATACAGCTTCTTTATGATGATGTCAAAAGTTAGTGAGTTTTATTTAGTTTGGACATTTTTTTTCCCCTCTAATTCAGTTAGTTTTAATTCATTTTTAGAGCAGGTTTGTTAGTTAGCTTACCGGACGACAGGTTGTTAGCTAATGTCGTCTGTCGTCAGTTACAAAAATTTCAATCGTCTTCTTCTCTGAAACTACAATTCCAATTGACTTCAAACTTGGTATACAGCTTCTTTATGATGATGTCAAAAGTTAGTGAGTTTTATTTAGTTTGGACATTTTTTTCCCCTCTAATTCAGTTAGTTTTAATTCATTTTTAGAGCAGGTTTGTTAGTTAGCTTACCGGACGACAGGTTGTTAGCTAATGTCGTCTGTCGTCAGTTACAAAAATTTCAATCGTCTTCTTCTCTGAAACTACAATTCCGATTGACTTCAAACTTGGTATACAGCTTCTTTATGATGATGTCAACAAAAGTTAGTGAAATTATGTGGATCTGGATCTGATTCTGGATTTGGTGCCACTTTGAAAAATTTCCCCATTATAAGAGATAGGAAGTGGATGGATGCAATAACTCAGTAAATATAAATGATATCAACTTGAAATTTCTCCAGTCCAGCCCTGATGGGGAGATGACCAAAACATAATGTCCACATGCTGATCAGGATCTTCTTCTGGATCCGGGAACTTATGGAAAATTTAACATGGGCTCTTATGGGGAAAACATTTCAATCGTCTTCTTCTCTGAAACTCCAGTTCTGATTGACTTCAAACTTGGTATACAGCTTCTGTATGATGATGTCAACACAAGGTATTGAAATGATTTGGATCCGGATCTGATTCTGGATTTGGTGCCACTTTGAAAAATGTTCCCATTATAACAGATAGGAAGTGGATTGATCCAATAAATCAGTATCAATGATATCAAGTTGGAATTTGAATTTTTTTACAGATCTGATTGGAATATGAGCAAAACATGGGCTATTTCTGTAATAGAATAAATACACAGAACTGGGTGGTAATAAATGGCATCTAGATACATTTCCCAAAGCTTTTAATTTGGTCGGTAAGATACAGGGCCACTGGTCCTATTGTTATTCATGGAGCTCGGCTGTGTGGTTCAGTGGACCTACCATTCACTTCAAACTTGAAGGTGTGAGTTGGGTTCATTCTCTTGGACTACAAATATTTGCACGGTAAGAGGCTAATCCTTTGAAGAGTCTAGAATATCTGAATGTACTGTTCGTATTTTCTTCCTGGCAGCCTCGCTCGCTGCTGACATAACGGCACACAGGCTGATGGCACATTTTAGCTTTGGCTTGAAACTGGGAAATGCAACAAGTTCTTGCATAGTGCATAACAAATTTATTGTTTAAGTTTTTTGAGCTGATTTAGGATAATTTTGGTGTGCTGAATCCAAAAATCACATTAATTTAGCTCAATCAGGTCAACTTTCTGAACTCTGCTACATATTGGCTTTTGAACATTTTTGCTTACATTTATGGGCATTTTCACATCATATGATACAAAATTCTTTCATATTTCTTGCAATAAACGAGTTCTGAAGATTTTACTTTTGCCAATTTATGATTAATGTTTTTTTTTTTAATATTACAGGTGAATGAAATGGCTTCGACTAGAAGATCTTGGAAAAATAAGCCTGACGTATTCTGCTACATCTGCGGTGAATACACCATTGTACCTAACAGGAATCAAGTCACAAGTTTCATAAAGTGTGCTTACCAATCTTATTTTAGTATTGATTATTATATTTTGTGAGAAGATCGAATTTTTCAAAATCAAATTAGCAAAAAAACCTGACCTGATTGAGAAAAACAGATGTCATTTTTGGATTTAGCGGTGCAAAATGGTCCTAATTCAGTTGAAAAAACCTAGACAACTTGCAAAAAACATTTTTTTGTAACCCAGTGTAATAATATACGTTATACTGTATAGACTAAATGTCCTCTAACATTAACGTTTATTTGCAACATAGTGTAGCAAACTATTACATGATCAAAAACAAAACAAAAAAAAGTCTCTGTTTCGAATGTCTGGGGTCGCCAAAAATTTGTGATGTTAAAATGAGGTCAGGAGCCAAAAAAAGTTGGGAACCACTGGTTTAGGGTCTACAGGGTTAAAGCATGCATCTCCTAATTTTTTCATTGATATCACTGGTCTACAAGGAAAATGCTTCCAGAATAAAAGTAATGAAATTTTACCACTTGAAAGTCACTGATAGAGAAAAATCAAGTCAAAAATGCTGGTTGGCTGAACTTTCCAAGATACAACCTTGGGTCAAAATGTGAAATTCAAGAATTAACGACAGAATGGGTTTGACTCAAAAGGAATATTTGTCTCAGAGCTACAAGATCTACTTCAAAACACTGTCTGCACATTAGAATACATTCACTTTACAGGTTCTATTTAGTGGAAGATTTATAAAACTATTATATAAATGTACATAAACCAATATATATGTGTAATAACACTGTATCATATACCTTGAAAACATCAGCAAACCGGCACTTTTGTCATTTATTTTCCAATTAATCTTATTAAAATACCTAACATTTAGCACATTTAATGTCTGAAGCAAATCATTTCTAAAAAATTGTAGACCAGTGTATTTAATCCAACTTATCTATTTTCTAGTAAAAAATATACTTTAATGCACCATGTGGAGTTAAATGACATTGAAACAGTGTCTAGAACCCAACAAATTTAATCTAATGTGAAAAAATAAATACAAACTGTAGACGATGCAGGTCACAGGTAACTTAAGCCTTAACAGTATTTTATTTCAGTGCAGTTTTCCCAGCACCTACGCCAAACAAGTAAATGCACAAAGCCTGAAAGAGTCTTCTGCTTCCACACATGGATCAAATTATGGGGCATCATTTCAGTCCAGGTGGAGTTCACATCATTTTCACCCCTTTTCCATAGGGTGGAGGATGGAGGAAAAGGGGTGAAAATGATGACCCCCCCCCCCCCCCACACACACCTCTTCAGACATCAGTATACTATTATATCATCATCCTTCTTTACATGTGTGGACTTTATTGCATATTTTTCCAATCCAATCCGCTTTACAAATCCCCTGATTGGGAATATTGTGAATCCAGAACCTGCTTTACTACCTGTTACCAGAAGAGGGAGCCCTATGTCAATTAATATAAGGCTACTGTTGCTTTTTTTTTGGTGTCCATCCAGAGCTACAACTATGAAACCCCTCAGTGTCAGTTTGCCCTAGATAAAGGATTATTGTTTTGCTTGAGGGCACTTCAGCAGAACCAGACATGAACGCTTGCTCCTACGGAAACTGTGGTTGTCATTATGCAAGTCTGTGCGCAACTGTCCATATTTTAATGTCATGATTAGCATTACTCTGACCTGTTAATTAGGTGACCTTTAAGTCCAGGTTTATGCTAATTATGCGTATCATCATAACCGGGTCCATGTTTGTGATAAATGCACAGGCACTGGTGAATGCTGCAGAAGGCCATGATGGGTTTGATATGCAGATCATTTCCTCAGGTTTCCGCTCACTTCAGTCTGTTTCATCTCCTTTGTGGCATTTCCTTGTGATTGCCCTTTTCGACATCATCATGTTTGGTCTCATGTTGTACAATTCCTCATGTTGCAGTGTCTAAACTCAGCACTGTGCTTTTTTTTTTTTTTTATTCTGTTTTATTTTTATACCTAATTCACAACCTGAAACTATTTAACTCTCCTTATACTTCATTCCAAAACATCCTATTTTTTTCAACACTCCCAGAAAAGAAATGAACAGAATAGAATAGAATAGAATAGAATCTTTATTGTAGGAAACAGTTTGTGATGATGGGATACTGTCGTTCTGAGTGTTTGGGTATTGTGTGTGGTGTCCCCCAGGGGTCAGTGTTGGGACCTAAATCGTTTTCAGTGTATATTAATGATATATGTAAAGTGTCTGAACAAATTAAATTTGTCTTATTTGCTTAAGACACAAATATTCTGGGAACTGGTGAGGATTTGCAGCAACTTTTGGACATAATCACTTCAGAGCTAAATAAAATTAAGTTATGGTATGACAAAAATAAGTTGTCAATAAATTTGTGTAAAACGAAATTCATGATTTTTGGTAAATGTAAAACCAGTAATGAGGTAAAGGTACTGATAGAGGGTGTAGACATAGAAAGGGTGAATCAAAACAAGTTTCTAGGAGTGATAATTGATGATAAAATTTGCTGGAAACCTCACATAAAACATGTACAAAACAAACTATCTAGAAGCATCTCAATCCTGGCCAGAGCAAAGGGGATATTAGATCAAAAATCCCTTCAGATTTTGTATAATTCATTGATCTTACCTTATTTAAGTTACTGTTTGGAGATATGGGGAAATACATATACAAGTTCATTACAAAGACTTTTTCTACTGCAAAAAAGAGCAATAAGAATCGTTCACAATGTTGGTTTTCGTGAACACACAAATCCACTATTTTTCCATTCTAAAACTTTAAAACTCATTGACCTTGTGGAATTCAAAACTATTCAATTAATGTATAAAGCAAAGATTAACTTACTGCCGGGCAATATTCAACAAATGTTTAGTGAAAGAGAGGGAGGCTATGATTTAAGGGGAAAGTTAAATTTAAAGATTCATAAAGTACGCACTAGGTTAAAAAGTTTCTGTATCTCCGTCTGTGGAGTAAAATTGTGGAACAAATTGTGTGTGGAGATAAAACAAATATCAAACATAATTCAGTTTAAAAAAAGATATTAAAAAAAAATGATTCTTGAGAGGTACAGTATTTAATAATGACAATAAGGACTGTTTGTTTATGGATGATGTTATACTGATAAATCTGCTGTAATTATTGAAGAAAATGGTTGAATTGTTGAGTCTGCCATGATCATATTGTTGGGTGTAATTCAGTTACTGCATTTTTTATTTGTCGTGGTTTGATGTTAAAATTAGGAAAATATTGTTGTTTGACTCTTGTATCAAGTTAGCGATAAAGGTGTAAAAGCACTGAGGGGTAGGATTAAATAAGTTCATACTTCTTCCTACTCCTTTTCGACCATGCAAAATTCAGACTTGTATGTGCTTGGAGATAGATTCTGTCCATTTGAATGTTTTATTTTGTGTTTATTTATTTATTTAATGTTCGAAATAAATAAATAAAAATCAAATCAAATCAAATTGTTATTCCATTTTAGTACAACCAAATGGTGCACACTAGCTGTAAAAAAAAAAAAAAAAAAAAAAAAAGGATAAAAAATTGAGAGGATACAAATACTCAAGTCCATAAGTATTTGGACGATGACACGAGTATATTTTAAACAGTTTCATGCTCATTTTCCATATGATGCTGTAGGTTCTTCATAAACTATTTACCTTTTACTGTGATTTATAAATGTGACTCGCATCAAGTATCTCAAATGTAGTAGTGACTGTTTACACATGCAAACTGTAATTTGAAAAACACTAAATTGCACAAAAACTAGTATTTTTCTAAAACAATTCAGTTCCTTTGTATTAAGGTACAGATATTAACCCTTTCATGCATGAACTATGACAACCTTCATCTAGATTTTTTTCTTGAGTGTTTTTATTCCTCCTTAGGCATGAAAAAAACAATGTTATTGAGGTTTTTTTTTTCTTTTCATGGAGTAACATAATGTTCATGCATTTAAATTTTGAAGTAAAGAAATGTGTTTAAAACCCAATATCAGAAACTGAGATGACAACAATGAAATAAAAACATTTTTAATGCAGCTAATCTGATGTTTTCTCACATTTTAACATATTCTAATGCTAGTTATTACTCACTTCATAGAGATAATATGCAAAAAAAAACCAACAAAACAAAACTTTTTGTCTAATAAATAACAACTGATTTACACTCAAACATGTTAGTGCAGATCAGGTTTATCAAGAACAGCAAAGTTACAGTAATGGACTGAATGTCAGTGTATGTGACGATGCATAAGTGTCCACTGTGTTGGCTGATATGGAACTAAAACAACTAAACCCATGAATATACAAGAGAACAGCTGGAGAAGAACTGTCCACTGGAGTGACTTATGCATGAAAGGGTTAACCATTAGTTGCTTATTAGCATCATACACTGAACAATATATATCTATATATAATATAAACTCAACACTTGTTTTTTCTCTAATTTTTATGAGCTGAAACCAAGGGTGTATCCCTCTGCATAACTGTGACATCCCTAGTTCGGTGACAGTATGTAAGTAAAATAAGTACATTTTATTTACATAGCACTTTTTGCAGATAAAATCACAAAGTGCTTTACAGTTTAGAATAAAATGTTAATAAAAGCTTAAAATAAAATTAATAAAATTTCATACATACACCAGGATAAAAACAAGGCAGTAGTACAGGGTGGGGAAGCAAAATTTACAATGAACATTTAGTTGTTTTTTCTCAGCAGGCACTACGGCAATTGTTTTGAAACCAAACATATATTGATGTCATAATCATACCTAACACTATTATCCATACCTTTTCAGAAACTTTTGCCCATATGAGTAATCAGGAAAGCAAACGTCAAAGAGTGTGTGATTTGCTGAATGCACTCGTCACACCAAAGGAGATTTCAAAAACAGTTGGAGTGTCCATAAAGACTGTTTATAATGGAAAGAAGAGAATGACTATGAGCAAAACTATTACCAGAAAGTCTGGAAGATACTATTAAAGAAGAATGGGAGAAGTTGTCACCCCAATATTTGAGGAACACTTGCGCAAGTTTCAGGAAGCGTGTGAAGGCAGTTATTGAGAAAGAAGGAGGACACATAGAATAAAAACATTTTCTATTATGTAAATTTTCTTGTGGCAAATAAATTCTCATGACTTTCAATAAACTAATTGGTCATACACTGTCTTTCAATCCCTGCCTCAAAATATTGTACATTTTGCTTCCCCACCCTGTACAGAGAAACAGACAATAACACAAGCCCGTAAAACATCAACCCCGGCTAAACACCTGTTTAAAAAGACGCGTTTTGAGCTCCTTCTTAAAGGAGTCAATGGACTCGATGCTCCGTCTAAGCACTGGCTTAGAAAGAGCGTTCTCCTCTGGTTCTGAATTGGGTGGGGGGAACCATCAAAAGGCTCTGGTTTGATGACCTTAATGAGCGCAACAGAGAACATGGTCTGAGGAGCTCTACTATGTACAGAGGAGCTGGATCATGAAGGGCTCGAAAGGTAAGAACTAAAATCTTAAACTGAATTCTAAAACTGTCTGGCAACCAGTGGAGGGAATATAAAAAAAAAAGAAAATCATACAATCATGTGCAAATGTATGTTTATAAATAGGGATGCACCGATACCACTTTTTTCCAGATCGAGTACAAGTACTTACATTTGAGTACTTGCCGATACCAAGTACTGATACGAGTACTTAATAATCCCATTCCAGTTGTTAGTTCCTTTTGTAAATGTGCTTTACTGTCGTTGTCATTAGTCTGACTGGAACAAAGTGCTGCTACTGACATTTAATGTGTTGGAATGAGCGTTTGTCAATTAATCCACCAGGGGGCGCCGCTCTGAATTAACCATACTGGACAAATACCACGAAGAAGAGGAAAGTTTAATGAGAAGAAGAAGAAGAAAGTCAGTAATAACAAACATGGAGACGACAGAGGCAACACTAATGTGATACTAATGTTGCAGCGTTTTCACTGGTAAGGTTTAAAAGTTTAGCTTCAGCAGGAAGAGAAAAGAGAAATGAGCGATAAGTGTCGTTTTCACTTCCGCTGGCGGCGGTCCGCACCGCTCCGTACTCCCGCTGGTATTCTCATTCTGGGTATCCATCCACCAGCACCTGGAAAACGGATGGAATGTACGCAGAGGATGGAGAGAACGCTGCGTCCGTATCTGTCTGTGTCTTTAACGTTACTGTCAGTCAGCGTTACTTTTTTCACCGTCATTTATTTTGAAAAATCTCCACACTCTTCACACATTATTCCTCCTCCTCGTACCTGCTGAACTGAACTGTGAATGTCACAGGGGCGTAAGTGGTATCGGTGCATTTGTATCGGATTACTTTTACGAGTACGAATACGAGTACACACACTGAGTATCGGAGCCGATACCGATACTCGTATCGGTATCGGTGCATCCCTATTTATAAATGTATGTGTCCTTTTAGTGTGACTAACCTCAAACACACCTGCACTAATGATCCTTCTAACCTTCTAATCTGCTCCTGATTCCACAGCTGACAGGTAGATGGAAGGTCAGGCATCATGACCAGGTGTAATGATTACATACTGAGTCCCAGTTACACTTTATTGATCAAGAATAAATCACTCTGTCACAATCATTTCATGAGAGGAAAAAAAAAGTGTATATGTACCTCAATATAAAGGAAGTGACTTGGTTTAGATCAGTACTATCTTTTGTGTAATATGATTTGTAAAAGGTCACTACTGCATTTGAGGTCCTTATTGTGAGTCACATAAATGAATCACAGTAAATGTTAAAATAGTTTCCAGTTCAATACACTGATGTCTATGAAGAACCTACAGTATCTTATGAAAAATGAATCTGAAATGCAGAGGTGGGTAGTAACGCATTACATTTACTCTGTTACATTTACTTAAGTAACTTATTGCATAAATTGTACTTTTAAGAGTACTTTTAATACGACATACTTTTTACTTTTACTCGAGTATATTTATGAAGAAGAAATGCTACTTCTACTCCATTACAATGGTGCACATTCTACTTGTTACTTTTATTTTTGCCCATTTGTTAATGCACGAACCATTTGCTTTGTTTTGTTAGAAAGATTTCCGCCAAAAACTCACAAGACTCACATGAGTTAAAGAAATTTGACAGAAGAGGAAGATATGTTTAAAGATATCTAGACTAACTTATAAAAATAAATAGAAAACCATGCACAGTATCTGCCTCCACTAGAACAGACTAGAAATATTAAAGTGATGGAACCAACAATGATTATTGTGAGGTATTTGTAACTAGCTGTAATGTTCCCATATATATTTTCGATATTTTATTTTAACATTTCATTCATTAGTTGTTGAATTTAAAACAACAATAAATAGGATGTTACTCAGGAAGTACTCAGTACTTGAGTAAATTTTTCATTAAGTACTTTTTTACTTTTACTTGAGTAATTATTTGGAGGACTACTTTTTACTTGTACTTGAGTGATATGTTTCTAAAGTAACAGTACTTTTACTTGAGTCTAATTTTTGGCTACTCTGTCCACCTCTGCTGAAACAATTGAAGGGTTACAGATCCATGGTGCCCAAAACAAATAGAGGGCATGGCACAGACCCTTTTACCACAGGAAATGGTTTAATGTAATGTGAGTTGGCTCTATATGGGGTAAAGAAACTGTGCATAAGATAGAAATGCGTGCAGATTATTCTATAGTTGTGCAAAAAATAAATATTTGTAAACTCTGGAATGAGTTCAGTCGTACATAAAATGTTTTGTGTGTATTTTATCTGCCAGAATATGAATGAATACGTTTTAACAACAAGAATTAAAAACACGGAATGCATCTTTACAATTGCACTTTCTCCATTATGAAAACAAATTCACCAACATGACTATACTGTGAAAAATACATCACCACTCATTTACCAAGCAGAGGATTTTTCAGTTCCACAGACTGCGCATGAGTGGAGAGACAGCAGGTGCACATTGAGGCGCTGGCATAGATTCCATGGCAGCTGCCCTCAGTGCCCCGGGTACCTCGCTATTTGCCAGCAATATTAGTAGCATTTTTTTTTTTTTGCCTCGGAATTTTTTGCATTTGAATTTTTTGCATCTGAATTTTTGCAACTGAATTTTTTGCATCTGAATTTTTGCAACTGAATTTTTTGCATTTGAATTTTTTGCATCTGAATTTTTTGCAACTGAATCTTTTGCTTCTGAATTTATTGCATCTGAATTTTTTGCATCTGAATTTTTGCAACTGAATGTTTTGCATTTGAATTTTTTGCATCTGAATTTTTGCAACTGAATTTATTGCATCTGAATTTTTTGCATCTGAATTTTTTGCATCTGAATTTCTTGCATCTGAGTTTTTTGCGTCTGAATTTTTTTTAATTCTAAATTTATGAACATAGTAAAATTGAGGGACAAAAAATTCAGATGCTTAATTTCAGTGTGAAAAAAAAAAATAAAAAAAAATCAGATACTTAATTTCAGTGTAAAAAAAAATTCAGCGCTAGAAATTCAATGGCTTTTATAATTCAAAATCGGATGAGACAGATTTACTTCCATCCAACTCTTTACATACAAAAATAAAGTAAATACAAATGATAGAAACTTGCTGACTGTGTTTACATATAGAATAATCTGCACACATTTCTATTTTATGCACACAAATATTTTGGACAGTTTGTTTACCCCGTAGGTCTAACTCTTCTCTGTTTCATTCAGTCAGATCAAACAGTGACTCATCTGTCAGTGTCATAGTTTTTGTTTATTATAGTGATGCTGACTGGATTTTGAACTCGATCTGTTATTTATGTGAGTTCTGCCGTATTTTTGGATTCAGTGCCCTCTTTGTAGGATGTTTTTTTTTTTTTTGAGCTCATACTTATTTTAAGCCCTGGCTGCAAACCAAACATCTCCCAGGACAGTAAAGCCAAAGTTGAAGTTGGGGGCTGCAGACAGATAGGCATCAGAAAGACAAGAGGGATAAAAAAAAAATACAAACCAACAGAGATAAGTGAAAGAAAAGATGAGCATATGTCCAACTGGGAGATGAGATCAGACTTTTTCACAGGGAGAGCAGTTCTCTTTTTCCTCTCACCAGCTCATCCTATTATACTTTCCCTACATTAGAGAGATAAAGCACCGCTTAGCAGCACTTAACCTGCCGGTGAAAGCTGAATTAGATTTGGTGGAAGAGGAAAACAGAAACACCTACTACACTGAAGTCCTGTCATCATATCACAGCGGTTAACCTTTAAAGTGCCACTAAGAAAACAGGAGGAATATACTGCAAAAATCTAAATCTTACCAAGTGTATTTTTGTCATTTCATGTCCAAATATCTCATCACACTTTCAATAATTTCGAGCATGTTTAATTTATTTTATTTTATTTTATTTTTTTCTTTTGTTTGCTTATTAACCTTTTATGTACCAGTACTGATATTTTGTAGTTGTTGGTTGATTTTTGTTTTGATTTCACTGATAACATGTTCGAAATAAAGATTGGGAAAAAACAAAAACAAAAGACATAATCACCTAAAGAGTAACATTTCGGTGAGATATACAAACTTATTTTTTAACAATAGATCTTGAAAATCCTATTTCAGGAAATCTTACCAAGATAATTTTCACTTGTTCTATTGGCAGATTTTTTTGCTTGAATTAAGCAAAAAAAATCTTGAATTAACCCCAAAAAATCTGCCAATGGAACAAATGAAAATCTTCTTGGTAAGATTTCTTGAAATAGGATTTTCCAGATCTGTTGTCTAAAACTAAGTTCTTATATCTCGCTGAAAAGTTACTCTTTAGGTGATTATGTCTTATTTTAAGTGTGATGAGATATTTGGACTAGAAATGAGAAAAATACATTTGATAAGATTTTGATTTTTGCAGTGTATAAGGAGGAGTCGTTTAGTTTTTGTTTTATTAAATACAGAAATGAGACAAATTAACCCTTTCATGCATAAATTATGAGAGCCTTAGTCAAGATTTTTTTTTATTAAGTGTTTTTTTTTCCTTTTTAATCCTGAAAAAAAAAATTTGCGATCCAGTTTTTTTTTTCTCATGGAGTTACGAAAATGTCCATGCATTTAATTTTTGAAGTAAAGAAACATGTGTTTAAAACCCAATATCAGAAAGTGAGATGAAAACAATGAAATAAAAACATTTTAATGCTGCTAATCTTAGGTTTTCTCACATTTTAACATATTCCAATGTTAGTTATTACTCACATCATGGAGACAATATGCAATAAAAACAAAAACAAAACTTTTTGTCTAACAAATAATTGATTCACACTAAAACATATTACTCCAGATCAGGTTTATCAAGAACAGCAAAGTTACAGTTATGAAAGGAACTGAAATGTACGAGAGGATGTGTAAGTTTCCGCTGTGTCGGCTGATATGGAACTAAAACAACAAAACCCACAAATATAAAAGGGAACAGCTGGAGAAGAACTGTCCACTGGAGTGACCACTGTGCATGAAAGGGTTAAAGGAAAAGAAAGCATGTTAATACAGTGTTTTTCAAGCTTGGGGTCGGAACCTCACATGGGGTCACCTGGAATTCAAATGGGGTTGTCCGAAATTTCTAGTAATTGATAATAATTAAAAACAAAAACTTACTATTAAAAAATATATGGTGAGTTGAGACAGACAATCACAATCCATAAAAGACAAACTGTGAGTGTGAAACTGCAGCACTGTGGTTCTGTTTATCTGTCAAATGTTCATTGTGGTCGGTTTCAGATGCTGCAGCTCTTTCATAATTCATAGTTTGAGTTCTTGTTTGTTCAGTATTAATTGTCAGCCTTGCAAATCCAAGCTGGACTGACTGTACATATCCTGACCAAGGAAAATCAAATTCTCATTTTGTGCAGTAATCTACACCTGGATTTACTGCCTCCATCCGTAATAATATACATTATATAGACTAAATGTCCTCTAAAATTAATGTTTATTTGCAACATAGTATAGCAAACTATTACATGATCAAAAACAAATTAATGTTCGCAAAAAAAAAGTCTCCATTTTGAATGTCTAGGGTCGCCAGAAATGTGTGATGTTAAAATGGGGTCACGAGCCAAAAAAGGTTGGGAACCAGTGTGTTTGTGGCTAGGGATGTCGATATTGGCATAAGAATGTAATATCGGTGAATATCGTTATCGTTTTTTTTGCCTATCATTAAAACCGATTTAAAAAATGCCTTGATTTCGCCGGCATTTATCAATGCGTAAATGAAACATTGTAGCTGAAAGAAATGTGCAGTTTTCAAAACTGTACAGTAGAGTTGCCACACTGTGATAGACTCATGGAGGGAGGGAGAGAAAATAAATAAATACAGTCTACTCTCGTTATACCGCCAACTTCCGTTCACGGCCAAACATGGCGTTACAACAGGTTGCGTCCATAATGTGCATGTCTTTACTATATGATGTCTATGCTGCCTCCGTTAACCCGTTCTAATTGCGTTTCTAAATAAATCTTGATTCTGTTATGTTGTAAGGGATCATTTAAAGTGGGGAAACATTTTAAGCATTATTATACCGCGTCGGGAAATGACACCCCATCATCTTGAGGCTTTGGCTTAATCCCACGTCCTCTTCCCGACATCCTGACCTACTGAGTGTTCTGCGATAAATGAACGGTGGCCGTTCCGTAGACCTACTCGTAGCTTGTCGCGATCAGCATCTGGCGCGTTTGTTTCAGTGCATTGTTAAAATTTATGTGTACTCGATGGCAATCACGCTGGCGGTATAACGGTCGGGAAATCAATGGTATAAGTGTTGTTTGTGCATGGAACTGGGCTGGCGGATGGCGATAGGCGGAAATGGCGGTAGCTAATGGAATAATGCATTGGGGATTTTTGTGCAATGGTTTTGGTTGGCAGTGAGCGAAAATGGCGGTATAACGGCGGGCGGTTTAACGAGAGTAGACTGTATGTCATTTTTTTCACAACTTAAGTTGTAGTATGTATTCTTTGCACAGACAGTGTTTACATTTTGAAAGCCTTGTTGCATTTGAGAATGCATCCAATGGGGCATCACAATAAAATTAGGCATGATGTGTTAATTCAATGACAGGAGATATGTGATGTTTCCTAAAATTAGTTTAATATCCCACATATATCGGCAGCGGTATCTGTAGATATCGGAATTGGAAATTAAGCGTTGGACAATATCAGCATATCGGTTTTTGGCAAAAAAGCCAATATCGGACATCCCTATTTGTGGCTAGTGTTAGTCATATGTGGTTACTCTGTGGTGTTATAACTGGGGGGGATGGGCATCTTTGTTTTAAATGGTGCTAATCCAATTGTGTTTGGTTTACTTATGTTCACATTCTCTTCCAGTAGAAGCTTCAAAGGCCACTTGTGCCTCTCAGCGTTTCTTCAGTTCACTGCATATTTATACATTCACATGCACATTAAGCATGAATGGAAATAATAACGCTTCAAGGTCAGAAAAAGCTCTCCAATTTCAATAATCCCATTGTTCATATATTTGTGCTTTCTGTACTTAACAGACACACAAAGCTCCTTTTGCTCATAATGCAAAAGTTTAGACTAAAGTCAGGCTGCATGCGACTGATGACGTTAATGCGCTGTTAATATGCTGATAATGGAAGTCTGTAAAGGTCGTTGGAGACCATCAGAGACACTCTTAAGAGGAGCATAATATTCAAGCACTGGTGATGAGTGCATTTGTGTCTGTGTTTTAGATATGAATGAGAAGAGGAACTGAAAACACAAATAAACATCATCCAGCTCCAGAGTGTAGAACAAATTCACCTGGGAAAATATAGTTAGACTTTTTTCAACTCCTATGAGTAAACAGATTTTTATCCTCCTAACAGCCGTATCAGAGGCTGTGCAGGCATAACAAATGCTTTTCTAAAGAAGTAAAAAAAAAAGAAAATTATCAAACCTAGGACAGTTGTGCAAGGTTTGAAGGCATGTGGGATGGAATATGCTCTGTCACAGGGGCGTCAAACTCATTTTAGTTCAGGGGCCATATTCAGCAACATTTGATCTGCAGTGGGCCGGACCACAAAAATAATAACATAATAACCTATAAATAATGACAACTCCAAGTTTTTGTCTTTGTTTTAGTGCAAAAAATCCCAATAAATTATGAAAATACTTACTTTTATGAACTATCAAAAAAAAAAAAAAAACCTGAAAAAACTGAAATTTGAATTAAAAAATGTAAGAAAATTTAGTGCAATTTTAACAATATTATTCCTCAACTTACCATTTCTCCATTAATTCAAGGTTTGTTTGTTTTTTTTTTTTTGCTTATTCAAGCAAAAAAATCTGCCAGTGGAACAAGTGAAAATTATCTTGGCAAGATTTCTTGAAATAAGATTTTCCAGATCTATTGTCTAAAAATAAATTCTTATATCTCACTGAAAAGTTAGTGTTTTGGTGATCCTGTCTTATTTTAAGTGTCATGAGATATTTTGACTAGAAATGAGAAAAATACACTTGGTAAGATTTAGATTTTTTCCAGTGTTATGTTATGTAAAGTAAGTAAAGTAAAGTAAATTTTATTTATAGAGCACTTTTCACAGACAGTCACAAAGTGCTTTATCAATTCAAATCAGAATCAAATTAAGTTTACAGAGACCCAACAGAATCCTTATGTTATGTTATCTTATCTCGTGACGCGTTGTAGACGTGTAACAAACGCGTCGTCGCGTGACGCGTTATGAACATGTAATAAACGTGTCGTCGCGTGACACGTTATGAACGTGTCATAAACGTGTCGTCGCGTGACGCGTTATGAACGTGTCATAAACGTGTCGTCGCGTGACGCGTTATACACGTGTCATAAACGTGTCGTTGCGTGATGCGTTATAGACGTGTCATGAACGTGTCGTCGCGTGACGCGTTATAGACGTGTCATAAACGCGTCGTCGCGTGACGCGTTGTAGACGTGTAATAAACGCGTCGTCGCGTGACGCGTTGTAGACGTGTCATAAACGCGTCGTCGCGTGACGCGTTGTAGACGTGTAATAAACGCGTCGTCGCGTGACGCGTTATGAACATGTAATAAATGTGTCGTCGCGTGACGTGTTATGAACGTGTCATAAACGTGTCGTCGCGTGACGCGTTATAGACGTGTCATAAACGTGTCGTCGCGTGATGCGTTATACACGTGTCATAAACGTGTCGTCGCGTGATGCGTTATACACGTGTCATAAACGTGTCGTCGCGTGATACGTTATAGACTTGTCATAAACGTGTCGTCGCATGACGCGTTATAGACGTGTCATAAACGTGTCGTCGCGTGACGCGTTGTAGACGTGTCATAAACGCGTCGTCGCGTGACGCGTTATGAACATGTAATAAACGTGTCGTCGCGTGACGCGTTATGAACGTGTCATAAACGTGTCGTCGCGTGACGCGTTATAGACGTGTCATAAACGTGTCGTCGCGTGACGCGTTATACATGTGTCATAAACGTGTCATCGCGTGACGCATTATAGACGTGTCATAAACATGTCGTCGCGTGACGCGTTATAGACGTGTCATAAACGTGTCGTTGCGTGACGCGTTATGGACGTGTAATAAACGTGTCGTCGCGTGACGCGTTATGAACGTGTCATAAACGTGTCGTCACGTGACGCGTTATAAACGTGTCATAAAGGTGTCGTCGCGTGACGCGTTATGAACGTGTAATAAACGTGTCATCGCGTGACGCGTTATAAACGTGTCATAAACGTGTCGTCGCATTATAAACGTGTCATAAACGTGTCGTTGCGTGATGCGTTATACACGTGTCATAAACGTGTCATCGCGTGACGTGTTATAAACTTGTCATAAACATGTCGTCGCGTGACGCGTTATGAATGTGTAATGAACGTGTCATAAACGTGTCATCGCGGGACGCGTTATAAACGTGTCATAAATGTGTCGTTGCGTGACGCGTTATAGACATGTCATAAACGTGTCGTCGCGTGACGTGTTATAAACTTGTCATAAACATGTCGTCGCGTGACGCGTTATGAATGTGTAATGAACGTGTCATCGCGTGACGCGTTATAAACGTGTCATAAACGTGTCGTCGCGTGACGCGTTATGAACGTGTAATAAACGTGTCATCGCGTGACGCGTTATAAACGTGTCATAAACGTGTCGTCGCGTTATAAACGTGTCAAACGTGTCGTTGCGTGATGCGTTATACACGTGTCATAAACGTGTCGTCGCGTGACGTGTTATAAACTTGTCATAAACATGTCGTCGCGTGACGCGTTATGAATGTGTAATGAACGTGTCATAAACGTGTCATCGTGGGACGCGTTATAAACGTGTCATAAATGTGTCGTCGCGTGACGCGTTATAGACATGTCATAAACGTGTCGTCGCGTGACGCATTATAGACATGTCATAAACGTGTCGTCGCGTGACGCGTTATAAACGTGTTGTCGCGTGACGCGTTATGAACATGTAATAAACGTGTGATCGCGTGACGCGTTATAAACGTGTCATAAACGTGTCGTCGCGTGACGCGTTATGAACGTGTAATAAACGTGTCGTCGCGTGACGTGTTATGAACGTGTAATAAACGTGTCGTCGCGTGACGCGTTATGAACGTGTCATAAACGTGTCGTCGCGTGACACGTTATAGACGTGTCATAAACGTGTCGTCGCGTGACGCGTTATGAACATGTAATAAACGTGGGATCACGTGACGCATTATAAATGTGTCATAAACGTGTCGTCGCGTGACGCGTTATAAACGTGTAATAAACGTGTTGTCGCGTGACGCGTTGTCAACGTGTCATAAACGTGTCGTCGCGTGATGCGTTATAAACGTGTTGTCGCGTGACGCGTTGTAAACGTGTCATAAACGTGTCGTCGCGTGACGCGTTATAGACGTGTCATAAACGTGTCGTCGCGTGACGTGTTATAGACGTGTCATAAACGTGTCGTCACGTGACGCGTTATAAACGTGTCATAAACATGTCATCGCGTGACGCGTTATAAACGTGTCATAAACGTGTCGTCGCGTGACGTGTTACAAACGCGTAATAAATGTGTCGTCGCGTGACGCGTTACAAACACATCATAAATGCGTTGTCGCGTGACGCGTTATAAACGTGTAATAAACGCGTCGGCGTGTGACGTGTTACAAACGTGTAATAAACGCGTTGTCGCATGACGCGTTACAAACGTGTAATAAACGCGTCGTCACGTGACGCGTTACTAATGTGTAATTAACACGTTGTCGCGTGACGCGTTACTAATGTGTAATAAACGCGTCGTCGCGTGACACGTTACAAACATGTTGTCGCGTGACGCGTTATAAACATGTCATAAATGTGTCATCGCGTGACGCGTTAAAAACATGTAATAAACACATCGTCGCGGGACGCATTATAAACATGTCATAAATGTGTCATCATGTGACGCGTTACAAACGCGTAATAAACGCGTCGTCGCGTGATGCGTTAAAAACATGTAATAAACACATCGTCCCATGACGCGTTATAAACATGTCATAAATGTGTCGTCGCGTGACGCGTTATAAACGTGTAGTAAATGTGTCGTCCCGTGACGCGTTACAAACATGTAATAAACGTGTCGTCACGTGACGCGTTATAAACATGTCATAAATGTGTCGTCACGTGACGCGTTGTGGACGTGTAGTAAATGTGTCATTGCGTGACGCGTTGCGTCAAGAGAATAACTATGAGCAAAACTATTACGAGAAAGTCTGGAAGTGGAGGAAGCAACAAAAAACGTACCAAAGCTTTTATCAAAGCTCTCAAATCCAAAATCCTAAAAAAAAACAACAACTTGTTGACAACAGCTATGAAGGAAAAGAGATTGGAAAGGTGCAAGAAAATTATTACATGGTTCAAGAAAAAGTCCTCCATTGTAATGATATTTTCAAATGAAAAGATCTTCACTGTCGTTGCTGTTCTGAACCGCAGAAATGACAGATTTATCACAAAATCGAAAGCTGACGTTAAGGGGACATTCAGAACAAAACATCCTGCTCAAGTTATGGCTTTTGGTGTAGTGGCTTCCAATGGAAAGAAAATGCCTGTAAAATTCTACAAAGCTGATGAAAAAAATCAATGTTAATACTTACTACAAGACTCTGAGATACCAGGAATTGCCATGGTTTAAAGCAAACTACCCAGATGGAAATTATGTATGGACACAGGATGGTGCTCCAGCCCACACAGCTAGAAAAATACAAGATTTCTGCAAATCCAACAAGCCCAGATCTAAACCCTGTGGATTCTGCTATTTGGGGAATTTTAGAACATGCTACCAATAGAACATCACACAGCAATGTCGACTTTCTTAAAGATACTATTAAAGAAGAATGGGAGAAGTTGTCACCCAAATATTTGAGGAACATTTGCGCAAGTTTCAGGAAGCGTGTGAAGGCAGTTATTGAGAAAGAAGGAGGACACATAGAATAAAAACATTTTCTATGATGTCAATTTTCTTGTGGCAAATAAATTCTCATGACTTTCAATAAACTAATTGGTCATACACTGTCTTTCAATCCCTGCCTCAAAATATTGTAAATTTTGCTTCCCCACCCTGTACATACATGAATACATACATATTTACTGTACATACATACATACATACATACATACATACATACATACATACATACACGCATACATACATACATACAGACATACATACACGCATACATACATACATACATACATACATACATACATACATACATACATACATACATACATATGTCAGGGTAGAGACTGCGATCTGGTAGGATCGGCGATTCTACCAGTAGAGACTCCGATCGTAGTCTCTACCAGTAGAAACTCAGATCAGAGTCTCTACTGGTAGAAACTCCGATCCGAACCCTAACCCTAACCCTAACCCTAACCCTTCTACTGGCAGGATCGGAGTTTCTACCAGTAGAGACTCTGATCGGAGTTTCTACTGGTAGAATCGCCGATCCTACCAGATCGCAGTCTCTACCCTTACACATACATACACAAATTTATTAATAGACACATACATACACACATACATACATACATGCATACATACATACATACATACATACATACATACATACATACACGCATACATACATACATACATAAACACACACCTACATACATACACAAATACATTCATACACACATGCACAAACATATGCTTACACACATACATGCACACATAAACAAATACACACATACATACATACATAAATACATACATTAATACATACACAAATATATACATAGATACTTACATACATATACACATGCATACATACATACATTAATACATACATAAACACACACATACACACATGCACAAAAAATGCTTACACACATACATACATACATACATATGTATGTATGTTGGATCTGTAGTGTAGAAGAAACTCACAAGTGAATGATTTTTGTGGAATTGGCAGATTTTTTTTTTGCTTAATTCAATGGAACAAGTGAAAATTATCTTGGTAAGATTTCTTGAAATAAAATTTTTAAGATCTGTTGTCTAAAAATCAGTTCTTATATCTGACTGAAAAGTTCCTCTTTAGGTGATTATGTCTTATCTTAAGTGTGATGAGATATTCTGACTAGAAATGAGAAAAATACACTTGGTAAGATTTAGATTTTTTCCAGTGTGATGTTCTGCTATCTTATCTTATCTTATCTTATCTTATCTTATCTTATCTTATCTTATCTTATCTTATCTTATCTTATTTTACCTTACCTTACCTTATCTTACTTTATCTTATCTTATCTTATCTTATCTTATCTTATCTTATCTTATCTTATCTTATCTTACCTTACCTTATCTTATTTTACCTTACCTTACCTTATCTTACTTTATCTTACCTTACCTTATCTTACTTTATCTTATCTTATCTTATCTTATCTTATCTTATCTTATCTTATCTTATCTTATCTTATCTTACCTTACCTTATCTTATTTTACCTTACCTTATCTTACTTTATCTTATCTTATCTTATCTTACTTTGCCTTATCTTATCTTATCTTATCTTATCTTATCTTATCTTATCTTATCTTATCTTATCTTATTTTGCCTTACCTTACCTTATCTTACTTTATCTTATCTTATCTTATCTTATCTTATCTTATCTTATCTTATCTTACTTTGCCTTGCCTTATCTTATCTTATCTTATCTTATCTTATCTTATCTTATCTTATCTTATCTTATCTTAGCTTAGCTTAGCTTAGCTTAGCTTAGCTTAGCTTACCTTACCTTTACCTTTACCTTACCTTTACCTTACCTTACTTCACCTTACCTTGAAATTAAAGGTTTCGGGTTGGTAAGATTTCTTCTTGAAGTTCGATTTTCCAGATCTTTTGTCTAAAAATCAGTTCTTCTATCTGACTGAAAAGTTCCTCTTTAGGTGATTCTGTCTTATTTTATGTATGATGAGATATTTGGACTAGAAATGAGAAAAATACACTTGGTCAGATTTAGATTTTTTCCAGTGTGCTTCTCATCTCAGGGCTGACATGCACAGATGAACAACCATCCACTGCAGGTGGTTTAGATTGACCCATTAACTCATTTAGGTGCATGTGTTTGGACGGACGCCCCACACAGACATGGAAACTCCACAGAGACACACGGGAATTAAACCCAGGACCTTCTGTTTTCTGAAAACCACTGCACCACTGTGAGTAAATCCCTATTGTTTCCAACCTGGTTGACTTCCCCTTCCATGGCAGCTGTATAGGGGGTGAATATGTCATCTGTTTATATAATATTAAGGCTAACATTTATGCATAATTAAAGCAGTGGTAGTTGTGATTGACAGGTGAGTCTGCTTGTGTCTGTGTGGACTTTGATTGACAGCCGGCATTACTATAATATAATATAATAGAACTGATATCAAAATATAAGGTTGTTTCTCTTTTGTGGCAACATTTTGGCTTCATAACTTTTGGAAAAAAAAAATTACTTATGTTTTATATTTTTAACATTTTGTTTCAACGCTGACATGTTTAACTATAAGAAATACATAATGAACTAAGAATGTGTGTCTCAGAGGAGGAATGGATCAATATGTGGAAAATTCAACAGTCAAGAACATGGAGGGAACATTGCTGGAAAAATATAATTTGATTTTTCAAAACTCCTGAAATTACAGCTAAATATGTGTTCAGAGTTCAACCTTGTTAGAGAGAATGTGCAGATGTCAGTGTAAATCATGCACATGTCTTTTGGTTTTGTCCTAAACTTGCATCATTTTGGGATAATGTATATTCAACAATTGTTAAGATATTGGGTTATGCAATTCCTAAAATATATTTAGTGATGTATTTTGGATGTATTATTGGTAATAATGTGAGAAAAAATGATAAAAATGTGTTTAAAATACAATTAGCAGCCTGTAAAAAGGCTATTACCAAAAAAATGGTGCAGATTAAAACCACCTACAACTAATGACTGGATACAAATAATGAATGGAATATTTGAGATGGAGATTCTGACTCATAGATTGAAGAATAAAGAAGAGCAGAGTCATGATAAATAGGAGAAAGGGACAATTTTCATTTAAGCGTCACACTTCTAAAAACAATTGTTTGTCACAAAGGTTTATTATGGTCAGTGTATCCCAAATATCCCCTATGTTTGTTTGGTAATGTACAGAAATGATACAATAAAATAATAATAAATAAATCATTAAATAAAGAAATAAAAGAAATGCATAATGAACTAAGAATGTGTGTCTCAGAGGAGGAATGGATCAATATGTGGAGAATTCAACAGTCAAGAACATGAAGGGAACATTGCTGGAAAAATATAATTTGGTTTTTCATAATTCCTAAAATTACAGCTAAATATGTGTTCAGAGTTCAACCTTATTAGAGAGAATGTGCAGATGTCAGTGTAAATCATACACATGTCTTTTGGTTTTGTCCTAAACTTGCATAATTTTGGGATAATGTATATTCAACAATTGTTAAGATATTGGGTTATGCAATTCTTAAAATATATTTAGTGATGTATTTTGGATGTATTATTGGTAATAATGTGAGAAAAAATGATAAAAATGTGTTTAAAATACAATTAGCAGCCTGTAAAAAAAGGCTATTACCAAAAAAATGGTGCAGATTAAAACCACCTACAACTAACGACTGGATACAAATAACACTGGGTTACAGAAAAATGTTTTTTGCAAGTTGTCTAGGTTTTTTCAACTGAATTAGGACCATTTTGCACCGCTAAATCCAAAAATGACATCTGTTTTTCTCAATCAGGTCAGGTTTTTTTGCTAATTTGATTTTGAAAAATTTGATCTTCTCACAAAATTGATTACATTTTTGTGACTTTATCAGTTGATTTTTTTATGTAGTTCTCACCCAAAATAGGTTTTAAGAGAAAAAAAATCATTTTCTAACAGGATGTATTTATTAAACTTCAGAGAACTCTTCCTGCCTTTGGTCCACTGACGCAGATACTCGGTGCATGACTTGCATACCATGTGTGGTGCCCAAACTTTATCTTGGTCACAAAGTTTAATACCAAAATCAGATTGGTAAGCACACTTTATGAAACTTGTGACTTGATTCCTGTTAGGTACAATGGTGTATTCACCGCAGATGTAGCAGAATACATCAGGCTTATTTTTGCAAGATCTTCTAGTCGAAGCCATTTCATTCACCTGTAATATTAAAAAAAACATTAATCATAAATTGGCAAAAGTAAAATCTTCAGAACTCGTTTATTGCAAGAAATATGAAAGAATTTTGTATCATATGATGTGAAAATGCCCATAAATGTAAGCAAAAATGTTAAAAAGCCAGTATGTAGCATAGTTCAGAAAGTTGACCTGATTGAGCAAAATTAATGTGATTTTTGGATTCAGCACACCAAAATTATCCTAAATCAGCTCAAAAAACTTAAACAATATATATATTTTTTATTTTATTTTACCTTTATTTAACCAGGAAAACCTCATTGAGATTAAGAATCTCTTTTTCAAGAGTGTCCTGGCCAAGACGGGCAGCAGTACATTAAATAGTTCCAGACAGACTTCCATACATAAAACAAATACATAAAAAGCACATAGACAAGTCAAACCTTCCAAAGTCAACTCAAAAAGCGCTCATGAAATGTAAACAAAAGTGCATCAGGTAAAACATCTGCAACCAGATGTCTCCCTCTCTAAGTCATACAACATCTTCTTAAAAGTGTCCAACCAAACCAGATCCTTCAGTTTCAGGTCTTTTTGTAGTTCATTCCAGGTGAATGGGGCCGCATACCTGAAGGCCTTTTTCCCCTGTTCAGTTCTAACTTTGGGAACAGACAACAAGAAAAGATCCTGAGAACGCAGATTGTAAGAGTCTGTGGTTCTCCGACTGATGTAGGTCAGAAGGTAGGATGGGAGCAGACCTAAAATAGTCTTGTAAATTAAAATACGCCAGTGACTCAGTCTGCGAGCCGACAAAGAAGACCATCCTACACGATCATAAAGCAGACAATGATGGGTGAGAGATTTAGAATTGCTGATGAACCTCAGAGCTCCATGATACACACTGTCCAGTGACCGTAAACTAAGGGTGGAGGCATGCATGTACGAGACATCAGCATAGTCCAACACAGACAAAAATGTAGCTGAAACCAGTCTCCTTCTTGATTCGAAAGACAGACATGATTTAATGCGAAAGAAGAAGCCAAGTTTTAGTTTTAGTTTTCTAACAAGCTGCTGAATATGCGCAGAGAAAGAAAGGGAGCTGTCAATTAAAATGCCTAAATATTTATAGGTCGGGACGAGTTCTATCTGTGTTCCCTGGGTAGTGATCAGTGAAGGCAGGTTTGACAGTTTGGACCTTGAGTTTGAAAACAGCATGACTTTTGTTTTATCTGCATTTAGAACCAGTCTTAAGTCATGAAAATTTTGTTGGACAGTATTAAAAGTAAGTTGTAAATAGGTAAGGGCTTGGACAGGAGTGGAAGCAGAAGTGTACATGACTGTATCGTCAGCATAAAAATGAAATTTTGCATTTGATATATTGTGATTGATGTTATTAATGTAAATTATGAATAAAAGTGGCCCCAGGACTGACCCTTGTGGCACACCTTTTGTCAAGGTGAGTAAACTGGAAGTACAGCCGTCTACCTGCACACTCTGCTTCCTGTCTGTCAGGTAATTTTTAAACCAGCCAACTGCGTGCTCCGATATTCCTGACTTAAATAATCTATGTAAAAGAATATGGTGATCCACAGTGTCAAAAGCTTAAGTAAGTTGTAAGTTTGGTGTTGACCAGTGTAATGAATGGAATATTTGAGATGGAGATTCTGACCCATAGACTGAAGACTAAAGAAGAGCAGAGTCATGATAAATGGGAGAAAAGGACAATTTTCATTTCAGCTTCACACTTCTAAAAACAATTGTTCGTCGCAAAGGTTTATTACGGTCAGTGTATCCCAAATATCCCTTATGCTTGTTTATTAAGGTACAGAAAACAAACAATAAAAATAAAGTTAAAAAAAAAAAAAAAAGAATGCATAATGAACTAGGAATGTGTGTCACAGAGGAGGAATGGATCAATATCTGGAGAATTCAACAGTCAACTACCTCTTAAAGAACATGAAGGGAACATTGCTGGAAAAATATAATTTGATTTTTCATAACACCTAAAATTACAGCTAAATATGTGTCCAGAGTTCAACCTTGTTGGAGAGAATGTGCAGATGTCAGTGTAAATCATGTGCATGTCTTTTGGTTTTGTCCTAAACTTGCATCATTTTGGGATAATTTATATTCAACGATTGTTAAAATACTGGGTTATGAAATTCCTAAAGCATGTTTGGTGATGTATTTCAGATGTATTATTGGTGATAATTTAAGATAGATAGATAGATAGATAGATAGATAGATAGATAGATAGATAGATAGATATTTGTTTATTATTTATTTGTTTACTATTAGCAGCCTGTAAAAAGGCTATTTCCAAAAAAATGGTGCAGATTAGAACCACCTACAACTAACGACTGGATACAAATAATGAATGGAATATTTGAGATGCAGATTCTGACCCATAGACTGAGAACTAAAGAAGAGCAGAGTCATGATAAATGGGAGAAAAGGACAATTTTCATTTAAGCGTCACACTTCTAAAAACAATTGTTAGTCACAAAGGTTTATTACGGTCAGTGTATCCCAAATGTCCCTTATGTTTGTTCGGTAATGTACAGAAATCAAACAATAAAAATAAAGTTAAAAAAAAAAAAAAAAGGAAGAAATGGTGGCATCATGGTCCAACTCAGATGGATAAAATAATAATTACAGGTAGTTTTCTTAAACATTGTCTCGCAAACACTTAAACACATAATTAAATGACTTTTTTGTCAATATTTGGCACATTTTAGAAAAAATCAGGGTAAGTGAAACAATGTTGCTGCAAAAAGAGAATCACCCATAAGTCTTGAACATTCATTTAGTCTTTTTCAGGAGCAGACACCAGTCACAAATGTTTGGGATTAAGTATTTATGTGTGATTTAATATAAACATTAAAATGAAATGAATGAATTCAGTCCAGATTCTAAGACTGTATAAATCATCACCAAACTATTAAGAAACTGCTGGATTTATCACACACTTTAATGATCTTTTACGATAATAGAAGTATTAAATTTGGACGTCATTAGAAGTAAAACCATCCAGTGAAATTATGTTATTACCCCCATCATAGACATAGTCATTTCTTTCCTTTTTAAGAGTATTAATGCCAAATATAGACTAAATCTTGCCCATATTCCTGAAGCATTTTTTTTTCTTTTCTGAGGATCAAAATCAGGTTTATTTTTTTTTACTTTTTTATTTGATTGGAATCCAAAGCTGTTTATTTGAGTTAAAAAAAAAAAAAAAAAAAAAAAAAAATCCATAATGGTCAAACTTAGAGATGAATAAAATAATAATTATAGGTAGTTTTCTTAAACATTGTCTCACAAACACTTAAACACATAATTAAATGACTTTTTTTGTCAATATTTGGCACATTTTACAAAAAAAATCAGGGTAAGTGAAACATGTGGACATGAAAAGAGAATCACCCATAAGTCTTGAACGTTCATTTAGTCTTTTTCAGGAGCAGACACCAGTCACAAACTTTAGTGAATAAATATTTATGTGTGATTTAATATAAACATTAGAATTAGATGAATGAATTCAGTCCAGATTCTAAGACTGTATAAATCATCACCAGATTATTAAGAAACTGCTGGAACTATCACACTCTTTAATGATCTTTTACGATAATAGAAGTATTAAATTTGGACGTCATTAGAAGTAAAACCATCCAGTGGGATTATGTTATTACCCCGATCATAGACTTCTGGCATTTCTTTCCTTTTTAAGAGTATTAATGCCAAATATAGACTAAATCTTATCTATATTCCTGAAGGCGTCTTCTAATTTCTAAGCATTTTATTTTTTCTTTTCTGAGCATCAAAATCAGGTTTGAATGGAATTCATAACTGTTTATTTGGGTAAAAAAAAAGAAAGAAATGCATAATAATCCAACTCAGAGATGGATAAAATAATAATTATAGGTAGTTTTCTTAAACATTGTCTCACAAACACTTAAACATATAATTGAATTACTTTGTTCTAAATATTTGGCACATTTTACAAAAAAAATCAGGGTAAGTGAAACATGTAGACATGAAAAGAGAATCACTCATAAGTCTGAACATTCATTTAGTCTTTTTCAGGAACAGACACCAGTCACAGTATTACATTTGGACGTCATTAGAAGTAAAACCATCCAGCGAGATTACATTATTACCCCTATCTTGGACTGCTGTCATTTCTTTCCTTGTTAAGAGTATTAATGCCAAATATAGACTAAATCTTATCCATATTCCTGAAGGCGTCTTCAAATTTCTAAGCATTTTTTTTTCTGAGAATCAAAATCAGGTTTATTTTTTATTTGATTGGAATTCATAACTGTTTATTTGGGAAAGAAAGAAAGAAAGAAAGAAAGAAATGCATAATGGTCCAACTCAGAGATGAATAAAATAATAATTACAGGTAGTTTTCTTAAACATTGTCCCACAAACACTAGAGACTAAATCTTGTCCATATTCCTAAAGGCTTCTTGTAATTTCTAAGCATTTTTTTTTCTTTTCTGAGCATCAAAATCAGGTTTATTTTTTACTTTTTTATTTGATCGGAATCCAAAGCTGTTTAGTTGAGTAAAAAAAAAAAAAAAATCCATCATGGTCGAACTTAGAGATGAATAAAATAATAATTATAGGTAGTTTTCTTAAACATTGTCTCACAAACACTTAAACACATAATTAAATGACTTTTTTTGTCAATATTTGGCACATTTTACAAAAAAAAATCAGGGTAAGTGAAACATGTGGACATGAAAAGAGAATCACTCATAAGTCTGAACATTCATTTAGTCTTTTTCAGGAACAGACACCAGTCACAAACTTTAGTGAATAAGTATTTATGTGTGATTTAATATAAACATTAGAATTAGATGAATGAATTCAGTATAGATTCTAAGACTGCTGGAAATTTCACACACTTTAATGATCTTTTATGATAATAGACATATTAAATTTGGGCGTCATTAGAAGTAAAACCATCCAGCAAGATTGCATTATTACCCCGATCATAGACTTCTGTCATTTCTTTCCTTTTTAAGAGTATTAATGCCAAATATAGACTAAATCTTGTTCATATTCCTGAAGGCGTCTTCAAATTTCTAAGCATTTTTTTTTTCTGAGGATCAAAATCAGGTTTATTTTTTATTTGATTGGAATTCATAACTGTTTATTCGGGAAAGAAAGAAAGAAAGAAAGAAAGAAAGAAAGAAAGAAATGCATAATGGTCCAACTCAGAGATGAATAAAATAATAATTACAGGTAGTTTTCTTAAACATTGTCTCACAAACACTTAAACACATAATTAAATGACTTTGTTCTAAATATCTGGCACCTTTCAGAAAAAAATCAGGGTAAGTGAAACATGTGGACATGAAACGTTGATGCAAAAAGAGAATCACCTATAAGTCTTGCACATTCATTTAGTCTTTTTCAGGAACAGACACCAGTCACAGTATTACATTTGGACGTCATTAGAAGTAAAACCATCCAGCGAGATTACATTATTACCCCTATCTTGGACTGCTGTCATTTCTTTCCTTGTTAAGAGTATTAATGCCAAATATAGACTAAATCTTATCCATATTCCTGAAGGCGTCTTCAAATTTCTAAGCATTTTTTTTTCTGAGAATCAAAATCAGGTTTATTTTTTATTTGATTGGAATTCATAACTGTTTATTTGGGAAAGAAAGAAAGAAAGAAAGAAAGAAAGAAATGCATAATGGTCCAACTCAGAGATGAATAAAATAATAATTACAGGTAGTTTTCTTAAACATTGTCTCACAAACACTAGAGACTAAATCTTGTCCATATTCCTAAAGGCTTCTTGTAATTTCTAAGCATTTTGTTTTCTTTTCTGAGGATCAAAATCAGGTTTATTTTTTACTTTTTTATTTGATCGGAATCCAAAGCTGTTTAGTTGAGTTAAAAAAAAAAAAATAAAAAAAATCCATCATGGTCGAACTTAGAGATGAATAAAATAATAATTATAGGTAGTTTTCTTAAACATTGTCTCACAAACACTTAAACACATAATTAAATGACTTTTTTTGTCAATATTTGGCACATTTTACAAAAAAAATCAGGGTAAGTGAAACATGTGGACATGAAAAGAGAATCACTCATAAGTCTGAACATTCATTTAGTCTTTTTCAGGAACAGACACCAGTCACAAACTTTAGTGAATAAGTATTTATGTGTGATTTAATATAAACATTAGAATTAGATGAATGAATTCAGTACAGATTCTAAGACTGCTGGAAATTTCACACACTTTAATGATCTTTTATGATAATAGACATATTAAATTTGGGCGTCATTAGAAGTAAAACCATCCAGCAAGATTGCATTATTACCCCGATCATAGACTTCTGTCATTTCTTTCCTTTTTAAGAGTATTAATGCCAAATATAGACTAAATCTTGTTCATATTCCTGAAGGCGTCTTCAAATTTCTAAGCATTTTTTTTTTCTGAGGATCAAAATCAGGTTTATTTTTTATTTGATTGGAATTCATAACTGTTTATTCGGGAAAGAAAGAAAGAAAGAAAGAAAGAAAGAAATGCATAATGGTCCAACTCAGAGATGAATAAAATAATAATTACAGGTAGTTTTCTTAAACATTGTCTCACAAACACTTAAACACATAATTAAATGACTTTGTTCTAAATATCTGGCACCTTTTAGGAAAAAATCAGGGTAAGTGAAACATGTGGACATGAAACGTTGATGCAAAAAGAGAATCACCTATAAGTCTTGCACATTCATTTAGTCTTTTTCAGGAACAGACACCAGTCACAGTATTACATTTGGACGTCATTAGAAGTAAAACCATCCAGCGAGATTACATTATTACCCCTATCTTGGACTGCTGTCATTTCTTTCCTTTTTAAGAGTATTAATGCCAAATATAGACTAAATCTTATCCATATTCCTGAAGGCGTCTTCAAATTTCTAAGCATTTTTTTTTCTGAGAATCAAAATCAGGTTTATTTTTTATTTGATTGGAATTCATAACTGTTTATTTGGGAAAGAAAGAAAGAAAGAAAGAAAGAAAGAAAGAAAGAAAGAAAGAAAGAAAGAAAGAAAGAAAGAAAGAAAGAAAGAAAGAAAGAAAGAAAGAAAGAAAGAAAGAAAGAAAGAAAGAAATGCATAATGGTCCAACTCAGAGATGAATAAAATAATAATTACAGGTAGTTTTCTTAAACATTGTCTCACAAACACTAGAGACTAAATCTTGTCCATATTCCTAAAGGCTTCTTGTAATTTCTAAGCATTTTTTTTTCTTTTCTGAGCATCAAAATCAGGTTTATTTTTTACTTTTTTATTTGATCGGAATCCAAAGCTGTTTAGTTGAGTAAAAAAAAAAAAAAAAAAAAAATCCATCATGGTCGAACTTAGAGATGAATAAAATAATAATTATAGGTAGTTTTCTTAAACATTGTCTCACAAACACTTAAACACATAATTAAATGACTTTTTTTTGTCAATATTTGGCACATTTTACAAAAAAAATCAGGGTAAGTGAAACATGTGGACATGAAAAGAGAATCACTCATAAGTCTGAACATTCATTTAGTCTTTTTCAGGAACAGACACCAGTCACAAACTTTAGTGAATAAGTATTTATGTGTGATTTAATATAAACATTAGAATTAGATGAATGAATTCAGTACAGATTCTAAGACTGCTGGAAATTTCACACACTTTAATGATCTTTTATGATAATAGACATATTAAATTTGGGCGTCATTAGAAGTAAAACCATCCAGCAAGATTGCATTATTACCCCGATCATAGACTTCTGTCATTTCTTTCCTTTTTAAGAGTATTAATGCCAAATATAGACTAAATCTTATCCATATTCCTGAAGGCGTCTTCAAATTTCTAAGCATTTTTTTTTTCTGAGGATCAAAATCAGGTTTATTTTTTATTTGATTGGAATTCATAACTGTTTATTCGGGAAAGAAAGAAAGAAAGAAAGAAAGAAATGCATAATGGTCCAACTCAGAGATGAATAAAATAATAATTACAGGTAGTTTTCTTAAACATTGTCTCACAAACACTAGAGACTAAATCTTGTCCATATTCCTAAAGGCTTCTTGTAATTTCTAAGCATTTTTTTTTCTTTTCTGAGCATCAAAATCAGGTTTATTTTTTACTTTTTTATTTGATCGGAATCCAAAGCTGTTTAGTTGAGTAAAAAAAAAAAAAAATCCATCATGGTCGAACTTAGAGATGAATAAAATAATAATTATAGGTAGTTTTCTTAAACATTGTCTCACAAACACTTAAACATATAATTAAATGACTTTTTTTGTCAATATTTGGCACATTTTACAAAAAAAATCAGGGTAAGTGAAACATGTGGACATGAAAAGAGAATCACTCATAAGTCTGAACATTCATTTAGTCTTTTTCAGGAACAGACACCAGTCACAAACTTTAGTGAATAAGTATTTATGTGTGATTTAATATAAACATTAGAATTAGATGAATGAATTCAGTATAGATTCTAAGACTGCTGGAAATTTCACACACTTTAATGATCTTTTATGATAATAGACATATTAAATTTGGGCGTCATTAGAAGTAAAACCATCCAGCAAGATTGCATTATTACCCCGATCATAGACTTCTGTCATTTCTTTCCTTTTTAAGAGTATTAATGCCAAATATAGACTAAATCTTATCCATATTCCTGAAGGCGTCTTCAAATTTCTAAGCATTTTTTTTTTCTGAGGATCAAAATCAGGTTTATTTTTTATTTGATTGGAATTCATAACTGTTTATTCGGGAAAGAAAGAAAGAAAGAAAGAAAGAAATGCATAATGGTCCAACTCAGAGATGAATAAAATAATAATTATAGGTAGTTTTCTTAAACATTGTCTCACAAACACTTAAACACATAATTAAATGACTTTTTTTGTCAATATTTGGCACATTTTACAAAAAAAATCAGGGTAAGTGAAACATGTGGACATGAAAAGAGAATCACTCATAAGTCTGAACATTCATTTAGTCTTTTTCAGGAACAGACACCAGTCACAAACTTTAGTGAATAAGTATTTATGTGTGATTTAATATAAACATTAGAATTAGATGAATGAATTCAGTACAGATTCTAAGACTGCTGGAAATTTCACACACTTTAATGATCTTTTATGATAATAGACATATTAAATTTGGGCGTCATTAGAAGTAAAACCATCCAGCAAGATTGCATTATTACCCCGATCATAGACTTCTGTCATTTCTTTCCTTTTTAAGAGTATTAATGCCAAATATAGACTAAATCTTGTTCATATTCCTGAAGGCGTCTTCAAATTTCTAAGCATTTTTTTTTTTCTGAGGATCAAAATCAGGTTTATTTTTTATTTGATTGGAATTCATAACTGTTTATTCGGGAAAGAAAGAAAGAAAGAAAGAAAGAAAGAAATGCATAATGGTCCAACTCAGAGATGAATAAAATAATAATTACAGGTAGTTTTCTTAAACATTGTCTCACAAACACTTAAACACATAATTAAATGACTTTGTTCTAAATATCTGGCACCTTTTAGAAAAAAATCAGGGTAAGTGAAACATGTGGACATGAAACGTTGATGCAAAAAGAGAATCACCTATAAGTCTTGCACATTCATTTAGTCTTTTTCAGGAACAGACACCAGTCACAGTATTACATTTGGACGTCATTAGAAGTAAAACCATCCAGCGAGATTACATTATTACCCCTATCTTGGACTGCTGTCATTTCTTTCCTTGTTAAGAGTATTAATGCCAAATATAGACTAAATCTTATCCATATTCCTGAAGGCGTCTTCAAATTTCTAAGCATTTTTTTTTTTTTTTTCTGAGCATCAAAATCAGGTTTATTTTTTATGTGATTGGAATCCGTAGCTGTTTATTTGGGTGAAGGACTGCCTGTTTAGTGGGTGTTTTACAGTCATTAAGATTCAGGAATGGAGTTTTCAAAGATGGAGGCATCCGTTCCATCGAATCAGCACAGCAGGACGCCATGACTTGTCACCTCTTTTTTTTTTTTTTTAGAAATCTGAAATTGCTAGAAAATCATAGAGAGTAAATCATAATAATTCCAGTGCAGTCAGTTTTTGTTCATTACTCCGAGGAACAGTGCATTTAGTTCTCTTATATTATCATTGGTAATCACGGGGGCAGCTTTGGGATGAAGTTGAAAAGAGGGATTTACTTTGAGAGACTGTGAGCGAGGACGTAGAGGGAGGATAAGGCTCAGAATAAGAGACAGAAGTGGAGTTTGGATCGTATGAAAACTTTCAGATGGATATGGAAAGCTCTAGGGTCGGGATTAGGAGATAAGGAGATGTGGTTTGGTGGATCTGAGGAGGTCACTGGTGCAGGAAGTATTAACACACATGAAGACACAGGTGTCAAACATGCGGACCGGGGGCCAAATCCGGCCCACCAAAGGGTCCGATCTGGCCCGTAGGATGAATTTACAAAATACAAAAATTACACTGAAGATATTAACAAACAAGGATGTTAAAATGATTTTAATTCAGATTCCACGTACAGACCAATTAGATCTCAAGTGGGTCAGAGCAGTAAAATACTATCATATTAAACCTATAAATAATGAAAACAGCAAATTTTGTCTTTGTGTTGATGTAAAAAAGTTAAATTACATGTAAATATTTAAATTAACAAACTATTCTTTTACAAAAAAAAGGGAAAAACCCGAAATGTCTTAAGATAAGTAAATGCAATTTTTACCAATACTCTGCCTGTTATTAAATGTTTTATGCATTTGTAACTGTAACGTAAGTTGTAATGCACATGTGTAAAGGATAAACCAATAATGTGAGGCATAATATTGTTAAAATTGCACTTGTTTTTCTTAAGATTTTTCCAATTGTTCATGTTATTCAAATTTGTATCTCTCAATACCTGATTTGGAAACTGGACATGCATACAGTAGCTGCAGAGGTGTCACGTAACTAAGTACAAATACTTTGTTACCTTAAGCAGAAATTTTGGTTATCTATACTTTACTGGAGTAATTATTTTTCAGCCGACTTTTTACCTCTACTTACATTTTCATGCAATTATCTGTACTTTCTACTCCTCACATTTTAAAAATAGCCTTGTTACTCCTATTTCATTCCAGCTTGTCATCGTTCAAAAAAAAAAAAATTTAATTAAATAAATAAATAAATATATATATATACAGGGTGGGGAAGCAAAATTTACAATATTCTGAGGCGGGGATTGAAAGACAGTGTATGACCAATTAGTTTATTGAAAGTCATGAGAATTTATTTGCCACAAGAAAATGTACATAATAGAAAATGTTTTTATTCTGTGTGTCCTCCTCCTTTCTCAATAACTGCCTTCACACAATTCCTGAAACTTGCGCAAGTGTTCCTCAAATATTGGGGTGACAACTTCTCCCATTCTTCTTCAATAGTATCTTCCAGACTTTCTCGTAATAGTTTTGCTCATAGTCATTCTCTTCTTTCCATTATAAACAGTCTTTATGGACACTCCAACTATTTTTGAAATCTCCTTTGGTGTGACGAGTGCATTCAGCAAATCACACACTCTTTGACGTTTGCTTTCCTGATTACTCATATGGGCAAAAGTTTCTGAAAAGGTATGGATAATAGTGTTAGGTATGATTATGACATCAATATATGTTTGGTTTCAAAACAATTGACGTAGTGCCTGCTGAGAAAAAACAACTAAATGTTCATTGTAAATTTTGCTTCCCCACTCTGTGTGTGTGTGTGTGTATACATATATATATATATATATATATATATATATATATATATATATATATATATATATATATATATATATATATATATATATATATATATAAAACTCCAGATAAATTGCACAGAAAAAATTGAGAAAATTATTAGACCACCCCTTGTTTTCTTCAATTTTTTGTTCATTTTAATGCCTGGTACAACTAAAGGTACATTTGTTTGGACAAATATAATAATAATAATAACAACAAAAATAGCTCATAATAGTTTAATTTCAGAGCTGGTATCTATCCATTTTCCATGTTTTCTTGATAATAACCAAAATCACTTCAGTTCTTACATCAATATCTATGGAATTGTACTGACAAAAACAGTGCTTTTAGACATTCCCTGTTTTCTTTTGTCTGTTTTAGTCACATGATACACACAGGAGTTAGGACACGATTGCATAACTATTGTTTTTGATGACTTTTGGTGGTCTAATAATTTTTTTCTGCGACTGTAGATATGTTTATTTGTCCTTCACAGGAAAATTGCCTTCACATTTTCATACAGCGACAACAAAAAAACCCCATCAACCTCAAACACATGACATAACACGAGCCCATCCTCACAACCCCATACACCCCACCACACATATCCATCCAACACATTGCAGTCTTTTTAAGGAGTTATTCAGTTCTGTTATTGCGTTAGGAATTACTAATTACTTTTGCATTACTGGGAATTACTTCAATATTAACCCATTTATGTAATGATGAGTTCAACACACTCAGGAAAAATAGGAAAGAATCTAAGACTGAACAAGATGATAAAATGTACAGATAATACTGTTCTGTAAGATTCCATCATGATCAGTTTAATAGGTACCAGGAGAGAGGATCATGCTTGGACTTGGCAAGGATGACTCAGTTATCCATTGGTTAAAAACCTATTATTTTCAATGCAAAAATGTAAAGTATTTAGAATCAAAATCACTTCAGTTCTTACATCAATATCTATGGAATTGTACTGACAAAAACAGTGCTTTCAGACATTCCCTGTTTTCTTTTGTCTGTTTTAGTCACATGATACACACAGGAGTTAGTACTTGATTGCATAACTATTGTTTTTGATGACTTTTGATGGTCTAATAATTATTTCTGTGACTGTATAAACATATACCATTCCGACACCCTATTGGTTTGTATGCAATCCATCACACCTGACTTTTTGCACCATTCCAGTACTTATAGGCAACTAGTCATCATATCTTCTGCCTCATGAAACACGTTAATGCTCAGTAGTACACATATATGGTTCTTTAATACATTTGCATTAGACTAAAATGCAATGGACCTGTGGAGTTGAATTAGGGAAGAATTCAGACCCAAGCAGAGCATTTGTTTATGTAGACCACAAGGAAATGTTTGAAAATGCATAATTCCATTTAAAAAAAGCTAAATATCACTTGTTTAAACAAAACATACATAAATATAGGTGTAGTATTCACTTACTCTTGGCCTGAACTAGTGTACCCTTTGTTTTATTAGCTTAGTCTTTTTATCCTGATACAGTATTTTATTTTTTAGTGGACTGTCTTCTCTCTGTAGCACTTTGAGATTCTGCTGAATGAAAAGTGCTTTATAAATGCAATTTTTTATTATTATTATTATTATTATTATTATTATTATTATTATTATTATTATTATTATTATTATTATTATTATTATTATTATTATTATTACCCCTGCATCCTGGAAAATTGTCTTACTTCTTCTGTTCTGTTATGGAACTGTGATTATTTTACTATTTATCTTTGTTGTCCTTATCATCTGTTATTCTCATCCTTTGCTCAGTTTGTCAGTGAAAGCATTGGAGAAGTGGAAAATACCATGTTTTTTTTGTTTTTTTGTTTTTTTTTTACCTCTGATCTGATCATTATTTTGAGGAGCATTAGGTTCAGTTGTAAAGTCCCTGCTGTCCTTCACTGTTTCCCAGGGGTTTCCTTCATAGATGATAAGATTTTACATGAAAACTGCTAATGATCCGTCATCAAATATGAATCAAAAAGCCTGTGACAGAATCATTCCCATTTTCCTAAACCTCAGCCATTGCAGCTGCGCTTTGAAACCATTTTCTCTGATGAAACACAACAGGAGATGGATGAATTACCTGATTAAATGCGACAAACGGTGATTTTGGTTGTAAATCAGTGTCAGATGTAGACGTAAATACGACGTAGACGTAAATTTTTTAATTGTTTTATTTAAACACATTTCACACATTCACATGATTTTTATCTATAAGTTGTTTTTATTCACTTTATTTCACTTTTAGATTTTCTAAATATGTTCTGAAAAAGTACTCAGAATGTCACAGTTTAGCTCCTAATGTTGACAAATTTCATTCATTATGTCCAAGAATGCCAATTAGAAAACTCCTATGACTAAACTGGAAGTACAAAGACAATGTGTTCAAACTGGAAATTGGATGGAGGAGCAGAAGATGAATATCACTGTTTAAAAAATTAAAAAATACAAGCTTATACCATCATTTTTCTGTCCCTATGTTTTACTGATTGGTATTACTGTAAAAGATGCCACACATCAAATGGTTTAAATTATATAGTGAGGACATTTTCATCAATTAAAGAAAAACTAGAAGCACTCGGAGAGCGCAGACCTCCGCCAAGGCTGATCAGTGCCCCCCCCCCCCGTGGGCCCCCCCACCCCCGATCACCACCAAAATTTAATCATTTCTTCCTTATCCCATTTCCAACAAACCCTGAAAATTTCATCCAAATCTGTCCATAACTTTTTGAGTTATGTTGCACACTAACGGACAGACAGACAGACAAACAAACAAACAAACAAACAAACAAACAAACAAACCCTGGCAAAAACATAACCTCCTTGGCGGAGGTAAATATCCTTAAAGTAATTCTTACATTATATATTTAATATAAGGTGAAACTGTTTGTTCACTGGGTGCTTCTATGAAACTGGGTTTATCTTGGTATCTGGAACATTTCCAGCTTTTTAAACCCAATAATAAAAGAGAAATTTAAACATATTTACCCCCAGGATGTACTTAATGATGACTTCAGATAAATGCAAAAAAAACAAAAAAACAAAAAAAAAAACTATACTCTTGCTCTGAGCCAAATTAATGATTTTTTAATAAAATATTGGGGCCAAAAATAGGACTAAAATCCAGACATGAAAAACTACCTAGGTGTCAGTGTATTTGATCTGGAAAACACCGCTGTAAATCGTCTAATATAGCACTATAAGTAAAGATATTGTGCTTAATTTGTTGATCCTAGTGGTTTTTCTCATCCAGACATGCAGGTTTTTCATGAATCTCAGTCTCATTCCAGGTTTTATTTGTAACCCACCGTGTCCACTAGCGTTACATACAGAACCTGCCCTGCAAAACACATATAAATCACAAATGATTTTTGCAACAGCGGTCCTTTGTGTGAAACATTCCACCTTGCATAATTAGTCCAATTCCTTAAATGTATCTTTGAGAGAATAAAGAGATATTCAAAAAAATAGTAGTACGTACTTTTTGTGTCCTTTGACCATGTTACATGCAGATATTTGTATTAAATATAATGTAAAATAAAATGTGTTTTATTCCAAAAAATAGTTTCTCTTTTATCTTAGTAAATATTTCTTTTTAAAATAGACCCAAAGTGCTTCCAAACTTGCTTCATAACATTAGTCTACATCTGGGTTGAATTTTTAGCCCCATGTCCTGTTTTTAGCTTACCGGACGACAGGGCGTAAGCTATTGTCGTCCGTTTACTAAAATTTCAATCGTCTTCTTCTCTGAAACTACAATTCCGATTGACATCAAACTTGGTATACAGCTTCTTCATGATGATGTCAACAAAAGTTAGTGAAATTATTTGGATACAGATCTGATTCTGGATTTGGTGTGACTTTGAAAAATTTCCCCATTAAAAGAGATAGGAAGTGGATGGATGCAATAACTCAGTAAATATAAATGATATCCAGTGGAAATTTCTACAGTCCAGCCCTGATGGGGAGATGACCAAAACATAATGGCCACATGCTGATTAGGATCTTCTTCTGGATCCGGGAACTTATGGAAAAATTTAACGTGGGCTCTTATGGGGAAAAAAATTTCAATTGTCTTTTTCTCTGAAACTCCAGTTCTGATTGACTTCAAACTTGGTATACAGCTTCTGTATGATGATGTCAACACAAGGTATTGAAATTATTTGGATCCGGATCTGATCTGGTGCGACTTTAAAAATTTTCCCATTATAACAGATAGGAAGTGGATTGATCCAATAAGTCAGTATCAATGATATCAAGTTGGAATTAGAATTTTTTACAGATCTGATTGGAATATGAGCAAAACATGGGCTATTTCTGTAATAGAATAAATACACAGAACTGGGTGAGAATAAATGACATCTGGATACATTTCCCAAAGCTTTTAATTTGGCCGGTAAGATACAGGGCCGTTGGTCCTGTTTTTAGGACCAGTTTCATAGAAGCACCCTACTGCGTGTCCTTGAACTCCTCTTCTTGTTAGAACTTCATCACCTTCCACATTAGACAATGATTCTTTTCTCTTTTTCTGTTCCATTTTCAGGAAGTAATAAAGATTTGCAATAACTTAATAAAATAAAAAAAGAATGAAAACCTTTGAATGTCACTCACATTTATTAAATGTCATACAGTTTCCACCCTTCTTAGAGATTTTATCCACAGTTGTAAAATATACCTGACATTTATATATAACAAACAGTTACGGTTATTTATAGACTGTTCACTTACTAAATATTGATCACTGAAAGATCATCTGTGGTGGAAACATGGGGAAAAAAATTGATTTTTTTCACATAAAAATGTTATTAAAAGACAGGAATGACTCAGTTACAGTAAACCCTAGCGTACCACACCACACTGTGTTGATTCTGTTAGGTTGACGTTGATAATCAGTCATCTGTCTCCATTTTGGGGACATGTGGTTCCTCTCTCCAAATATTCCACCATAAGCATCATATGAATCATCAGCTGCACATGCTGATCTGAACCCATTCTGCAACAGATGGACGTCTTAATCTGCATCACCCCCTCCTCCTGGAAAATTCTGTCATCACATTATGGCGTGTCTGCTTTTACTACAGGCGGTTGATTGGTTTAAAATGTATAATTATAAGAAAAAATATAAATACTAAAAAATCAGCCAGTTAATAATAATGATGATAATAATAATAATAATAATAATAATAATAACAATAGTGACAGAGGATAACCTTTAACTTTTAACCTTTAATAATAACAGACAGTAATCAGTGTGATTTCTGCTGGTCTTTCTCACAAAACTGTATCTGAAATCCAAGGCCTCGTTGCTGATTATGAATTATTTCACTGAAAAGGCTTATCTATTACAAAAGAGAATGATGCTACAGATGCAAGTGCAGCTATTAAGCTGAAAAAGCAAAGTCAAGGTTAAGGCCAAGTTTAATCATGTAGCGCATTTAAAGCAACACAAGTCGCCCAAAGTGCAGTAGAAAGATACATAAATTAAATAAATTAAATACATAATATGGTAAAAATATGACTAAAAATGTACCAAAACTGAAACAGATACAGAATGAAAGGATAAAAACATAAAGCAGATGTAGTTTACTTTATATGCATTGTGTATTTTATACATTTGCCATATCTGTGTTATTGTATTATGTGTTTATGTAAATCATATTATATTTGTTCATAATAATATAAAGCCAGAAACCAAATTATTTAATAAGTATCAATCATATTATAGAATATAGTATAGATGTGCTTAGACTAGGAAGATTACACTGGTCAACAACAAATTTATTGTTTAAGTTTTTTGAGCTGATTTAGGATAATTTTGGTGTGCTGAATCCAAAAATCACATTAATTTTGGCTTTTTAACATTTTTGCTTATATTTATGGGCATTTTCACATTATATGATACAAAATTCTTTCATATTTCTTGCAATAGACGAGTTCTGAAGATTTTACTTTTGCCAATTTATGATTGTTTTTTTTTAATATTACAGGTGAATGAAATGGCTTCGACTAGAAGATCTTGCAAAAAGAAGCCTGACGTATTCTGCTACATCTGCGGTGAATACACCATTGGACCTAACAGGAATCAAGTCACAAGTTTCATAAAGTGTGCTTACCAATCTTATTTTGGTATTAAACTTGGTGACCAAGATAAAGTTTGGGCGCAGACTGTGAGAAGATTAAATTTTTCAAAATCAAATTAGCAAAAAAACCTGGCCTGATTGAGAAAAACAGATGTCATTTTTGGATTCAGCGGTGCAAAATGGTCCTAATTCAGTTGAAAAAACCTAGACAACTTGCAAAAAACATTTTTTTGTAACCCAGTGTTATTACTGATTGATTACTGATTATGCTTCTTCTCACTCCTTTTCGAATATGTATTATTTATCTTATGTTTAAGTGTTTTGTTTATTTATTTTCTTCCGTTTTGATATTTACATCAGATCAAATCACAAGTAATGCTATCAACATTTCTCTTGCTTTTATGTAAGTTTATTATTTTATAACTTTATTATCAGTGGTGTTAAACGCTGTTAACACAGGCATGGTGCTAATGCGTGTCTTCAAGTAAGTGTGGAAAAAAACAGTCTTTAGAGGAAGGTTAAAAGCGAGACACTGACGATGTGAGTGGGTTAAATGGTGCTTCATCATTAACCCAGTGGGCTGCTCACACACACACACACACACACACACACACACACACACACACATTGTAACCACCGTCTTCATCCTCTCCCTGGAGTGCTTAATACAGCCCTCTACTTCCTTCCTCATCACCATGACGATGGCCTTTAGGGAACTCCAAACACCACTAATTGTGCCTGTCACCGTGGCCATGGGGGTCCGCTCTCCTGGTGGTCCTTTATTTTAGCTAAAACAGGTAGTTCTCACAGATAAACTGACAAAACTGGCTTTTTGTTGGGGAACTTCACAGCATATAAACTCACACTCATTCATGTGTGTGTGTGTACTTGTCTTTATCCTGTTGTGGGTACCGTATCATGGACCAAAACCGAGGTCCCCACAAAAATAACCTTAGAATCAGTAAAAGGATGGTTAAAATAATGAGCTGTCAAATGTTCAGGGGTTACCCCACAATGTACATTTACCGGCGTTTGTGTGCTAGAGTGTGTATCTGACATGTAACTCAGTGCTGCCCCCGATGGCGGAAAACAGTATTGCACCTATACACACTTTGATTCATTCATTCATTCATTCATTTTCTGAACCCGCTTTATCCTCACTAGGGTCACGGGGGTCACTTGGAGCCTATCCCAGCTACTTACGGGTGAAGGCGGGGTACACCCTGGACACTTCACCAGTTCATCACAGGGTTGAACATACAGAGACAAACAATCACTCACATTCACACCTATGGGCAATTTAGATTAACCAATTAACCTATCAGTGCATGTCTTTGGATTGTTTTGGATTATTTTGCATACTTCTTGAATATCTAACTGCATTTTAGTGTGTTTTTTTTTCTGTATTTGGCATAGTTTTTGAATATCTAACTACGTTTTAGTGGGGGTTTTTTGGTGTATTTTGCATACTTTTTGAATATCTACCAGCGTTTTAGTGGGTTTTTTTGAATACTTTTTGAATATCTAACTGCATGTTAGTGGGTTTTATCTGTATTTTGCATACTTTCTGAATATCTATCAGTGTTTTAGTGTTTTTTGTGTGCATATTCATAGCTTTTTAATATCTAACTGCATTTTAATGGGGTTTTTGTGTATTTTTTTTTTTATAGTTTTTGAATATCTAACTGCATTTTAGTGAGTTTTATTGTGTGTGTATTTTTCATAGTTTTTGAATATCTAACAGCATTTATTGTATTGCACTGTCTTTTCTAGAAAAGCACTCGGAGAGCGCAGACCTCTGCCAAGGCAGATCAGTGGGCCCCACCCCCCACTCCCCACCCCTGATCACCACCAAAATTTAATCATTTCTTCCTTGTGCCAGTATCAACATTTCCTGAAATTTTCATGAAAATCCATCCATAACTTTTTGAGTTATCTTGCTAACAAACAAACAAACAAACAAACATGGGGGGGGGATCTGTCTTGGTGGAGGTCTGCGCTCCCCGAGTGCTTTTCTTGTTTATTTACAGTATTTATCCCACACACATATATTATGCGGCATCACGTCATTGCACTCCTCTTCCTCTGCCTCTGTCCACTGTGTGTGTTTGAACCTTCAGTAAACTGTGCACTCTGAACTGGCTTTTATAGGCATAATCACATCATTTGCAACAAGTGTCTTCAATTTTGAGTCGTTGTGTTTAATGAATGAAGCCAGATGTGTTCACTGTGTTCAAATTTTGCTGACTGTGGCAAGTATTTTGCATCACATGAGCTTTAACCCTTTCATGCATAGTGGTCACTACAGTGGACAGTAATTCTACAGCTGTTCTCTTGTATATTCATGGGTTTTGTTGTTTTAGTTCCATATCAGCCAACACAGTGGACACTTATACATCATCCCATTCACTGCAATTCATCCCATTACTGTCACTTCGCTGTTCTTGATTAACCTGATCTGCACTAACATGTTTTAGTGTAAATCAATTGTTATTTGTTCGACAAAATATTTTTTTTTGCATATTACCTCCATAAAGTGAGTAATAACTAGCAGTAAAATATGTTAAAATGTGAGAAAACATCAGATTAGTAGGATTAAAATCTTTTCATTTGTTTTTATCTCACTTTCAGATATTGGGTTTTAAACACGTTTCTTTACTTCAAAAATTAAACGCATGGACATTTTTGTAACTTCATTAAAAAAAACCTCAATTGCTTTTTTCTTCATGTATAAGGGGGGATAAAAACAAGAAGAAAGAAAAAAATCTTTACTATGGTTGTCATAATTCGTGCATGAAAGGGTTAATTTGAGAATTTGAGCAGAGTTTTTTTTACAACTTGTGTTTTAGCAAGACAAAATGTTTAGATTTATGAAAAAAGGAGGATGTGTTTTGTGAATTGTGTCTTCATGTGAAATGTGTTTATGGTTTTGGCAAATGTGGGCTACTTTTATTAAATGTGTTTATAGGACTGGTCAGTTGGTTTAGAGAATTGGCTTTTGTGTTTTAGCAATTGGGAAAAACTGTAACATCCCTGTCAAAAGCTGCAGAGTGTTTAGATTTGTAGCCGTTGGTGTCTAAACAGACATTACAAAAAAGATTCAACAGCATTTTCACTTCACTCAGGGACATTTTAGCAGCTTATTTTCTGGGACATGCATCTCTAGACACAATGTTTAGTTGCCTGAGATTTATATGTTTTTACGTCTTTTGTCAGACTGAGAAAGTTTTGCTTCATGATGTGTTAATCAGAATGGAGGCAGACAAAACCAGGAGAAACAATGCAATGATCAAACAGTGCTTCAAGACCAGGAAGCAGCTGTTGTGTTGCTGTTGCTGTTGCAGAACAGCCTCTGGTTGATTGTGCGATACTCTGCCGTTCTGCTGCTGCTGCTGCTGCTGGGGGGTTTGGACCTTTTGTCCTTCAGATTAAAGGGAAATCACGAGCCTTTATTTCATGGCTCGGTGGAAGACAAAGACTGATTTGATAGAACCAATTTTCCTGCAGCCATTTTCAGCGTCAAAGAATAATGCTACTGCTACTGTGTCCTTGTGTTATTTTATAACAAATCTCATGGAACAAACAAAACAATCAGTGAAATGCTTGTTTAGCTGCTGCTCGTTATGTTGTAGCTTACGCCTCCGTTCTATAAAATGAATTTGCTGTCCAAAATATAATGATATTGTTGTGTTTTGATACAAGAAGACCTGACCTGTACAGTTTATCCTCTGGGCTTGATTATGTAACTATCAAATAGGTTTAGAAATAACTGACTTCTGCCCAAACTCATGTTACTCTTCAAACACTCAGAATACAGGGACATGAACTGTGGGGTCTGACAACAAAATACAAAAGACCATCCAAACACAGACTTAAGAATGTCTTATTTATTTATTTGGGAAAATGCAGTGAAACATTGTGGACACATAGAACATCTGATGTTCTACCATATATAATGTTGAGATAATTTGCAGATCCCGTCCCTGGTTGGAAGAGAAATAAAGTTACAGTATAAATGATATGAACTACAATGATTTAACCTCCTGAAACCCAGGAAATGTCAGCAAAGTACCAGCTTTTTTTGTTTTTTTATTAAATAAGTGCCTGTACTGGAAACATCATGATGCAACAGTTTTTTCAGATGCAGCTTTTAAAATTTATATGGAATGTCCTTAGTGGTGGAAAATTTTCTTTTTTTTTGTATAAAGGTCTGAAACTCTTGTCCACAAATGTGAACAGAAAACCCATAGCTTGGTCTTAGGAGGATAAAGACTGTGTAAACAGTTGCATAAGCAAATGATATAAAAGCCTATTCACATTCATAACCTCAAAGAAAAGACAAAAGAAAGTAAAAACAGTCCCACCTTTAGAAGTAGATACATTAGCTGGGCTTCCATTGCAGTTTTCTGCAAAATAAAAGTGATATTTCTACAATTTTGACAAAGTACTCGTAGGTGTTTCCATTGAAGAGTGTTTGGCTTCTGATGTGTGGTTCTACTAAAGTCCCGTTCTGCGACATTTTGGTAAAATACTGTGTAGTTGTGGTCAGACGCTGGTTTAAGACAGATATTTGCACTGAGTTTGATCCAAACCTCCATGGTGTTACCACTGTAGTGTCTGTTCATCTACTGCTATTGCACTGACTGTCTTCAACTAAAGAAAAAAGGAACTGTAATGGTTCAGAGCAGTGGTTCCCAACCTTTTTTGGCTTGTGACCCCATTTTAACATCACAAATTTCTGGCGACCCCAGATATTCAAAATGGAGACTTTTTTTTTTTGCTCAAATTAATTTGTTTTTTGATCATGTAATTGTTTGCTATACTATGTTTCAAATAAACGTTAATTTTAGAGGACATTTAGTCTATATAATGTATATTATTATGGACGGAGGCAGAAAAGCCAGGTGTAGATTACTGCACAAAGTGAGAATTGGATTTTCCTTGGTCAGGATATGTACAGTCAGTCCAGCTGTGATTTCCAAGGCTGACAATTAATACTGAACAAACAAGAACTCAAACTATGAATTATGAAAGAGCTGCAGCATCTGAAACTGACCACAATGAACATTTGACAGATAAACAGAACCACAGTGCTTCAGTTTCAGCTTCAGAGTTTGTCTTTTATGGATTGGGATTGTCTCTGTCAACTCGCCATATACTTTTTACTAGTAAGGCTTTTTTTTTTTTTTTTTTTTTTCTTTATCAATTACTAGAAATTTCAGGTGACCCCAAGGTTGAAAAACACTGGTTCAGATTGTAATGTAATGTTTGATTTGCATGTGGTTTTATGTTGACCTTCAAGCGTCCCCTTGTGCCAATACTTGTCTTGCATGACAGCTGACCTTGAATTAAGTTCAGTGTTAACCCAGATAGCAAATATTTTGGCAGTATTATGGCATACATTTGACATTTTTGGCTTTCTTTTGGCATTATGAAAACCTTCAGGCTTAACTGTGGTATGATTAAGGTTATCCATAATCGATATGGAGGCACCAGCAATATATGGCTGAGTTCTGGCATATGTGTGGTTAACCAAAAGACTGGGCAAAGAGCGGGATCAAGTATTGGGATGGCATGGCATGTTTATGGCAAACCAGAAGATTGACTAAAGAGCGCCAACATCTTATTCCATATATGGATGTTTTTTGGTAGTGTTTTGGCATATTTTTGTAAAGCCAAAACACTGCGCAAAGAGCGGGAATTTCTACCCAGAAGAAAACCCCACTTCATTTTAAAAGCATGATCAATACAAATTTTGGGTGAATTTTGGCCTCCTTTTGGCCTCTCATTGGATCAGTTTTGGCTACTTTTTGGCTGGATTATGGGGATTTGGGGCTTTTCTGGGACAATTATGGCTATATTTTGGAAGTCGGCAATTAGTTTTGGGTGAATTTTGGCTTCCTTCTGGTTTGATTTTGGCTCGCCTATTTTGGACATCTGCCCAGAACTTTGCCAAAATGGCATGCCAGTTTTGGGCCAGATTTAAGCCATAATGATTTTGCTATCTGGGAAGTGTCATGGCTGAAGAACAACACGTGTGAGGTCTTGGCCCACATGAGGCTGTAAGCGGCTAGTTGGGCAAAAAATACTATGTCTTGTAAAATACGAACGTTTCTTGGTAAATTCATATGTTTGGAGATGTAAATGTAGTTAACAACATGTTAAATGCGAATTATGTAAACGTTAGCATGTTTGCGCCGAATGCTAGTGCCTTATGCTAATGGATTTTGTTATGCTAATTTTGCTAATTTGGAATACACGATTTAAAGAATAATTCATGTTACAGTGAATTTCAATAACTATGTACATGACATTATATGAGTTTGTACTTTATTTGTTGTAGTTATGACATAGGTGTATGCTAATTTAGACAGCAAACATTGTCAGACATTTTAAGTACATTTTTAATTGCTGTTTTTATTCTGGTCTGTTACAGCTTTACAATCACAAAGAAATTAATAAATGGACATTTAAAACCATCAACAAACATCTCATCTGTTAGCTGTCTGTCTAGCTCAGGGCTCTCAAACTCATGTTCTTTCAAGTTCCACATTCAGCCCGATTTGATCTCCAGTGGGCCGGACCGGTAGAATAATAACAGAATAACCTATAAATAATGACAACTCCAAATTTATGTCTTTGTTTTAATGCAAAAACCCCAATTAAATTATGAAACTACTTACTTTTAGAAACTATCCAAAAAAAGCGAATAACCTGAAAAAACTGAAATTTAAATTGAAAAAAACTTAAGAAAATTTAGTGCAATTTTAACAACATTATGCCTCAACTTATCATTTCTACATGTGCATTATGGATCAGATCTACAGAGACACTGAACACTTAGTAACAGGCAGAAAACTGTTAAATTTGTGCTTAATTTTCTTTAGACATTTCTGGTTGTTCATATTTATTCAGGTTATTCACATTTTATTGTTACAGGATAGTGTGTAAATGTAAATATTTTCATAATTTAATGTTATTTTTTGCACTAAAACAAAGGAAAGAAAAGTAAGTTTGTATTATTTATAGGCATGATGTAATATTATTTTTCTCACATCAGAGAAGAAAATATGGAGTCATTATTTATTGTCGGTTCTTCTGCTGTTATTATTTGACTGTAGATCATATTGGTCTGTATGTGGAACCTGAACTAAAATGAGTTCCACAGCCTTGATTGTGGAATTTTTGCACTTTGCAAATTCATCCCACAGGCCGGATTGGAACCTTTGGTGGGCTGCATTTGGCCCCCGGGCCGCATGTTTGAGACCCCCGGTCTAGCTGGATAGAGCAGTTACACTTTTAGTGAGGACAGAACAGGAACGTACAATCAGCCCAAGGCAAATTCCTTATTTATGGCAGCAGACACACAGAATGGATTTATGGGAGAGAATTGTACATCAGTTGTGGATCCAGAATTTCCCGATGACCCGGGTAACGTTTACTGAACTGTGTGATGTTACTGAACCTCTGGTGTCACCAGACTTGTCCTGCCCTGGGGAAGCACTTCCTCCACTAAAGCCACTGTCTATCGGCCTGAACAAACTAGAACCACCTGTTCTGAGTCCAGGGTCATAGGGGAGACGTTTGGCCTGAGCAAAACCACCGATCAATAGAGCCCATAATCATAAATCTAAAGTGCTTACATTTCATGTATTTCACCAGTACACAGTGCATGTTGTTGCCATAACAACTGCCATAAAAACCAAGAAGATGATGAGGTCTGGATCAGTACATTGTAAGTCAAAGGGTTTTCAGTTAGTTACTCTCTACTACACTGCAAAAATCCAAATCTTACCAAGTGTTTTTTTTTTTTTTTTTTTTTAATTTCTGGTCAAAATGTCTCATCACACTTAAAATAAGACATAATCATCTAAAGAGTAACTTTTCAGTGAGATGTAAGAACTTATTTTTAAACAACAGATCTTGAAAATCTGATTTCAAGAAGTCTTACCGAGATAATTTTCACTTGTTCCACTGGCAGATTTTTTGCTGAATTCAAACAAAAAAATGTACTCTTAAGGTGATTGTCTTTTTTAAATTGTGATGAGATATTTGGACTAGAAATGAGAAAAAAAAAACACTTGGTAAGATTTTGATTTTTGCAGTGTGTTTCTGTTACACTTTTGCGCTATACTTCTATATTGTAACATTTCAAAAACCACCTCATGAGAGCAGAAAAAGTTTTTTGCGATATTTGACAGTTTTTGCGACATTTCAGTGTTTCCGTGACCAGTTTTCTATTGCACAATTTACATTTTGCACATTTCTGAGGGTAATGGAAACCCGGCTATTCTTGTTTTTTTTTTTTTCAGCCAGTTCTTAACCTCTCTGCTGTGAATGTTTTGAAATGTGTTATATTTAATGTCATTTGACCTTGTATTCCAGATGTGACTGCTCTATAATGAGAAAGGTGACTGATTTAATGTGGAAAACAAAATGTACAGATGAGAAAACTGAAGAAACAGAATTCCAGCCTGCCCTAACCAAAATACTTTGGAACATAGAGAAAAACATAAGAGAAAAAATGAGTGGAGGCTGTTTACCAGGACTGACATGATGTACTGTACAAGGAACAAAGGGAGGATGAGTGGTCCAAATAAGCAGCTGATTGCAGATGATGAGGTGAGTGTAGGTAAAGTGAGAAACTGGAGATGGTAAAGGAGGAGGTTTGGACCTTGTCTGACTCATCTCACTCAGTTCCCTATATTTCACCTTCTCACCTCCTTGATTGTGATGTGGAAATCAATCAGAGAATGTCTCTGTTCTCTGAAATGTTCTGAACATACAGGATGGATGGATGGATGGATGGATGGATGGATGTCCAGAGGAGCGAGCACAAACCTATACAAAATAACCAAATAAGATATTTTTGTACATCTGTGATACCCATGACTCAAGCCAGATGTTTCAAAGTCATTGTAGTTCAGAGGCCAAACGGTCTGGACCTGTAAAATAATAGAATAAAACCCTAGAAATCATAAAAAGAGAGAAATGTGAATATTTTCATATGCTATTATTCTACTTCAGATTGGGTTGTTCTGCATGTGGCCCATGACCAAAAAATGATTTTGACATCCTTGATTATTAATAATTAACCCTTTCATGTATTAATTGTGAGAACCTTAGTGAAGATTTTTTTCTTCAGTGTTTTTATTCCTCCTTAGGCATGAAATAAACAATGTGATCCAGTTTTTTTTCGGTGGAGTTGCAAAAATATCCATGCATTTAATTTTTGAAGTAAAGAAATGTGTTTAAAACCCAATATCAGAGAGGGATATGAAAACAATGACATAAAAACATGTTTAATGCTGCTAATCTGATGTCTTCTCACATTTTAACATATTCTAATGCTATTAATTCCTCACTTCATCGAGATAATGTCCAAAAAAACTCTTCTTGTCTAACAAATAACAATTGATGTACACTCAAACATGTTAGTTCAGATCAAGTTCATCAAGAACAGCAAAGTTACAGTAATGGTATGAATGTCAGGATAAGAGACGATGCGTAAGTGTCCACGGTGTTGGCTGATATGGAACTAAAACAACTAAACCCATTAATATACAAGAGAACAGCTGGAGAATAACTGTCCACTGGAGTGACTTATGCATGAAAGGGTTAATATAAAATTAAGTATAATTTTTGCATTTCAGAAATTCATCCACGGGCTGAACTGGACCCTTTGACGCACCAGTTTTGGCCTATGTATCATCTGTTTGTCTTCCCTGTCTGAAATAATGACTACATCTTCCAAATACTGATACTTTTATTTAACTTTATTATATTCTTTTACATGTCCGATTGTCATAAAGACTTTGGCTGAATCCCAATTCACCCCTTGGCCCCTCCCCCTTACCCCTACTTCTAAATTTTAACGCGTACATGTGAAGGGGTAGTGTCCCGATTCTCAATTATTGGGAGGGGAAGGGCTAAGCTGGAGGTCTGTATAGTCCAGGGGTCAGCAACCCTGGTCCTAGAGAGCCACTGTCCTGCATGTTTTAGATGTATCCCTCTTCCAACACACCTGATTCAAATGATAAGCCTATCATCAAGCTTTGCAGAAGCCTGTTAACGACCATCAGGTGTGTTGGAAGAAGGAAACATCTAAAACATGCAGGACAGTGGCTCTCTAGGACCAGGGTTGCTGACCTCTGGTACTGAGGACGTGCAGCTGACGTCACTGGTCATGTGATTGTTGTTTACACCACCATATTGGTAGGCACGCTATCCGGATCCAGAAAGTCAGAACTGTTGCTTTATATTGTGTTTTTCTTTGGACTTGTGTTTTGTTATTTGCGAGTATGTCTGCTTGTGATAAAGGCACCGTAGATGAGTTTCAGTGTTTGAACCACCACTGCCACTAATGGAACCCAGCGGTCTTCATGCCTAACTTTATAACTGGTGAAAGCTGAGTAATAAACGGCACACATGAGTTTAGCAGGTCCATCCTTTAACACGTACGATTCAAGGAAAGCTTGCCTACCAATATGGCGTCGTAAACAGAAAACCACGTGATCATGTGACATTTGTGCAAAACCTCAATAGTCCTTAAAACGGAGATTTTTTGCAGTCTGCCCCTGACCACAAGCATGTACATGGGTTAATTCTCCTGTTGGTACACTGCAAAAAATGCCCTGCTAGAAGTAAGGCTGATATTCTGAAATCTTGTAAAATTGGCTTGTGTTGAGAAAAAATTCTGCCAATGGGTTAAGAAAATAATTCTTGGCAAGAATTCTTAAAACAAGCAAAAAAGTCTATCAACTAAAAAAAACATATTGTGCTTTAAAACTAGACAAAAATGCAAGAGAAATAAAATCACCTTGATATTAACTTCTTATTATTCTTTTAAGAAAAAGTTAGGTAATTAAAAAAAAAAAAAAATTTTCTTATGTAAAAATTTCTTGGCAAGGTTTTTTTTTTTCCTCTTTAGATGAAATATGACAAATGTTCTAGAAATAAGCCTTTTTTTCACTTTCTTAGAAATCACTAGAAAAGAATTACTACACCCCACATGGGGTCCTGACCTCAAGGTTGAAAAACACTGTTCTGGACGGTTAACCAGAACATACCACCTGACTTAAACAGTTTAACCTCATGCTTTCTCATGTTGTTTTAAAGACTTTTCTCCAACTGATGAAAGTAAAGACGGCAGTAAACACATCAACACACGTTTTTCGGTGTCTGCACTTTAAAGACGCTCCCACAGAGAAAACTCAGTGGGACTGAAACATCTATGGATCTAAACATATGATGACATAAATACAGCGGCTCTGTGCTGTAAATATTTCAGCACTTTATTTCCCGGGGTTGGATTCAGCAGCCTAATGCATCCCACACACAGCCTGAAAGTTGACTTGTACAAATGTGTGTGTGTTTGTGTGTGTAAAAGCATGTTGTGTGGTTGCACCGCAGGCTAATGCAGTGTATGTACTTGCATGGGTTGGTTTGAGCTTTGCTGATTTAACCATTAAAAACTGAAAATATGTTATTTTAGACAGAAAATACAGAAAATATTCATGAATCCACATGATGATGTATGCAGTGTGGGTGTCTGGTTGTTCCAGTGAACTATTTGTGCCTCTTTGTGTGCACCTGAACCTGTCAAACAGTTGTGCGCTGATTGAAATAATAGCCTAGGCCTGTCTCCTGGATGCGCTCTGATTGCCGGTCTGTTAAACTGGAATGACACAAAATTGATGCAGGTAAAATCTGGAATAATTGTGGCAACAGTGTCTCAGGTGCAGGAGTAGACTAAAAGTAGAAGGAAAAGGAAAAAGGTTTGGCAGGTCATACACAGGGACAGAGTAAGAAATCAAATGTCAAAAAAGATCCAGAGTTGAAATATCAAAAGGCTGATGCTTGGAATAAATGTTGGAAAGACACGAATGTACGAGATTGAACAAAGTCAGGCAGGGGAAGCAGAGGAGTGGAAATCCAAAGGGATGGCCGGAGGCAAGACTGGAGGCAGGAGCAGGTGATGGAGTCATCAGGCGACACATGAGGGCAGAAGTGGAATGACAAGACGCATTAAGAGCGTTTTTAAAACAGCGACGACTCCCTCTGCTCTGTGTGCGTCTGCTTTTGTTCTGCTGTTGAGCTGGTTCTGTGGAGTGGGAGGTCATCTGCTTTTATCAATCAGATCCAATTTTATTTATATAGAGTCAAATAACAAAAGTTATGTCATGACACTTTACAGATAGAGCTGGTCGAAACCAGACTCTGAAGATGTTTTATAGAAGAGAGGGAGAGAGGGAGAGGGGGGGGGAGAGGGAGAGGGAGAGGGGGGGAGAGAGGGAGAGAGAAAGCAAGAGGGAGAGAGAAAGGGAGAGGGAGAAAGAAAGAGAGAAAGAGGGGGGGAGGGGGGAGAGAGAGAGGAGAGGGAGGGAGAGAGAGAGCAAGAGGGGGGGAGAGGGGGAGAGAGAGAGGAGAGGGAGGGAGGGGTAGAGAGAGAGAAAGCGAGAGAAAGAGAAAGGGAGAGCGAGAGAAAGAGGAGGGGGAGGGAGAGCGAGGGAGAGAGGGAGAAAGAAAGTGAGAGAGGGAGAGGGAAAGAGAGAGGGAGAAAGAAAGAGAGAGAAAAGGGGGGGAGAGGAGGAGAGGGAGGGGGAGAGAGAAAGGGGGGAGAGGGGGAGAGAGAGAGGAGAGGGAGGGGGAGAGAGAAAGGGGGTAGAGGGGGAGAGAGAGGAGAGGGAGGGGGAGAGAGAAAGGGGGGAGAGGGGGAGAGAGAGAGGAGAGGGAGGGGGAGAGAGAAAGGGGGGAGAGGGGGAGAGAGAGAGGAGAGGGAGGGGGAGAGAGAAAGGGGGAGAGGGGGAGAGAGAGAGGAGAGGGAGGGGGAGAGGGGGGGAGGGGAGAGAGAGAGGAGAGAGAGGAGAGAGAGGGGGGAGGGAGAGCGAGAGAGGGAGAGGGGGAGGGAGAGCGAGAGAGGGAGAGGGAGGGAGGGAGAGAGAAAGCGAGAGAGGGAGAGGGAGAGAGAAAGAGAGAGGGAGAAAGAAAGAGAGAGAGAGAAAGGGGGGAGAGGGGGAGAGAGAGGAGAGGGAGGGGGAGAGAGAAGGGGGAGGGAGGGGGAGAGAGAGGAGAGGGAGGGGGAGAGAGAAGGGGGAGGGAGGGGGAGAGAGAGGAGAGGGAGGGGAGAGAGAAAGGGAGGGAGGGGGAGAGAGAGAGGAGAGGGAGGGGGAGAGAGAGAGAGGAGAAGGAGGGGGAGAGGAGAGAGAAAGCGAGAGAGAGGGAGGGGGAGAGAGGGGGAGAGAGAGAGGAGAGGGAGGGGGAGAGAGGGAGGGGAGAGGGGGAGAGAGAAAGCGAGAGAGAGAGAGAGGGAGAGAGGGGAAGAGAGAGAGAGAGAGGAGAGGGAGGGGGAGAGAGAGAGGAGGGAGAGAGAGAGAGAGAGGGAGGGGGAGAGAGAGAAAGGAGAGGGGGGAGAGAGAGAGAAAGGAGGGAGAGAGAGAAAGAGAGAGAGAGAGAGAGAAAGAGGGAGAGAGAAAGAGGGAGGGAGAGAAAGAAAGAGAGAGGGAGAGAGAAAGAAGGGGGAGACACATGGATGCAGCTGATGCACAGATAACTGAACTACAACTGTCAACAGTAGAACAGCTGGTGTTAATATAATTACCAACAACCAGAACAAATGTCCAGAACTGTTAATACTACGAATACAAGTATTAACAGTGGATGTACTACTACTACGAATACAAGTATTAACAGTGGATGTACTACTACTACGAATACAAGTATTAACAGTGGATGTACTACTACTACGAATACAAGTATTAACAGTGGATGTACTACTACTACAAATACAAGTATTAACAGTGGATGTACTACTACTACAAATACAAGTATTAACAGTGGATGTACTACTACTACGAATACAAGTATTAACAGTGGATGTACTACTACTACGAATACAAGTATTAACAGTGGATGTACTACTACTACGAATACAAGTATTAACAGTGGATGTACTACTACTACGAATACAAGTATTAACAGTGGATGTACTACTACTACAAATACAAGTATTAACAGTGGATGTACTACTACTACGAATACAAGTATTAACAGTGGATGTACTACTACTACGAATACAAGTATTAACAGTGGATGTACTACTACTACGAATACAAGTATTAACAGTGGATGTACTACTACTACGAATACAAGTATTAAGAGTGGATGTACTACTACTACGAATACAAGTATTAACAGTGGATGTACTACTACTCCAAATACAAACATTAACAGTGGATGTACTACTACTACAACAGTTAGTACAAATACTAGAAACCTCTACCATCTATGGAACTATACAATGAACACCATCACAACTGTATGGATAAGTGAGTGATGACGACGAAGGCAGGAGAGAAGAAGGACCACAGCAGCAGGTCCAGAGATGATCCATAGAAAACCTGTGATGATCCTGCACTGCAAAAATCCAAATCTTATGTATTTTTCTCATTTCTAGTCCAAATATCTCATCACACTTAAAATAAGACATAATCACCTAAAGAGTAACTTTTCAGTTAGATATAAGAACTTATTTTTAGACAATAGATCTGGAAAATCTTACTTCAAGAAATCTTTTCAAAATAATTTTCATTTCTTCCATTGGCAGATTTTTTTTTTTGGAAATTAAAGACTTTTTTTTTTTTTTTGCTTAATTCAAGAAAAAAAAAAATGTTGTGACGTAACTAGTTATAAAACGTAACAAATTAAGAAGGGATTGAAACAGGTTGTAGAAATCCACTCGATTTTTGCCAGAATGAATATAAAGATAGCTTTGCAGCACCTGGGGCATTCAAATTCAAACTTTATGAACAATTAAGTACGGTGGCCCAGAGGTGCAACAGGCCAAAAAATTATCCACTAGACGAAAAAAATTATCTACTACACGAAAAAAAAAGAGAACAGCCTAAAAAAATTATCCACTAGATGAAAAAAATTATCTACTACACGAAAAAAAAAAGAGAACAGCCTAAAAAAATTATCCACTATAAGAAAAAAAAGAGAACAGCCTAAAAAAATTATCCACTAGATGAAAAAAATTATCTACTACAAGAAAAAAAAAGAGAACAGCCTAAAAAAATTATCCACTAGATGAAAAAAATTATCTACTACAAGAAAAAAAAAGAGAACAGCCCAAAAAAATTATCCACTATAAGAAAAAAAAGAGAACAGCCTAAAAAAATTATCCACCAGATGAAAAAAATTATCTACTACAGGAAAAAAAAAAGAGAACAGCCCCCAAAAAATTATCCACTGTAAGAAAAAAAAGAGAACAGCCTAAAATAAATTATCCACTAGATGAAAAAAAAATCCCCTATAAGAAAAAAAAGAGACCAGCCAAAAAAATTATCCACTATAAGAAAAAAAAAAAGAGAACAGCCTAAAAAAATTATCCACTAGATGAAAAAAATTATCTACTACAAGGAAAAAAAAAGAGAACAGCCCAAAAAAAGGCTGTTCTCTTTTTTTCTTGCAGTAGATAATTTTTTTGTCTAGTGGATAATTTTTTTAGGCTGTTCTCTCTTTTTTTTTCCTTATAGTGGATAATTTTTTGGGCTGTTTTTCTCTTTTTTTTCTTGTCGTAGATAATTTTTTTCATCTCGTGGATAATTTTTTTAGGCTGTTCTCTGTGTTTTTTCTTGTAGTAGATAATTTTTTTCATCTCGTGGATAATTTTTTTAGGCTGTTCTCTTTTTTTTCTTGTAGTAGATAATTTTTTTCATCTAGTGGATAATTTTTTTAGGCTGTTCTCTTTTTTTTTCTTGTAGTAGATCATTTTTTTCGTCTAGTGGATAATTTTTTGGCCTGTTGCACCTCTGGGCCACCATAATTAAGGGCCAAATACACAAATAAATGAAGAGAAGACTAATAAAAGACCCCTTTAATGATAGATTTTAGATTAGATCGTAAAAGACCCCTTTAATGATAGATTTTACAGACATATACTTTTTCTTCAGTTTTCTCTGTTTTGATATAATAACCTTTGGATTTAAACATAGGAAAATATCTGATGTTCACTTAGAAATTGCAGAGGATATAGTGGATAATATTAGAGTAAATGGTGATAAATCACTTAAGAATGGTTAAAAAAAAAAAAAAAATCATTTGGAAACTGCCACAAAAGTAGCACCAGGGTCTTTATGGGTTCACTTTTAAGTGCAGTTTAATAATGCTGCTTACTCCATACTTACTCCTAGCGTAGGTTTTTGTCATGATAGTGACCCCTTATTATTATTTCTAGTGCACTGGCAATGACTGAGAAGGGATTATTTTATGTAGTTTGTAGTTTGCTCTGCTTCGCTTTTTTTTTTTTTTTTTTTTTTTTTTTTTTTTTGCTTTTCTATGGTGCTAGTTGCGTTTAATTTACACCTATGCTTACTTCAGATTTCTTCAATGACCATCCAGCACTGCACTTGTATTATTCTGAGAAAACTTTAATAAAAAGATCTTGATCGTAAAAGACCCCTTTAACCCTTTCATGCACAGTGGTCACTCCAGTGGACAGCTCTTCTACAGCTGTTCTCTTGTATATTTTGTATATTCATGGGTTTTGTTGTTCTTTTCATTGTTTTTTTTTTTTTTTTTTTTTACACATATCTTTATTAAAGTTTTAAGACACTACATATCTTTTCTGACATGAATTGGTAACATTATGCAGATCTCTCCTGACCATAAAACCCCAGAATCACAAGCCCTCTCCATAGTTTTCACACAATTTATCAGTAAATACATGTTTCTGTGTGTCAAAAATTAAACGTGTGGTGTCCAGCTGAGTGGACATTTTTGCAACTTCATGAAAATAGGTTCATAAGATTTTTTTTTTCTTTCATTATTATTATTATTTTTTTAGTTTCATTTTTTTAAATTTTTTTTAAATAATTATGTATTTATTTATTTTTTATTTATTTTTCAGAAGAAAATTTTCAATCGCATTGTTTTTTTTCATGCCTAAAGAGGAATAAAAACACTCAGGAAAAAAAATTGATTAAGGTTCTCATAATTCGTGCATGAAAGGGTTAATGATAGATTTTACAGACATATACTTTTTCTTCAGTTTTCTCTGTTTTGATATAATAACCTTTGGATTTAAACATAGGAAAATACCTGACGTCCACTTAGAAATGCAGAGGATACAGAGGATAATATTAGAAAAAATGGTGATAAATCACTTAAGAAAGGTTAAAAATGAAAAGAAATCATTGGAAACTGCCACAAAAGTAGCACCGAGGTCTTTATGGGTTCAGGAAAAAGCACATATACCAGCAAAATATGACCCCTTTAGTACATCTACAGTACAGCAAGGGTGTCAAACTCATTTTAAATCAGGGGCCACATTCAGCTAAATTTGATCTGAAGTGGGCTGAACCAGTAAAATAATAACATAATTATATATAAATAATGTCAACTCCAAACTTTTCTCTGTATATAAAAGCGAAAAAATGTAAATTTACATTATGAAAAGGTTTACATCTACAAACTGTCCTTTCAAATAATGTGAATAGCATGAACAAACTAAAAAAATAAGTGTAATTTTAACAATATTCCGTCTCAGTTGATCATTTACACATGTGCGTTAGAATTTACAGATCACAGTGGATCTACAAACACACAGAACATTTAATAACAGGCGGAATATTGTTAAAATTGTGCTTACTTCTCTTAAGACATTTCAGGTTGTTCATATTTGTTCAGGTTATTCACATTTTTTTATGAAATTATACTTTGTTTTAGTGTAAATACATGAAAATATTTGCATTTACAAAGAGAAACATTTGTAGTTGTCATCATTTCTATGTTATTATGATAGTATTTTAGTGGTCTGACCCACTTGAGATTGATTTGGTCTGAATGTGGAACCTGAACTAAAAGGATTGTTAATATCTTAGTGTAATTTTTGCATTTCACAAATTCATCCCAAGGGCCGGACTGGACCCTTTGGTGGGCCGGATTTGGTCCCCGGGCTGCATGTTTGACACCTGTGTTCTACAGGGACAAATCTAAAAGTGTACGGTGTAAAATATAGGTCAGAGATTCTGATTCTTTAGACCAGAATAGAAGGTCTTGGTGGTCCGACACTGAATTTCAGTAAATAAATGGCTCTGATAAAGCATAAAACACAACAAACACAGATAAATGGTGTGTCTCTGTGCATTTACTTCATGCATGTCTTTCTAATGTGACTCAGGCTACACAGACTAAACGAATGCATGATAAATATTTGTAGTATCTGTTGAGTGTTTGTTCGGTGGATAGCAGGCGGATGTGTGCGAATAAACGGCCTGCAGTAACAGCATATATGTAAAGGTTTTATTCCTATATTTAGACCGGGATGCCAGGAGGCAACGAGATGCAGAGGAAAAGCAAAGACTGAATCTGACACTGAACTTCCATATGCTACTACCGACTGACACACTCTGTTTGAATCATTTTATGTGAAAATTAGTCTGTGCAGAGAGTCGGGGCTTTTTTTCATATCATGAATATCAATTGTCTTTGCATCGTACTGTTGAAACCTACACAGATCAGGGCATACACTGCAAAAATCAAAATGTTACCAAGTGTATTTTTCTCATTTCTAGTCCAAATATCTCATCACACTTAAAATAAGAACAAATGAAAATTATCTTGTAAGATTTCTTTCTCAACAAGTGTGACATTTTTAAAGTTTACTATTAATCAGCACCAAAAAAAATAATGTTTTATTGTTTACCATAATGAAATACTCTCCATACACTGTAAAAATCAAAATGTTACCAAGTGTATTTTTCTCATTTCTAGTCCAAATATCTCATCACACTTAAAATAAGAACAAATTAAAATTATCTTGTAAGATTTCTTTCTCAACAAGTGTGACATTTTTAAAGTTTACTATTAATCAGCACCAAAAAATCATCCTATTTTATTGTTTACCAGAAATGAAATACTCTCCATGCACTGTAAAAAATCTAAATCTTACCAAGTGTATTTTTCCTCATTTCTAGTCCAAATATCTCATCACACATTAAAATAAGAACAAATGAAAATTATCTTGTAAGATTTGTTTCTCAACAAGTGTGACATTTTTAAAGTTTACTATTAATCAGCACCAAAAAATCATCCTATTTTATTGTTTACCAGAAATGAAATACTCTCCATACACTGTAAAAATCTAAATCTTACCAAGTGTATTTTTCTCATTTCTATACCAAATATCTCATCACACTTAAAATAAGACATAATCACCTAAAGAGTAACTTTTCAGTGAGATATAATAACTTATTTTTGAACAATAGATCTTGAAAACCTTATTTCAGGAAATCTTATAAGAAAATGTTCACTTGTTTCATTGGCAGATTTTTTTTTGCTTAATTCAAGCAAATAAATCTGCCAATGGAACTCAAAGAACCCCCCTTAAGAAAGCCGAATGGGCTTGTCCAGACCGCCAGACACTGAACGCTTTCAGAACCATATTTTTTAGTCATGTCCTCCACTGAAGGCCCTGTCGGAACCTGTACTCCTTTGCTTTGCTCGTTGCCCATTGCCAAATCCTGGTTTGACTAGTCCCCTTGACCCTCTGTAGGAAGATCCCACGGATGCTATCTGGCGTGGCCACAGCGGTTGGGCACAAAACAAAGGTCACTGAACAAGTAAAGGCGGCCTTACACTGTGCGAGTTTAGAGACGATTTCTCACTCGTGCGACTCTTTCTGGGATCGGGCCAGATGTGCCTCTAATCGTGTGTCGTGCTTCGTGCAGTGTACATGGGGTAAAGAGAAGCGATTAGCACCTCACGACCAGCAATCGTGTGTTCGCAAGGAAAACAGAGCTGTTTGAAATCCTGCTCGCTCCTTGTGAGTGTATCACACTGTCAAAGCAGTGTCACGAGCCGACGTGCCTCAAATTCTCACACTGTGCATGCACGAACACAGACGGGTACAGTAGCGTACAAGCTAACAGTAGCTGGCTATTGTCCTAGTGCAGTTTTAGCTGTTGCAGTTTACCTCTAGTTCCTGGATGACAGCCCATACTGTCCACGTCTGGACAACCAATGCCTGCACCAAACACATCGTCATCTTTTCTTCTTTTTTGATTCCTCACAGATAATGGCACATATTACCAAAGCAGCTCGTTGGTTTTTGTTTAGCACTACCATTTCGTGACTCACGCCAATGCACAATCGTCTATGCACTTTTACGGATTCCTTGGTATTTTAACGTTGTATTTCCGGATACAACACTCAAACATGTCGTGCGTCCTGTGGTGTATGGTCCTACAGTGTGAGCAGTCAGGTCGCATATGAGCGTCGGTCCGTGCAGTGTGAGAACAGGAATCGTGAGTCTGACTGTACGACTGATTCGCACAGTTTGAGATGGAGCTGCGTGCAACGATCGAAATAATCGCACAGTGTATGGCCGCCTTAACTAATTAACCTCCCCACCAAGGCCCTAGTGAGTGCTCCAATGCGCGGTTAAGTGTTAGTAGTTATGTCAACCGGTTGACCGCATTCCAAACACTTTTCCCTTTTATCGATTAAATCAGCCTAACCATGAAACGCTGTGACGCCGCACTGCCACGTTTCCTGATTTAACGATATTTAACACAGGCGTCCCTGCGCTTATCACACTTCGTTTCTAAGGTACAAGTGGATTAAAAACCCTGTGGACCTAACCACGTTAAGTCTGACTTTAATTCCAGACTTCCTCATCTCAGGCTCCTACTGACAGTCAGCCCCAGTAGATAGACATGACATATGTGGTACTACAATTAATTTACTTTAATTAAAATTTTTCTTTTTCCAATTTAATTAATAAGCAAATACTTCAATTAAATAATTGGTAAAAATATATCTCACCCTTCAGACGAGGAAGTAGAGTATTGAGTTTGTTGAATAGACGTGAAGTGGACCAGTTTCACTCCAGGCGTCAGACCCTCTGGTCTCTGAAGGTTTTCAGTGAGGTAGAGGAGAACCCGTAGATTGTGGATTCTTGGTGGCTAACCTGTCCGACGCCTTCGACTGTCACATGGCGGATCTTCAGCTATCCCACTTCTGACACCAATTGTTATGGAAAAATAATACTCCACTAATTCGTCTTCAAAAAAGAAGGGTCAGTTCAAGTGTTTAGTGTCAAAGAAATCCCTTTATTTGGAGCTCCATAGAAAGAGATATCACTCAGACCAAAGACTGAGACGGTCTGAACCCAAAAATACAAATCACACTGTAGTCTTCTGTCTCCCATGAGAAAATTATGATGTGTCAAAAGTGTTTTGGTTAGTGTCAGGAACTTAGAGATAAGACCCCTGTGAGAAATGTTGGTTTGGCCTTCTACTGTGGACACAACACAGAAGAGGTCCAAACTACTCTATAATACACAGTGACATGACTATATCTGAAATAGAGTTAGAAGCCTATATGATATATGAAATAGAAGAAAATATATATGAATATATATGGATATAAGTAATTTTGCCATTACAAATGAAAATTATCTTGGTAAGATTTCTTGAAATAAGATTTTCAAGATCTATTGTCCAAAAATTTAGTTCTTATATCTCACTGAAAAGTTACTCTTTAGGTGATTGTCTTATTTTAAATGTGAGGAGATATTTGGACTGATTTTGACCCAGAATGCACTGTAAATTGGCACTTTATTGCTGTGCACTTTAGAAATAAAAATATTAGTTATTTATAGGTAATTTTTAGGGGGGGGGGCACGTTATTATTATTGTTTTTTTATGTCAGTATTTTATCATTTTATTATTTTTTTATCAGTAATTTATACTATTTACTAAATGCTGCTGACAGTCGGGGACCTGAGTACAATGTTTTGTTTCTGTGTATTTCGTATGCTAAAATGACAAATAAATTAGAATCTTGAATCTCTTGAATCTTGACTAGAAACGAGAAAAATTCACTTGGTAAGATTTCGATTTTTGCAGTGTATGGAGAGTATTTCCTTTATGGTAAACAAGTAAGTGATAAAATATGATGATTTTTTTTGGCGCTGATTAATTGTAAACTGATTAAATGTCACACTTGTTGGTTTGTAATGAAGGGGTTTGTTATACTGTATAAAAAAACAATATATACTCACGCTGCAAACCTCAATATCTATTTTTTTCTCTTCGTGTGTGCATGTGTCAGCGATATGTGGGCGAAACTTATAGGTACAATATTTCAACACTTTGGTTTGTGTGTGTTGTACACTCATCCTTAATGGAACATCAAGTGTCTGTGAATATTAATGAAATGAGTATAAATATGCACCTTCAGATTTTTCTCTTAATAGCTGCACACTGTACATTAGCCTGCAGCTGTTTTATGTGTATGTATGTGTGTATGTGTATATACTGTATATATACTGTAACTGTGTGTTTTGCCAGTGACTCATGTCTGTAGTTCATGCTGTGAGGACTGACAGGTTAAACTGGGAAGGAGCAGAGTGAGATACAACAGTGTGTAGGCAAAACCTCTCAGCACCGCCTCGCTCACTGTACAAAGAGTAGGCTGCTGCAAAATGAGTAGTAGACGCCTTCTAAATGACTAATCTACGAGTGTGTGTGATGCTAATGGAATCATTTTGTTGCTTTCGGTGTATCTACATGCACTTGAGTTTCCTGGTTACTACTATTGTTTTTTTAAGTGCTCTGTTTTTGTGTTCGTACACTGCAAAAATCTAAATCTTACCAAATGTATTTTTCTCATTTCTAGTCAAAATATCCCATCACACTTAAAATAAGACAGAATCACGTAAAGAGTAATTTTTCAGTGAGATATAAGAACTTATTTTTAGACAATAGATCTTGAAAATGTATTTCAAGAAATCTTACCGTGATAATTTTAACTTGTTCCAGTGGCAGATTTTTTTTTTTTTTGCTTGAATTAAGCATAAAAAATCTTGAATTATTATGTTCCTATATAGTGCATTCTTCTTCCTACTGCTGTTTGAACGTGCTCTGTTGTATGATTAACCTGCCCCCCGAAGGGGAGGCAAAGGGTCTTGTTTTTGTTTCCGTTTGTTTGTTAACACTTTAGCAGCATGGATTCATACCAAATTGGGTTTATAGATTACAAGTGATCCAGAATAGATCTGGGACTCTGGAAACATTTTACTTGTAGACCAGTGTTACCCTCACATTTACTCTGTGTTTCACTTGGGTAAAGGCTGGTTTTTATATGAGAAATTAAGATATTTGTTGTTATACATCCCAATAATTTTATCAGTGATCTCACTGACGAAGAAAGTAGAATGTTGCCATGTCTAAGGTTTTCATTTTAAACTTTTGGAATGTTGTGGTGCCCAATATTCTCTTTTTAAACATTGTATAATCCAGTGTTTTTCAACCTTGGGGTTGGGACGCCACGTGGGGTTGCCTGAAATTTCCAGTAATTTATTTAAAAAAAAAAAAAAAATTACAAATAAAAAATACATGGTGAGTTGACAGAGACAATCCCAATACATAAAATTCAAACTGTGAGTCTGAAACTGCAGCTCTGTGGTTCTGTTTATCTGTCAAATGTTCATTGTGGTCAGTTTAAGATGCTGCAGCTCTTTCATAATTCATAGTTTGAGTTCTTGTTTGTTCAGTATTAATTGTCAGCCTTGTAAATCCAAGCTGGACTGACTGTACATATCCTGACCGAGGAAAATCAAATTCTCCCTCTGTGCAGTAATCTACACCTGGCTTTTCTGCCTCCATCCATAATAATATACATTATATAGACTAAATGTCATCTAAAATTAATATTTATTTGCAATAGTATAGCAAACTATTACATGATCAAAAACAACTTAATTTTAGCAAAAAAAAATGTCTGTGTTTTGAATGTCTGGGGTCGCTAGAAATTTGTGATGTTAAATGGGGTCACGAACCAAAAAAGGTTGCAAAAAACTGGCATAACCTAAGGCCGTCTGTTGTGTAACATGTCAAGCTTGATCAAACTGACATGTCAGGGCTTTTCCATCTACCCTCTCTACAGGGAATATTTCCCTGACCTCAGTGTCCAAGTGTTTTTTCTTCACTGTTTAAGGTAAAATGTGTACATGGGTGGAGTGTAACCACTTCCATGTTGACCTGACATGGACATGACTGAATGTTTATAAGCTCTGTAACTTCTCTGTTAATGTGACAGGTTAAAATGCCTTATTTTTTTGTAGGTTCAAAGCACATTATTTTTGTGAAATGTTGTCCACGGGTCATTAAGAAGTCTATTTGTTCTCAGGTATTATTATAGCTTTATACACGACAAACAAAAAGTTAAGGATATTTCTTTTTTGTCATTTTTGCCATTTGTGAATAACTAAAACTATGTCTGGTCATTACAAACATGTTTCAATTCATTTCACACACAAAAAAGTAAAAAGCTCTGTGCAGAATCCCAACTGAAAAAAAAAGCCCAAAATTAAAAAATATCCTTAACTTTTTGTTTGTAGTGTATGCATTGGTACTGAAGTAACAGGTACAATGTAATTACATTTATATTTAGTTAATGAGGGAAAGTACAGGTTTATACAAATTTAATACTACATTTAAAATGGTTGTTATTAAAATCATTACATATTTTGTTTAAAAAGCTAATGCATTTAGAAAGGTTTTATTTAAAACAAGCCATGTACTGCTTTGAATAATAATAATGGATTAGATTTCTATAGTGCTTTTTGGGGCACTCAAAGCGCTGTACATTATTGATCCATTATTCTCTCACATTCCCCCTCTGGTGGTGGTAAACTACATTTGTATCCACAGCTGCCCTCGGGCAGACTGATGGAAGCATGGCTGACCACCACCAAACATTCATACGCGTTCATACATCTGTGTGTGAGTGACAATCTGTGTGTTTCCATGACAACTTTTATTCCTGGTTTAAACTGATTAAAGATTAGATCCTATTTAAGATGCCCATGTAAACACCTTATTCCAGTTGAAAAAGAAAAGTTCGGATCAAATTTAAACCTGACTAAAGTCACTGGTTTAATCCACTTTTGAATCCGGTCTAAATTATTCCTCGGACATGTAAACCCTTTATTCCGTTTGGACTTTATTCCTTCCATTCTGCACATGCTCGTTGTCTTGTCCTGTCGCAATGACGCACACATTCTGCGCTGGCGGAAGAATATGCACTGCAGTCTAGTCAACCCAAACGGTTCAAGTGGGCTATTCTGATGGGATCTACCAGCCTGGAAAACCCTGAAGGAAGAGTTCAACACTTGTTTTTTATTCATTCATCTGTCATGCACTAATGAGTTCCATAAGTGGGTAAATCAGTTTGCACTGCAGTGCACCGACTGCCTTGTTCTCACAGCCCTTCCGTTAGCTTAGCTTAGCCTAGTTTAGCATAATGGCTTCATTCCTATGGTCAGACGTAGCCAGGCTTTTATAGGTGATTTGTAGTATTTATGAGTGATTTTATGAAATTCACTTCTCCCTGATCATTCCTATAGTCCGCTGGGGTCAATATGATCACAAATTGAGGCTCAAATCATAGCGATGTGACTTCCTGCAAGAATAAAATCTTGGGAAATAAAAACTAATGCAAAGCTAAAACGCTAAAGCAAAGCTAATTCAGCGCATGCATCCCTTCCAACAAAAAGATTTTCCAACTTCCGTCAACACAACAGTCCCAAGATTGTATGAGTGCAGTAAGTCTCAGATCTACAGAAATAATTAGGGAGAATCGGATTTCACAAAATCACTTACAAAAGACAACAAATCACCTTTAAAAAGTAGGACCAATGGCCCTGTAGCTTACCGGCCAAATTAAAAGCTTTGGGAAATGTATCCAGATGCCATTTATTATCACCCTGTTCTGTGTATTTATGATATTACAGAAAAAGCCCATGTTTTGGTCATATTCCAATCAGATCTGTAAAAAATTCAAATTCCAACTTGATATCACTGATACTGATTTATTGGATCAATCCACTTCCTATCTGTTATAATGGGAAAAGTTTTCAAAGTCACACCAAATCCACAATCAGATCCGGATCGAAATAATTGCAATACCTTGTGTTGACATCATCATAAAGAAGCTGTATACCAAGTTTGAAGTCAATCGGAATTGTAGTTTCGGAGAAGAAGACGATTGAAATTTTTGTAATGGATGACAGACGGCATCGACGCCGCCGGACGCCGCATGACGATAGCTTACAGCCTGTCGGCCGGTAAGCTAAACACTGGCTATGTGTGACCATGGAAATGCAGTGACTATGCTAAGCTAAGCTAACAGGAGGGCTGCAAGAACCGAATAAATGTTTCTCATGTAAATCTTTATTCGGGTTTAACATTTCCATGTAAACAGAAGAGAAAGTACTTTAGTTCTGGATTAATTTCTTCTGGAAAAATAAATCGGATTTAAAAAACATCATGTAACCGTACCCACTGTGGAGGCAAGGTGGGTGAAATGTCTTGCCCAAGGATACAACAGACTGACTAGGGATTCAAACTGCAAACCCTCCGCTCTACCTCCTGAGCCATGGCTGCCCAATTTTCAACGTTTCATGTCTGATCGATTGATACAGTCTCAGAGGAAGTTGTTGTATGCATGTGCGTCGTTGAGATCATTATTGTAATGGCTGTCGTTGAATAAACTACGAATGAGTGAGGACGTGTAGCTAGTTCGTGGTCTTTTCAAAAACTGACACAATGCAGCCATCTCCCTTGAACGTCTGGGTGGAGAGCGCGACACTAAGGTAGACAGCAGAGACACAAGGCTTTGGACGGTTCTTGGTCTGTTGTCTCAGTATTCTTACATATGTAAAAATATATTTGCTTTTAACCCTAATTCATTGACTTTTGTGTTTTTGCTTCACATTGTATCCACAGTGCTGGAAACCTCCATGACATCACCAATCTGAATGTAACCTCTTAATAATCAGCAACATTTTGATCAGTTACCACCATTTAATTGCATGTTTTTCTCAGTAGCTGTAAATGAGCCAGTTTCCCAGCTTGGAACAAGGTTATTATCATTAACAAAAACTAATGAAATGACGAAAACTAGAATTGAAAAAACATTTTCGTTAACTGAATTTAATAAAAACTATAATTAAAAGAAAAAAATGATAACTAACTGAAACTGTGTTGTGTGCTTTTAAAATTACAAACGTATAAAAATTATGGATAAAATTCCCTTTGTTTTCATCTTTGTCGATGTCTGATTGATACGAAAGTGATTTATTTCGCTCTAGCAATTTTTGCTAGCGCCATATGACACTTCACGGTCCGTCACTTCTTGTCACTTGTTGTTTAGAGTTGTCTTCTAGTCCCCCACTCTACCTGGAAACATGGAAACTACAGGGTGGGGAAGCAAAATCTACAATATTTTGAGGCAGGGATTGAAAGACAGTGTATGACCAATTAGTTTATTGAAAGTCATGAGAATTTATTTGCCACAAGAAAATTGACATAATAGAAAATGTTTTTATTCTGTGTCCTCCTTCTTTCTCAGTAACTGCCTTCACACGCTTCCTGAAACTTGTGCAAGTGTTCCTCAAATATTGGGGTGACAACTTCTCCCATTCTTCTTTAATAGTATCTTCCAGACTTTCTCATAATAGTTTTGCTCATAGTCATTCTCTTCTTTCCATTCTAAACAGTCTTTATGGACACTCCAACTATTTTTGAAATCTCCTTTGGTGTGACGAGTGCATTCAGCAAATCACACACTCTTTGACGTTTGCTTTCCTGATTACTCATATGGGCAAAAGTTTCTGAAAAGGTATGGATAATAGTGTTAGGTATGATTATGACATCAGTATATGTTTGGTTTCAAAACAATTGACGTAGTGCCTGCTGAGAAAAAACAACTAAATGTTCATTGTAAATTTTGCTTCCCCACCCTGTTAAGTTGATAGAAAGCAGCAGAGTCCTGTCTGGGATTTATTTGAATAGGACGGTGAAGAAGGTTAAAGATAAGAAAAAACTAAAATTATCCCTTTTATGCATAGTGGTCACTACAGTGGACATCTATTCTACAGCTGTTCTCTTGTATATTCATGGGTTTCCTTTTGCATATTATCTCCATGAAGTGAGTAATAACTAGTATTAGAGTATGATAAAATGTGAGAAAACATCAGATTAGCTGCATTAAAATGTTTTTATTTCATAGTTTCCAAACAGTATATCATTTTCTCATGACGGGTTATAAATACGTGTTTCTTTGCTTCAAAAATTAAACGCATGGTGTCCAGCTGAGTGGACATTTTTGTAACTCCATGAAAAATAGGTTCATAAAAAAATTTCAATCGCATTGTTGTTTTAATGGATTCTTTTGCGTTTCTGTAAATTGGCTTAGAGTCTGGTTTTGACCAACTCTATATACACTGAACAAAAATATAAACGCACCACTTTTGTTTTTGCTCCCATTTTTCATGAGCTGAACTCAAAGATCTAAAACTTTTTCTATGTACACAAAAGGCCTATTTCGCTCAAATATTGTTCATAAATTTGTCTAAATCTGTGTTAGTGAGCACTTCTCCTTTGTCTTTTGCTGAGATAATCCATCCACCTCACAGGTGTGGCAGATCAAGATGCTGATTAGACAGCAGGATTATTGCACAGGTGTGACTTAGGCTGGCCACAATAAAAGGCCACTCTAAAATGTACACTTTTACTGTATTGGGTGGTCCAGGGGGGTCAGAAAACCAGTCAGTATTTGGTGTGACCACCATTTTCCTCGCACAGTCTTCTTCATGAATTCTCTGAAACAGCTTTGGAGATGGCTTATGGTAGAGAAATGAACATTCAATTCACAGGCAAAAGCTCTGGTGGAGATTCCTGAAGTCAGCATGACCAGTGCATATTCCCTCAAAACTTGTGACATCTGTGGTATTGTGCTGTGTGATAAAACTGCACATTTTGGAGTGGCCTTTTATTGTGGCCAGCCTAAGGCACACCTGTGCAAAAATCCTGCTGTCTAATCAGCATCTTAATATGCCACACCTGTGAGTTGGATGGATTATCTCAGCAAAGAAGAAGTGTTCACTAACACAAATTTAGACAGATTTGTGAACAATACTTGAGAGAAATAAACCTTATGTGCATACAGAAAAAGTTTTAGATCTTTGAGTTCAGCTCATGAAAAATGGGAGCAAAAACAAAAGTGGTGCGTTTATATTTTTGTTCAGTGTATAAAGTGTCATGAGATAACTTTTTGTTGTAATCTGGTGCTATATAAATAAAATTTGATTGATTGAGTGATTTGATTGGTTTTTCCCTGTAAGTCACTTTGGAAAAAAGCATCTGCCAAATGCATAAATGTAAATGTTAATGTCTACAGAGTAATAAAAATACTTGGGACAAAAATCTCAACTAAGGTTCCCATAATTCATGCGTGAAAGGGTTAATACTAAAACTAAACTAAAACTAAGCATTTAGAAAAAAAGAAAACTAATAAAAACTATCAAACCTGCTCTAAAAACAGATTAAAACTAACTGAATTAGAGGAAAAAAAAAGTCAAAACTAAATAAAACTAAACTATAATGAAAAATCCAAAACTATTATAACTTTGGCTTGGAATAAGTATACTGAACAACAAAAGAAACGCAAGTTTTGGTCGTTAACTTAGGCAAGAGTTCAGCTGTCCTGTTGAGTTGTCAACTGAGATACACATTACAAAGTTGTAACCATTGGAGCGTGTGTTTGCAGGCAAACACGACCACGAGTGGTGTTGAGCACGTGTACAACGTATCGGAGGTGCGGTACGTTTTGAGTGATATGGTAGTGGGAGCAACAAATGGGAGTGGCAATTCCCTTTGTTTATCCGGGGGCTATAAAAAGAAATGGTAAGATTCAAAAGTTACTGCATTACCACGACGCCTCGCCTTAACGATAATCTGAGAGAACGCACCATTGGTACGCTTGATGCTGGTTTAACGGCTCGCAATGTTGCCAGACGTCTGCAAGTGCACAAGTCCACCATCAGTAGGCTGAGGACACGATTCCATGACACAGGGACCACTCGGGACAGACCAAGATCCGGAAGACCACGTGTGACCACCCGTAATCAGGATCGCCATATTCGCTTGGCCCGTCTCTGTGACCGTCAACTCAGTGCTACAAGGACAGCAAGAGAGACCCACTGTAAATTTCACAGCTGGATACAAATATCTCGTATGAAACCAATATTCATAATAAAACTCCCATATAAACCAATACCGAAACATACTTGCGTTTCTTTTGTTGTTCAGTATATATCAGAATATGAATCTGATTAGCCTCAGATTTCTTCTTTTTTTTTTTTTTTTGAACTTTTTATTTATTCCACTCATAAAACACATGGAGATGTACAAAAATCATACCAGCCTCAGTCTATAAATCACTCGATCCATATCACATTACTTTCACTCATAACTACTTATACTACGCCTTTTACATATAGGTCAAAAACATGTCAAGATCATATATATTTTATACAGATATCAACAACATTCTTGAAATCTGACTTCTATTATTCCACCAGCACAAATAAATGTATTTGCAAAACCAAGACAGGTGCTACTGAGGAAAAGAAATAGAATAAAATAATTGAGTTACAAAAAAAAAAAAAAAAGCAATATTAAAAACAAAAGGAAGTATTTAGAGCTCTTGTATCGCTTGAATTATTGGTTTCCATCTTCTCTCAAATTTTTCTAGTTTCAGTTGTAACCTTGCAGTAGTTTTTTCCATAATAACAACCTTTTTTACTTTGTCTATCCATTGCGTTATGTTGGGGGGGTGTGGTTTCAGCCAGTTAATTGTGATCATTAGGCCCGAGCCGAGTAAAGCCGGCGCAGGGCCTATTGAGTCTGCAGTGGGCGCATGGGGACAAAATCGCCAGTGATGCGGTCGCCTTTCGCCACTGTCGCCACTCTCACACACATTCACATTCACGGCACTGAGACCTTTCCGAAGATATATATGACATGTGCACAAATCGCATATTTACACCTGCACAGAATGAATGGGAGTCAATGGGACACGCCCACTCGGGGTCAGTCACATGGGTGTAAGTGCACGACACGTGACATCTGACCCCACACACATGTGGGGGAGCTCGAGAGCTTTCAAATAAGGCCAAGTACGTGGTTGCCACGGAAACGGCTATATTGTTCTTGCTCAGATTATTATTATTATTATTATTATTATTATTTTTTTCTTTCTCCTGCGCTTTGAGCTCAATTTTGACCCTCTGAACATTTACGAAAACTCACCAAATTTTGCCTAAAATTCAGAAGTGCGAGAAATTGAATTTACATATACGTTTCGTAGATGTCGGTAAAGAAATGTTGCGGCAGTGCCCCCTTGAAAAGTGGAAATGCATTGCGCCAATGGGAGCGCGTCCAAAATAAAGTTTGTCGTAGAGCGACGAAAATCAGTACACAGATTCAACATGAGGAGACAAACAAAAAATACTATTATGGCCACGCCCCTAAACCAACCCTTAGTCGGCCATATTGGATTGAAATTTCCAAAATACTGAGTCAGCGTTTTCGCTGACGTTATATTTTAACTATCTCCTACTAAGCCGTTTGGCCAAATGAGCTCAAAATCAGTGTACAGTATCTAGAGAAGTGGGGCATCAAAAGTTAGCCGAATTTTTTGAATCGGTGTCACCGTTTTTGTGTGACGAGGTTGCAAACTTTGCGAAGTTTTTTTGAAAATTTACCATCACAAAAATTGCTTCAGCTCAGACATACGAACACCGATTTGTCTGAAATTTGACTCAGACGTCTATCTCCCAGGCCTACACCCATTTATTAAAAGAAATTGAAATTTCGCACTATAGCGCCCCCTACAAATTTACATTTAAAAAATGACATTAGTTCGGACATACGAACACCGATTTGGCTCAAATTTGACTCAGACATCTGTCTCCAAGGCCTACACCTATTTATCAAAAGAAACTGAAATTTTGCAATACAGCGCCCCCTACAAAATTTTTTAATTTTTTTAAATTAAAATTGCTTCAGTTCAGACATACGAAAACCAATTTGGCTCAAATTTGACTCAGACATCTATATCCCAGGCCTACATCCATTTATCAGAAAAAGTTTAAATTCGGCGCCATAGCGCCCCCTACAATGTTACCTTTATGAAAATTACTTCATGTTAGACATGCGAACACCAATTTGGCTCAAATTTGAATCAGTAGTCAATCTCCCAGGCCTACACCCATTTATCAAAACAAATTGCCACTTCGCTCAGTAGCGCCCCCTACAAATTTACCTTCACGAAAATTGCATCAGTTCAGACATACGAACACCGATTTGGCTCAAATTTGACTCAGTGGTACATCTCACAGGCCTACACCCATTCAATGGAACAAATTGAATTTTGGCTCATAGCGCCACCTACAGATTTATTTATACAAAATTTTGTTCAGTTCGGACATACGAACACTGATTTGTCTCAAATCAATTGTCAATGTCCCAGGCCTACACCCATTCATCAGAAGACACAAAATTTGGTGCTAGAGCGCCACCTGCTGAACGATGAGCATACTTCCACTGGACGTGCCCTTGGCGAGGGCCTTTAGATGCCGCTTGCGGCTTTAATTTTCTTTGCTATTACGAGTAAGACTTTCAATAAAAAGCTACAATCTCTGTCAATAAGATCTTCTGGTAATATTCCAAGTATATACCGGGTTAAATCAAGATGTAGGTCAATACCAAGAAATCTTTTTATTTCTGTTTTCACACACTTCCAAAAATCTTTGATCTGTGGGCAATCCCAAAATATGAGTGAAGTCACCTACCATTCCACAATTCCTCCAACATAAATCTGATGTTTTACTGTATTTTGCAGTGACAAATGGAGTGTTAAAGTAATGCATCTTCACTTTCCATTCAAACTCCCTCCATGTTGGACTATTAGTTAGTTTGTGTCCAGATTTGAATGTTTCTTCCCAATCAGCCTCCGATTTATTCTATCTTTTACTTGTGTAACTACTTTCCAACAACAGTCGACTTCTTGAAGTTTTTTTATCACAGTGAATCTGTAGGAACACTCTGGGGAACATGATGACAAACCCAGATCAACACTAGCAGTGCTCACCTGTGTCAGCTGCTTAACTTTCTTGATGTGTCATCTCGTCTCAGTGATTTTGAAGGTCAAACTCTTCTTAACTGCTGCGCCCACATGCACAAGTGTAAGCGAGAAACAAAGAGAGAGCTGGAACCATCTCTATGGTTTTGCTGTGAAATATTCATCATTAACCTGTTGCCTAGAAACATTTCATTTTTCCTTACGGTTTTTATCCTCACCTTTGTTAACACCTTTCGTTAGCAGATGGCAGATTTTCCTCCCGATGGAGAAAAGATAAAAGCAGAATATAGAGGAAATGAGGAAATCTGAAAATCTGCTTTGTGTGTGTGTGTGTGTGTGTGAATAAATAAAAGAGAGCATGGTGTGATATTCATGAGAAACCGGAGTGAATCACTGAAATCGGAAGTGGGCAGAGACAAATCGCTGTAGAAGAAAAAAAGCAATCAGGTATAGTACGAAATGATAGTGATGCTAGATGGTGATGATACAGATACAGATAGAAAAACAGTGACGGACAGTCTTATTCTGTCTGCTTGAATTATTTATTACATGCAGATATGACAGTATGTGTTTGTGTGTGCGTGAAACCCATGTGCATGTGTCCCAGCACCCCTCTCGATCTAGCAGATGGCAATGCCTCCTAATCATGGTTGTGTTACTTAAGTAGTAAATCCCCCTGTTGAAAAAAAACAACACACATAAGCAGACACACAAACATACACACACTTGGCAGTCTATCCCCCTGTTCACCTTCCAAACCGAGAATGCGCAGGGACAAATAATAAAATTGCAAACATGCTTGGACACGTGCACACGGTGGTAACCACTGAAGCATCCACACTCATCACACATGTCATTAATTATACACAAACAAACTCATTTCTCGGGATTTTTGTGCAGTGAAACCGTTTGAGAGGGAATTGACAAAATGCTGCTATTCCAAATAGGTGGACAAACTTTTGTACAGAACTCTGTATGTGTGTGTGTGTAGAAGGTCTTACATCTGGTTCATTCGCTACAACCTAAGGGGTACCGCAGGGCTTGACCCTCGGACCACTCCTATTCATCCTCTACATTACAGGTGTCAAACAAATCCGGCTCGCCAAAGGGTCCAGTGCAGCCCTTGGGATAAACTTGTGAAATGCAAAAAATTACACAAAGATTAGGGATGCACCGATACCGATACGAGTATCGGCATTATGGTTATTATGAAACTATTTCACTGATCTGACCCACTGAAGATTAAATTGGTCTGTATGTGGATCCTGAACTAAAATGATTAATATCTTAGTGTAATTTTTGCATTTCACAAATTCATCCCAGGGGCCGGATTGGACCCTTTAGCGGGCCAGATTTGGCCCCCGGGCCACATGTTTGACACCTGTGCATTAAATGATGAATACAGGGTGGGGAAGCAAAATTTACAATGAACATTTAGTTGTTTTTTCTCAGCAGGCACTACGTCAATTGTTTTGAAACCAAACATATATTGATGTCATAATCATACCTAACACTATTATCCATACCTTTTCAGAAACTTTTGCCCATATGAGTAATCAGGAAAGCAAACGTCAAAGAGTGTGTGATTTGCTGAATGCACTCGTCACACCAAAGGAGATTTCAAAAATAGTTGGAGTGTCCATAAAGACTGTTTAGAATGGAAAGAAGAGAATGACTATGAGCAAAACTATTACGAGAAAGTCTGGAAGATACTATTAAAGAAGAATGGGAGAAGTTGTCACCCCAATATTTGAGGAACACTTGCGCAATTTTCAGGAAGCGTGTGAAGGCAGTTATTGAGAAAGAAGGAGGACACATAGAATAAAAACATTTTCTATTATGTCAATTTTCTTGTGGCAAATAAATTCTCATGACTTTCAGTAAACTAATTGGTCATACACTGTCTTTCAATCCCTGCCTCAAAATATTGTAAATTTTGCTTCCCCACCCTGTATAAGAAAAGAAAGCATGAACAGAATATCATACACCACGTCCGCCCAAATAATACCAGTAACAAATCCACACAACATCAGCTGTTCACATTAATCTGCTGTGACAGAATGACTGCATCAGAGTAAAGCAAAGAGAACAAAAAATAAAATATAATAAAATAAAAATTTCAAGATCTATTGTCTAAAAATAAGTTCTTATATCTCATTTACAAGTTACTCTTTAGGTGATTATGTCTTATTTTAAGTGAGATATTTTGACTAGAAATGTGAAAAATACACTTAGTAAGATTTAGATTTTTGCCGTGCATGTCTTTGTAAGGCTAAACTCCTCAATCACAGCCAGTTCCTCAGCATACCGTTGCTTTTCAGCAGGGTTCACCGTTTGAAAATAGTCTACCATATATAAACGATAAACTGTCACTAATAACCCGTTTTAGATATCGTACCACTGATAAAGCAGCTGCTAAACACACAGTCTGTCACTCTCCTGCCTCCACTCTTGTCTTCCGATATGGCGGCGTATCTGTTTACTTCCAGTATTGATGACAGAAGTGGCAGCGGTCTATTCTCAGTACAGATACCTGGGTATTTTACTTGGTGATAGTATCTCTTTCACACTCCAACTGGGAAGAAAAAGTGAAATTAGGATTTTATTTCAGAGTCAAACCTTGTTTTTCTTTTGAGGCAAAAAAGATAGTAGCTGCTGCAGTTTTTAGGTCTGTGGTGGACTTTGAAGATGTGATATACATGCATACATCCTTTCAGAGCTGTCTGCTGTGGAGCTCTGAGGTTTATAAAGGACTTTAAAGCCCTCAATCTTCCCTGTTTGTAGGCCGCATGTGTCAGATGGTCTGTTTTGTCTACACATAGACTGAAACACTGACACATTCTCATCTATAAATATATCTTAGATCTGCTTCCATTGTATCTTCAAAACTACATCTGTCGAAAAACTACAGATGGTTACAGCTTTTGGTCTCGGATTTCAGTTTCATTCCTGTGTCTGTTCCAAAGGTCCTGACTGAACTGGGAAAATGCAGTTAAATCTGCTGCTTCCTCTGCTCGGAATCATTCACAAAATGATGAGAAACTGCTCTCACTGAAACTCTTTTAAAGGGGTTTTTCTACCATAGAGACAGAAACATCTGTTTGCGGATGTTTAACCCTTCCATGCATACTGGTCACTCCAGTGGACAGCTATTCCACAGCTGTTCTCTTGTATATTCATGGATTTTGTTGTTTTTTCGATTTTTTTTTTTTATTTTTTACACAAATCTTTATTAAGTTTTGAGACACTACATATCTTTTCTGACATGAATTGGTAACATTATGTAGATGTCTTCTGAGCATAAACCCCCAGAATCACAAGCCCTCCCCATAGTTTCACTAAATTTGTGTTTCTGTGTCAAAAATTAAATGTGTGGTGTCCAGCTGAGTGGACATTTTTGCAACTTAATGAAAAATAGGTTCATAAGATTTTTTTTTCATTATTATTTTTTTATGTATTTTTAATTTTTTAAAAAAATTATTTTTACTATTATTATTATTTTTTTAAATTTATTTTTCAAAGGACGTTTTTCAATCGCATTGTTTTTTTCATGCCTAAAGAGGAATAAAAACTCTCAGGAAAATTTTTTGATTAAGGTTCTCATAATTCGTGCATGAAAGGGTTAACCTAATTTGTTTAGCCCTATCAGCCCGCCCGCAGGCCGAAAAAATTATATTAATATTCATCTACTATAAAAATATAATAAATCAGGACAATGAATGTTTTTTTCAACTTTTGCTCAAAGTTTAGACCCTAATGTTAATAAAAGTACATCAAAAGTGTATTTTGGTGCAAACTTTAATGTTCAAACATGATTTTTAATCTTTGTGGGGTGAAATATACGCTATTAAAAATTTCCGACATGAACAATTAATTTATGCATATCATCGTCAATCCAGCCAAAAAAAAAAAACAGGCGAGGATAAAAAATTCTAATTTCTCTTGTAGTTTGTTACAGTTTACTCAGGCATAGTAATAGATACAATATTTTAGACAATTGGAATAGATTCTGTGAGGTCTGTAAATGTCCATAGACACCAAGAACATCCATATGAACCTTATTATTGTGAAGGAATTCTTCATTTACTTTGGGTATGTCTGTTTAGATGTTTTTCCCCCGAAAATATGGTCAGGGTTAAACAGGTTAAATATATGATTTTACAATTTCCTTGTATTTTCATCTGATATCTGTGTGTGTGGCTGGTCTGATACTCTTGCAAAAGAGAATTTTAATGCCACTAGCAGGGTTTCCATTACAGTTTTCCACAAAAGTAAACAAAATAAAAATAAAATTCGTAGGTGTTTCCATTGAAGAGTGTTTGACTTCTGATGTGATTCTAGTTAAGTCCTGTCTCGCAATATGTTGTAATTCTCATAAAATACTGTGTAATTCTCGTAAGATGCTTGTTTAAGGAAGACGGACGCACTTAGTTTCCTTCCAAACCTCCACGGTGTTGGAACTGTAGTGTCAGTTCATCTACTACTATTGCACTGACTGTCTTCACCTAAAGTAGAAGGGAACGTATAACACTGGGTTACAAAAAAATGTTTTTTGCAAGTTGTCTAGGTTTTTTCAACTGAATTAGGACCATTTTGCACCGCTAAATCCAAAAATGACATCTGTTTTTCTCAATCAGGTCAGGTTTTTTTGCTAATTTGATTTTGAAAAATTTGATCTTCTCACAAAACAAAATAATTAATACCAAAATAAGATTGGTAAGCACACTTTATGAAACTTGTGACTTGATTCCTGTTAGGTACAATGGTGTATTCACCGCAGATGTAGCAGAATACGTCAGGCTTATTTTTGCAAGATCTTCTAGTCCAAGCCATTTCATTCACCTGTAATATTAAAAAAAACATTAATCATAAATTCAGGAACATAGCCAAAGTAATGCCGGTTATAAATCGAAAGGATGCTGAAAAACTGGTCCATGCTTTTATCTCCAGCAGACTGGACTACTGTAATGCACTCCTTACAGGTCTCCCAAAAAGCACCACAGACAGACTTCAGCTGATTCACAACTCTGCAGCTAGGTTATTAACCAAAACCAAGAAGAGAGAGCACATTACTCCAGTGTTGGTTTCCCTGCACTGGCTACCGGTAACCTACAGAATTGATTTTAAGATACTACTCCTCACGTATAAAGCTCTAAATGGAACCGGACCAAGTTACATTGCAAACTCACTGATCAATTATGTACAAACTAGAACACTGAGGTCATCAAACGCAGGGTTACTAGCGACTCCCAGAAATATTACAAAGAAAATGGGGGACGCAGCCTTTACTAACTATGCACCAAAGTTATGGAATACAATTCCAAAAGACATTAGAGAAGCCAGTTCACTGAATATATTTAAAACCAAATTAAAATTTTTTTTTTTATTCTCATTAGCCTTTGAAAGGAGATAAAAATGGGGTCACAATTCAGGAACCAGGAATGTGCGCTATTTTTTATTTTATTTTATTGTATTTCTGTTTTTATTTTTTATTTTATTGTATTTCAAATTTCATCTTATTTCTTGCACTTCAAAAATTCTATGCATAATCAAATATTTTAATGTGCGCTGTTTTTATTTTTATTTTATTGTATTTCTCTCAAATTTCATTTTATGTCTTGATGTATAATCAAATCTTAATGTATTTTAATATTGTATTTTTTCAATCAATGTGAAGCACTTTGGGCTACAATTTCTGTACGAAAGGTGCTATACAAATAAAGTTTATTATTATTATTATTATTATTATTATTATTATTATTATTATTATAAATTGGCAAAAGTCAAATCTTCAGAACTCATTTATTGCAAGAAATATGAAAGAATTTTGTATCATATGATGTGAAAATGCCCATAAATGTAAGCAAAAATGTTAAAAAGCCAATATGTAGCAGAGTTCAGAAAGTTGAGCTGATTGAGCAAAATGAATGTGATTTTTGGATTCAGCACACCAAAATTATCCTAAATCAGCTCAAAAAACTTAAACAATAAATTTGTTGTTGACCAGTGTAATCATTCAAAAAAATACACTAGGATGGATACTGAAAGTTTAGATCATTATATCCATATTGCCCTTCTCTAATTTCTTTCTTATGGACTCTTAATTCTAGTTGAAACATTAATACAACAACACAGAACAGGGGAGCGCACCACCTCATACAATCATAACCTCACATAAAAGCAGATAGATTAACACAAGGCACGAATATAATCCAATGAAATCTGATCTGGTTGGTTTAACGTACTCAGTCCATTTAGACCAGATATTATACAAATTTTTCTTTTTCAACTTTGAGGGAAAACGATATCTTCTCCATAACATAAATCTCAGACAGTTCCAATCCATTCATCAATGGTGGGCGGTTCTACTTTTAACCATTTCCTCGTAACTGATTTTGTACTGGCTGCCAACAGTATAACCAATAACACTGGTCAACAACAAATTTATTGTTTAAGTTTTTTGAGCTGATTTAGGATCATTTTGGTGTGCTGAATCAAAAAATCACATTAATTTTGCTCAATCAGGTCAACTTTCTGAACTCTGCTACATATTGGCTTTTTAACATTTTTGCTTACATTTATGGGCATTTTCACATCATATGATACAAAATTCTTTCATATTTCTTGCAATAAACGAGTTCTGAAGATTTTATTTTTTGCCAGTTTATGATTGTTTTTTTTAATATTACAGGTGAAAGATACATACATTAAATAAATTAAATACATAATATGGTAAAAATATGACTAAAAATGTACCAAAACTGAAACAGATACAGAATGAAAGGATAAAAACATAAAGCAGATGTAGTTTACTTTATATGCATTGTGCATTTTATACATTTGCCATATCTGTGTTATTGTATTATGTGTTTATGTAAATCATATTATATTTGTTCATAATAATATAAAGCCAGAAACCAAATTATTTAATAAGTATCAATCATATTATAGAATATAGTATAGATGTGCTCAGACTAGGAAGATTACACTAGTCAACAACAAATTTATTGTTTAAGTTTTTGAGCTGATTTAGGATAATTTTGGTGTGCTGAATCCAAAAATCACATTCATTTTGGCTTTTTAACATTTTTGCTTATATTTATGGGCATTTTCACATCATATGATACAAAATTCTTTCATATTTCTTGCAATAAACGAGTTCTGAAGATTTTACTTTTGTCAATTTATGATTAATGTTTTTTTTAATATTACAGGTGAATGAAATGGCTTCGACTAGAAGATCTTGCAAAAAATAAGCCTGACGTATTCTGCTACATCTGCGGTGAATACACGGTACAATGGTGAAATACACCATTGTACCTAACAGGAATCCTGTTAGAAAATGATGTTTTTTCTCTTAAAACCTATTTTGGGTGAGAACTATATAAAAAATCAACTGATAAAGTCACAAAAATGTAATCAATTTTGTGAGAAGATCAAATTTTTCAAAATCAAATTAGCAAAAAAACCTGACCTGATTGAGAAAAACAGATGTCATTTTTGGATTTAGCGGTGCAAAATGGTCCTAATTCAGTTGAAAAAAACTAGACAACTTGCAAAAAACATTTTTTTGTAACCCAGCATAATTGATTGATTGTTTTCTGTTCCATTTACATTTTGCACATTTTTCTGAAGGTAATAGAAACCCAGCTAGTAGCATCATTTCCCTTCAGTAGAAGTAAATCCACATTTGTCTTAAAGCTTAAAAGCAACATTATGCCAATAAAATGAGAGTAGTTCGTGAAAAAGTCTAAGTGGTGTTTTGTTGGCTGTGGTTTTTAATCCTGGTAGTCGAGTCTGTACTGGGCTGCTTTACATATTCAGAGATGCTTTAACTTGACCTGATGTAGAGACACTTAAATGTGAGATGGTGTCAATCCACTGAGATGCAGGAGCTGGGATTGAACTGATTTGCATTCAGAAACATCATTTCGCTTTTGCTCCCTTTTCTATTCAACGTAATCCTTTTCTTCCCTCTTTGATTGCGACTGGAATGCAGCTCAGCTTCAGAATACACCCAGACCCAAATAAATACATTTCATCTCAAACTGTTGTCATGTAGAGGTGCAGCCTACATCCCAGCAGATAAATGTTTATATCTCGTAAACATGCCGCATATGACTTTATTCATAGATGTATGACAGATGAGTGTCTTGACAGTGGAGGTGGTGCTGTATATCTCATGTATGTGTTTATAGCCTTTGGAAAGGGTAATCGTATCTCTATACGTTCGTGGCGGGGCCTGCCCTCGCCTCGATTACCGCCAACTAGATGGGACACATTCAGATTGGCTATACAATGACTGTAAAGCCTGAACCGGCAGGAAGCAGGTGGTTTAAATAGCTTTGTGTGTGCAGCTGTACATGAAGATGAGGAAAAGGGATGTGTGTGTGTGTGTGTGTGTGTACGCCAATGCCTCGAGGCTCAGAAGAAAAGAAAATCGCAATTCCATAGTAGAGTTAGACAGACCAAACACACCTCAAGCTCTGTGGATTTAAGATTATGTTTCACTTTGGTTCACTTACTTTTGTCTCACAATATCTATGTAGGTTCCACTAAACCTGGAAAACAAACAAAAAAAAATGTCTACAGATCCCTTTAACCTGCTATTCGTCTGGTGCAGGTCTGCTCTGTGTTCCCAAAGTTAGAACTAAACATGGAGAATCAGCGTTCAGTTTCTATGCTCCGTATATCTGGAACAAACTACCAGAAAATATCAGGTCTGCTGAGAGTCTGAGTTCTTTTAAGTCAAAGTTAAAGACTCACCTGTTCACTGCTGCCTTTGAATAAAAGGCTTTTGACTTTTTAAAATTTTACATTCTCTTTCGAAACTCTGCGCTGCAATTCTTACTTTAATATGTGTGATTTTATTTTATTTCATTTCACTTAATTTAATTTAATTAATTAATTTATTAATTTATTTTTTATTTTATGTCTTTTTTCTTACTTGCTGTTTTTACATGTTTCTTTTATAATGTTTTAAATGTGTTTCTTTTTTCCTGTCATTGTGTTTCAATGTCCTGTGTGAAGCATCTTGAATTGCCTTGTTGCTGAAATGTGCTATACAAATAAACTTGCCTTGCCTTACTCGGTTTAACTTAAAGAATTTCTCTTCAAATCAAACATTTTTCCAGTAGTTTAAAAAACAAATCAAACACAAACCCTCAAAGCCCAAAACATGTTTCTAAAGTACCTGAATGTGTTATTTTCTCATTTATTTTACATATCAGCATCAGTCAGTAAAAGTTAAACACGTGAAAGTGTCATTTGCTTTGTCTAAGAGTGAAAGAATGTTCCAGAATATTAAAAATAAACACCAAAAATGAGATGCATTTTTTAGCTTACCAGCTGACAGGCCGTGAGCTATTGTTGTCATGTGGCGCCTGTTGTCGTCGTCGTCTGTCGTCTGTTACAAAAATTTCAATCGTCTTCTTCTCTGAAACTACAATTCTGATTGACTTCAAACTTGGTATACAGCTTCTTTATGATGATGTCAACAAAAGTTAGTGAAATTATTTGGATCCGAATCTGATTCTGGATTTGGTGCGACTTTGAAAAATTTTCCCATTATAAGAGATAGGAAGTGGATCGATCCAATAAATCAGTATCAATGATATCAAGCTGGAATTTGAATTTTTGACAGATCTGATTGGAATATGACCAAAACATGGGCTATTTCTGTAATAGAATACATACACAGAACTGGGTGATAATAAATGGCATCTGGATACATTTCCCAAAGCTTTTAATTTGGCCGGTAAGCTACAGGGCCGTTGGTCCTATTTTTTTTTTAGACCTCTTTTTAGTTGAAGACCCTGGTGTTAAAGGTTGTCAGTAATTTGCATAAGAAAACATCCCAGTATGCCATTGACACATAAGTATACTCATACTAAAAAAGACAATAAAACAAAAATGAAATCCACACTGGGCAGCATTAACAAAAAAAAAAAAAACATCTCTTTTATATAGATACAAATTTAACAAAGTTTTTTTTTCTCTGTATATTATTTTAACGTGTTAGAAGTGGAATCACTTGTCTAAAAAGTGTAGAACATGGCAAGAGATTATACATGTTATAAATGCTGTATGAGCAAAACAACTGTACAAAGACAAAGGTGAAAACAGGTAGAAGTGTATGTTGGCTTTTTTTTTTTTTCAGCTGCAAGTTAATTCACCTGAAAACACAGTGAACTACAGCAGGAAAGAGCGCACATACAGTATTATTATTACCCCACCCCCTGAAGGGGAGGCAAGGGGTGTTGTTTTTGGTTCGGTTTGTTTGTTTGTTAACACTTTAGCAGCAGACTGTTGGTTGAATTCATGCCAAATTGGGTTTATAGATTGCCAGATGTGATTACATTTTGGGAAAAGTAGGTCAAAGTTGAAATTTTTTTAGATTTTTAAAAATGTTTCCATTTACTTAAAATGGGTGAAATATGTGCGAGGGGGCGGGGTTTGTTGTGTCTTGCACCACTTGGTTTTGTTGTTGTTGTTGTTGTTATTATTATTATTATTATTATTATTATATACATATTACATGACCAAATTAGTGTTTTCGCTACAATCCAGCGAAGGGGAGGCAAGGGGTATTGTTTTTGGTTCGGTTTGTTTCTTCGTTTATTAACACTTTAGCAGCAAAACTATTGGTTGAATTCATACAACATTAGGTTTATAGATTGGCAGTGACCCAGAATAGATGTCGTTGCATTTTGTGAAAAGTTGGTCAAAGTTCAAATTTTTAATTAATTTAAAAAAATCTTTTTTCTTTTTCCATTATAATGGGTGACATTTCACATGTTTATGAAAACAGCAATTTTGTTTCAATTTACTTCAAACTTGGCACATCTATAGAAGCAGCTGATATGATGACATCACCACATGTGTAAACATGATGACATCAGCTGGAGTGATGCCAAAATAAGGTACAATACGTGATGCAGATGACAGAGATGACATAGGCCAAGTCGTATTTAGCTTACCGGCCAACAGGCCATAAGCTATTGTCGTCACCGTCGTCTGTCGTCCGTTACAAAAATTTCAATCGTCTTCTTCTCCGAAAACTACAATTCCGATTGACTTCAAACTTGGTATACAGCTTCTTTATGATGATGTCAACAAAAGTTAGTGAATATATTTGGATCTGGATCTGATTCTGGATTTAGTGCCACTTTGAAAAATTTCCCCATTATAACAGATAGGAAGTGGATGGATGCAATAACTCAGTAAATATAAATGATATCCAGTGTAAATTTCTCCAGTCCAGCCCTGATGGGGAGATGACCAAAACATAATGTCCACATGCTGATCAGGATCTTCTGCTGGATCCGGAAACTTACGAAAAATTTCACATGGGCTCTAATGGGGAAAAAATTTCAATCGTCTTCTTCTCCAAAACTCCAGTTCTGATTGACTTCAAACTTGGTATACAGCTTCTGTATGATGATGTCAACACAAGGTATTGCAATTATTTCGATCTGGATTTGATTCTGGATTTGGTGCAACTTTGAAAAATTTTCCCATTATAACAGATAGGAAGTGGATTGATCCAATAAATCAGTAAGTTTCAATGATATCAAGTTGGAATTTGAATTTTTGACAGATCTGATTGGAATATGACCAAAACATGGGCTATTTCTGTAATAGAATAAATACACAGAACTGGGTGAGAATAAATGACATCTGGATACATTTCCCAAAGCTTTCATGCATAAGTCACTCCAGTGGACAGTTCTTCTCCAGCTGTTCTCTTGTATATTCATGGGTTTTGTTGTTTTAGTTCCATATCAGCCAACACAGTGGACACTTACGCATCATCTCATATCCTAACATTCAGACCATTACGATAACTTTGCTGTTCTTGATAAACCTGATCTGCGCTAACATGTTTGAGTGTAAATCAATTGTTATTTGTTAGACAAGAAGGTTTATTTTTGCACATTATCTCAATGAAGTGAGTAATTAATAGCATTAGAATATGTTCAAATGTGAGAAGACATCAGATTAGCAGCGTTAAACATGTTTTTATTTCATTGTTTTCATATCCCTCTCTGATATTGGGTTTTAAATACATGTTTCTTTACTTCAAAAATTAAATGCGTGGATATTTTTGTAACTCCACAGAAAAAAAAAAAAACTCGATCGCATTGTTTTTTTCATGCCTATGGAGGAATAAAAACACTGAAGAAAAAAATATTGACTAAGGTTCTCACAATTAATGCATGAAAGGGTTAATTTGGCCGGTAAGCTACAGGGCCATTGGTCCTATTTTTAAAAAAATATTTAATAGGACAAGATTTGGAGATGGTGTCTTAAATGCCTTAAATATTATGTAAAAGTATGATTAATGATCCGCTGTGTATACATTTGCTGTCAAAATGAATGGACAGCTGTGTGTACGTGCATGCAGACATACTGGTTGAAAGCTGTAGAAAAGAGAAAAAAAAAACATACAGTCGCGGAAAAAATTATTAGACCATCAAAAGTCATGAAAAACAAAGGTTATGCAATCAAGTACTACCTCCTGTGTGTATCATGTGACTAAAACAGACAGAAAAGAAAACATGGAATGTCTAAAAGCACTGTTTTTGTCAGTACAATGCCAGAGATATTGATGGAAGAACTGAAATGATTTTGGTTATTATCAAGAAAACATGTTAAATGGATAGATATCAGCTCTGAAATTAAGCTACTATGAGCTATTTTTGTTTTTATCATTATATTTATCCAAACAAATACCTTTAGTTGTACCAAGCATTAACCCTTTCATGCACGAATTATGAGAACCTTAGTCAAGATTTTTTTTCTTCAGTGTTTAGCCATGAAAAACAATGCGATCGAGTTTTTTTTTTTCTATGAAGTTACAAAAATATCCATGCATTTAATTTCTGAAGTAAAGAAAAATGTGTTTAAAACCCAATATCAGAGAGTGATATGAAAACAATGAAATAAAAACATTTTTAATGCTGCTAATCTGATGTCTTCTCACATTTGAACATATTCTAATGCTAGTAATTACTCACTTCATGGAGACAATATGCAAAAAAAAAACCCTTCTTGTCTAACAAATAACAATTGATTTACACTCAAACATGTTCGTGCAGATCAGGTTTATCAAGAACAGCAAAGTTACAGTAATGGTATGAATGTCAGTGTATGGGATGGTGCATAAGCGTCCACTGTGTTGGCTGATATGGAACTAAAACAACAAAACCCATGAGTATACAAGAGAACAGCTGGAGAAGAACTGTCCACTCCAGTGGACAGTGCATGAAAGGGTTAAAATGAACAAGAAATTGAAGAAAACAAGGGTGGTCTAATAATGTTTTCCTCGACTGTACCTTCCTTCTGCAGCTCCGTCCTCTCAGTCCAAATCAAGAGTTTACAGCTGATTAATACCGTCTATGGAAAAGTGAAGTCCAAGTTTCCACGTTTTGATTTGAGATTCGTGTCAAAGTCACGTCTAACTGATTCTGATTAGCAGCTGTCAGTCACATATGGATAAAATCTGGGCATCCCTGGGTAGATTTTAGGCAAAGAACAGATGCAGACAACTTGAATTACAATATACTGAAATCTAACTATGGAATTTTAACATTCAGTGATGTTAAAAATCAACTAAACCCCGCAGCTTGAATTGTCATCATTTTGATTAGACTTAACCATCTTTAATAATTGCAAACATGTAAAACAGTTCCATTTACACACCATTTGGAAACATTATTCTTTTGTGTTTAGGGAGTCTTGCCTCATTTGTATTCTGGGTTTGTGTATCTGTCCCATCTGGACCCAGTGAAATATTCTAACCTGAAGACATTTCACACTAATAAGCAGCGGACAGTGCAGTGTGGACGTATCACTGCTGACAGGTCAGACCTTCTCAGCTCACTCGGTGGCACTTTAAGAATGCGATGACTGTCTCCCTCTACCTTCTTATTGAAAAATTTTTATTATCTGTGGTAAAAGCAGCAGCAGCAGGAAGGATGCACAACAGATGCACCATTATACACCGGCAAAATGGTCCTAGAATGAGCAGTAGAACACCGAAAGGACTGAAGAAGCTCATAGGGGTGTGTACTGGCAAGAATCTGGTGATACGATGCAAATTACAATACTAGGATCACAATACGATATATCACGATATATCATGATACTGTTGAAAAGGGATTTTTTTTTTTTTTTTTTTTTAATTTCTTTTGTTTTTAATTATTTCCTGGAAGAATTGAATTACACCAGAAATCTGCACAAATTCTAAACACATTTTTCATTTGATCAGAACAGGATCTAATGCTATTTCACACAATTTTCCTGTGTTCAAACTGAAATGTATGTTTTACAGACATTACAGTTGAAGATCCTGTTCAAATGTTCATATTCTATTAGTTCATAACTAACATCATAACATTATTTTTGTGCAATCCCAACAAATTAACCAGTATTATTTAACCCTTTTATGCGTACTGGTCACTACAGTGGACAGCTATTCTACAGCTGTTCTCTTGTATATTCATGGATTTTGTTGTTCTTTTTTTTTTTTTTTAACACATCTTCATTAAACTTTTAAGACACTACATATCTTTTCTGACATGAATTGGTAACATTATGTAGATCTCTTCTGAGCATAAACCCCCAGAATCACAAAGCCCTCCCCATAGTTTTCACACAATTTATCAGAAAATACATGTTTCTGTGTGTCAAAAATTAAATGTGTGGTGTTCAGCTGAGTGGACATTTTTGCAACTTCATGAAAAATAGGTTCATAAGAAATTTTTTTTTTAATTAGTATTTTTTTATTATGTATTTTTAAATTTTTTAGAATTGTTTTTATTTATTTATTTATTTTCAGAAGAAAATTTTCAATCCCATTGTTTTTCTCATGCCTAAAGAGGAATAAAAACACTCAGGAAAATTTTTTAATTAAGGTTCTCATAATTCGTGCATGAAAGGGTTAATAAAGGAAAATATGGGTTCATATAAATTTAATTTTACATTTAAAACTGTAGTAATTAAAATCGTTACATATTTTGTTTAAAAATCAAAGGCATTTAAAAAAGGTTTTTAAAAAAAAAGTAATGCACAGTTTGTTCGATGTTTCGTGCCTGATTGATTTATACTGTCTAGAAACAAAGTTACTGTGCACATGTGCGCTGTGGAGGTGAGTTGTTGTTATGGCGGCTGTTGAATAAAGCACGGACGACTGAGGAAAACGCAGCGAGTTCGTTGTCATTTCAACACCACATACAGCGCAGCCATCTCCCTCGAACGTCCGGGCAGAGAGCGCAACAGAAACACCATCATCTTCTACAACATTGATTCAGCAGTAAAACCCATGGAGTTGGATCAGTGACAGTGGATGGACACACTAGATTTATGTTCAGTATAGTGGCGGGTGAACGGAATGTGGAAACGCTTTGAGTGTAGTCCACCAATCAGCATTCTCCAGCACACAGCCCCGCCCCTAAGAATTCCAGGAAATCTGAAAAGTACGACCTCCCTACCAGGAACTTCTTCGGGGAAAGTTTGGGGGCGAGGGAAAGATTTTTACCCGAGTAATTTAGATGGAAACGCACCGGGGTTTTTCAAAGTTCAGGGTAATGTTCAAAGTTCCCGCAAAAGTTCCTGCGGTGGAAAAGGGCCTAATGATTTATTTTACTGAAAAAGTCACTTTTTCTTCAGTTTTTTACTGTATTTGATGTAAGAAACCTCAAGTTTAATCTAAGGTTTTCTGGACATTTTCATGATCAATAAATTAAATAATGGAAAATACCTAATTTTGACTCAAAAAATGCCAAACAGAGGATAATAACATATGGTGAGAAAGTACTTAAAAAGATTAAATAGAAAGAAAAATTCATTTGGGAACTGACAGAAAAGTAGTTCTGGATCTTTATGGGTTAAATCAGAAACAGAGAAAACTGAAGAAATTTATTTATTTATTTATTTTTTTTAGCAAAGACAACAATAACTGAATGTAAAAACAAGTGTGATCCACTGTCATTTATCAAAAATCCATGGGTTTTACTGGTGAATCAATGTTGTAGACGATGACAGTGTTTCTACGGTAACTACAGAGCCTCTGAACGTCCAAATGAGTCATATCTGATGACCATGAAAAGATGACAAACTGTATTTTACACTAATTATTTCCATGGATTGATAGAATTAATGGATCAACAGGTTTAGATCAGTAGATGATTTGGGGTCTTTATGGGTTAATGTTGGTTTTACATAAAATAAGAGACGTTCAACATGATTTACACTGTATTTAGATAAAAAAAAAAGAGCTACAATAATCAAGAAGGATTAGATAATTAAAACATATGCAGTAGTTTATTCCTTCTTGTCCTAGAAAAGGGCATCACAATCATCCGTCATCCTCTTTTCTTGTGCGGGAAACAAAAATAAACTGTAAGTAAGCCATACAAATGAAAATATCCATGAACTCTTTCTCTGACTGAAGGTTTTACTCGTGTAATGAATTTCCACTTTAATCCTAATACCAGAGATGTTTCAATCCAACAAGGCAGTGTACATTTTAGCAGCACAAAGCTTCTTTATAACTAGAAGATATGAAATATTGGTTCCTAACTCTCAAGTCCTTTTTTTTTGGCAGACGGTGTAATGGCATTTTTAGTGATGCATTAGTGCTCATTATGGCACTTTTCCCTCCCTCACAGAGATTTGGAGGTTTCTTTATTATGTAAATCCTTTGTCTTGCTGCCACCACAGAGCATAGTACCTAATCTCCTCAGGCAAGTGCCGGCACATGTTTCTGTTGAAATGAGAATTTGGAATACAGTCCTGAATCCTACTGTCTTTGAATGAAATATACTTTTGTACAGCAATCACATCATTGACCCTCGTAACCTACTGACCTGCAAATCAAGCCTGTTTTATGTGGAGCAGAAAAGGATCACACGTGGCAGTATTTGGGTACTTCTATGAAACCAGGTTTATTTTGGTACCTGGCACTTTACCAGCTTTTTAGACCCAATAATAAAAGAGAAATGTAGTCATATTTCCTCCCAGGATGGACCTAATGATGACCTCAGATTAAAAAAAGGTATTTCTCTAAAAGACGCCACACATTGAATGGTTTTAATTATACAGTGAAGTTTTTTTCATCAATTAAAGTGAAATTATAAACGTTAGAAATACTAATTTGTATTTCACTTTGTATTATTGATGGTTATATTAAATCTTTTCATGTCTTCAGTGTATGATACTGAACTTCCATTAGAACTATAAACCATGAAACAATAAAGTCAAACTATTCTTTAACCCTTTCATGCACGAATTATGAAAACCTTAATCAAAATTTTTTTCTGAGTGTTTTTATTCCTCTTTAGGCATGAAAAAAAAAGATGCGATTGAAAATTTTCCTCTGAAAATTAAAAATAAAATAAAATAAATAAAATTTAAAAAAATTAAAAAAAAAAAAAAACATAAAAAAAATAATAATGAAAAAAAAAAAAAAAAAAAATCAAAAAAATTCTTATGAAACTATTTTTCATGAGGTTGCAAAAATGTCCACTCAGCTTGACACCACACGTTTAATTCTTGACGCACAGAAACATGTATTTACTGATAAATTGTGTAAAAACTATGGGGTGGGCTTATGATTCTGGGGGTTTATGCTCAGGAGAGATCTACATAATGTTACCAATTCATGTCAGAAAAGATATGTAGTGTCTTAAAACTTTAATAAAGATATGTGTAAAAATAAATAAATAAATAAAATAAAAAAAATTCCATGAATATATAAGAGAACAGCTGTAGAATAACTGTCCACTGTAGTGACCAGTATGCATGAAAGGGTTAAGTATTTCTTATATTATATATTTGATATAAGGTGAAATTATTTGTTTACTGGGTGCTTTTATGAACCTGGGTTCATTTTGGTACCTGTCACTTTACCAGCTTTTTAGACCCAATAATAAAAGAGAAATGTAGTCATATTTCCTCCCAGGATGGACCTAATGATGACCTCAGATTAAAAAAAGGTATTTCTCTAAAAGACGCCAGACATTGAATGGTTTTAATTATACAGTGAAGTTTTTTTCATCAATTAAAGTGAAATTATAAACGTTAGAAATACTAATTTGTATTTCACTTTGTATTATTGATGGTTATATTAAATCTTTTCATGTCTTCAGTGTATGATACTGAACTTCCATTAGAACTATAAACCATGAAACAATAAAGTCAAACTATTCTTTAACCCTTTCATGCACGAATTATGAAAACCTTAATCAAAATTTTTTTCTGAGTGTTTTTATTCCTCTTTTGGCATGAAAAAAACGATGCGATTGAAAATTTTCTTCTGAAAAATAAAAATAAAATAAATAAAAAAAAAAAATTAAAAATAAAAAATACATAAAAAAATAATAATGAAAAAAAAAAAAAATCAAAAAAATTCTTATGAAACTATTTTTCATGAGGCTGCAAAAATGTCCACTCAGCTGGACACCACACATTTAATTCTTGACGCACAGAAACATGTATTTACTGATAAATTGTGAAAAAAACTATGGGGTGGGCTTATGATTCTGGGGGTTTATGCTCAGGAGAGATCTACATAATGTTACCAATTCATGTCAGAAAAGATATGTAGTGTCTTAAAACTTTAATAAAGATATGTGTAAAAATAAATAAATAAATAAAATAAAAAAAATTCCATGAATATATAAGAGAACAGCTGTAGAATAACTGTCCACTGTAGTGACCAGTATGCATGAAAGGGTTAAGTATTTCTTATATTATATATTTGATATAAGGTGAAATTATTTGTTTACTGGGTGCTTTTATGAACCTAGGTTCATTTTGGTACCTGTCACTTTACCAGCTTTTTAGACCCAATAATAAAAGAGAAATGTAGTCATATTTCCTCCCAGGATGGACCTAATGATGACCTCAGATTAAAAAAAGGTATTTCTCTAAAAGACGCCAGACATTGACTGGTTTTAATTATACAGTGAATTTTTTTTCATCAATTAAAGTGAAATTATAAACGTTAGAAATACTAATTTGTATTTCACTTTGTATTATTGATGGTTATATTAAATCTTTTCATGTCTTCAGTGTATGATACTGAACTTCCATTAGAACTATAAACCATGAAACAATAAAGTCAAACTATTATTTAACCCTTTGTCAAGTTAGGTAGAGGAGTAGGGCTCCTCGGGTTGACATGGGCATAAAGTGGGAACGTACGATCCAGGGTAAAAACAGTGATTAAATATAACATAATATTGACATGATGATTTGAGTTGATTTATTAAGTTGAATTTAAACTGATATAAGTATTGTAATCAATAAGTGTGATTAAGATGGAATAATGTTGATTCATTGAATGCAAAAGGGATGTGTTGAGACATGTTAGAGCAGAGCAGGGGCATGTCAGGACATGTTTTCATGAACACAGTAAGTGTTGTGCAATCAGAGAAGTGAGAGAAACAATCGGCTATCTGTCGCACCCAAAACTGGTCAAAACTGGAAAGAAAGGGAAGTTCCAACGGAGACATCTGGATATGACTCATCTGTCGATGAAGTCATCTGGGTGTAGCCGGGGGAAGTCTAAAGTTCTGTTAAAATCTAAAGTATTATTATAGCATTTTCAGAAGTACGAGACGCTCCGAAGGAAAGGGTGCCCTACGTGTTCCACGTAGAGATTAGACTTAGAGTTATGCTCTTTTAGGACCAGAAAAGAGTGTGGCAGATTGGCTTCTAAGTTGTTAATCTTACTTCTCAAATAATGCTGGAGGTTTCACCAGATAGAGTAACTTTGCATCGAAGAGTCGAGATTTGAAGACAAAGACCTATCTCATCTGTGAGACAACGGATCAAAGACTTTAAAGACAAGAATTGTCTTTTAAGAGACTTTTACCATCTCCACGGGGACATTGTCAACAAGGAAGCTGTTCACCGGAGTTTATTCGGTTTTTTCCCTGTTTGGTCCGGACTGGAAAAGAAGAAGATTTTTATATTTCTTAATTCTTTTTCCTTTTACCCAGCATCGAATTCATCCGTTTTGGCCGAGCTGATGAGTTCCTTCTCTAAATTATATTAATTTTGATTTTATCGGGATTTGAACTTTTTAGGATTTTCCTTAAATTCGGAAACAGAGGTCTTTCCTTTTTCTTCCCTTGAAGACCTCGAGCAAGGCAACCATTTGGGACAATTTCGAAAGGACTCAAAGAACTGAACTGTGGGTTGAAAGATTACAACGGGGTCAGGGTTGAAGTAAGGAGAGTAGAAATCAGTTAAGTTTAAGGATCCGGTTGATGACTTATAACTTAGAAGTTCAGTGGATGATTATATTATTGATTAATTGATTGATGATTTATGTATATGCTTTGCTTTGCTAAGATTGCCTATAATAAATTTATAAAAAGTACATTCTAAATTCTCCTTGATTTATTCCCAATGTGGTACATTATGTTGGTGAATGTAAAAGGTTAGGTTCATTGTGTGCATGACAACAAAGGTCCTGAAAATTTCTTAGCCTTAATCCACCTACCATTTTTATGTCCCGAAAGCCTATTTTTCCTGGCTTTTAAATTATTTCCTGTCATGTAACAAGTGCACTAATCCATGTGGAACAGCTACCAAAAACCAACTGGACTGGTATTATTACTGACCACAGAGTGGGTTTCTCCTGGCAGTTCTGGTATCAGAGTTAGCGGGGCAGAGGTTGGAATTAAAGGTAGTTAGAAGACAGGCGAGTGTTCCAAATTAAGTTCAGCTTAAGTAGTAATCTCAACGACTAGTGTTCTAGGGTAAGACCCTTGCCTAAGTGACGTGAGATCAGGACCCTATTTAAACGGAGAGCTGAGTCACGGTAGTACCGGAGGATTAACACCTTTCATGCACGAATTATGAAAACCTTAATCAAAATTTTTTTCTGAGTGTTTTTATTCCTCTTTTGGCATGAAAAAAACGATGCGATTGAAAATTTTCTTCTGAAAAATAAAAATAAAATAAAATAAATTTAAAAAAAAAAATTAAAAATAAAAATACATAAAAAAATAATAATGAAAAAAAAAAAAAAAAATCAAAAAAATTCTTATGAAACTATTTTTCATGAGGCTGCAAAAATGTCCACTCAGCTGGACACCACACATTTAATTCTTGACGCACAGAAACATGTATTTACTGATAAATTGTGTAAAAACTATGGGGTGGGCTTATGATTCTGGGGGTTTATGCTCAGGAGAGATCTACATAATGTTACCAATTCATGTCAGAAAAGATATGTAGTGTCTTAAAACTTTAATAAAGATATGTGTAAAAAAAAAATAAAATAAAATAAAATAAAATAAAAAAATCCATGAATATATGAGAACAGCTGTAGAATAACTGTCCACTGTAGTGACCAGTATGCATGAAAGGGTTAAGTATTTCTTATATTATATATTTGATATAAGGTGAAATTATTTGTTTACTGGGTGCTTTTATGAACCTGGGTTCATTTTGGTACCTGTCACTTTACCAGCTTTTTAGACCCAATAATAAAAGAGAAATGTAGTCATATTTACCCTCAGGATGGACCTAATGATGACCTCAGATAAATACAAAAAAATTATGCTGTAATTCTGAGCCATCCCAGAATGAATGAATTTTTAATAAAATCTTGGGGCCAAAAATGGGACCAAAATTGGGACATGAAAACCTACCTAGGTGTCAGTGCATTTGGTCTGGAAAACATGGCTGTAAATAGTCTTATATAGCGCTATAAATAAAGACATGGTGTTACATTTGATGATCCTAGTGGTTTAACATGAATCTCAGTCTCATTCCAGGTTTTGTATGTAACCCTTCGCGTCCACTTGCGTTACATACAGAACCTGCCCATTTAAACACATATAAATCGCGAATGACTTTGCAACAACGGTCATTTTTGTGAAACACTCTGCCTTGCATAATGAGTTAAATTCCCAAGATGTACCTGAGAAAGAATAAAGAGATATTAAAAATAAATAGTTGTGCGTAATTTTCATGTCCTTTTGGCCGTGTTACATGCAGATTTTTGTATTGAAAAATAATGTAAAATAATATAAAAATGTGTTTTATTTGAAAAACAGTTTCTCGTTTATCTCTGCAAATACTTATTTTTTAAAATAGACCCAAAGTGCTTCCAAACTTGCTTCATAACATTAGTCTACATCTGATTGGAATTTTTAGCCCCATGTCCTGTTTTTAGAGACCAGTTTCATAGAAGCACCCAATTCAAACAAATTAAGCTTTTAAGTCTGAGAGTGATGGTAAAAATGTGGTTTGTGTATGTATGTGTGTGTATGTAGACATATAAGCATATTAGTCTAAGCACGTATGCATTTGTTATTCTAAATATATGTGTTGGTGTATATTTGTATGTGTGAGTGTATACAGATATTTTATTTTTTATTCATTTTTGTCAACATGGGTAATTGTAAAATCTCCTTCAATTAAATAAAAGTAACAAAAAAAAAAAAAAGCAAAAATGAAGCAATAAATCCAAACTGACTCAGGGCTGCTCCAAACCGATTGCACTTAATGTATTTATTGTATTTTAACTGTATTTTAATTGCATTTTAAATTGTATTTTAACCCTTTGATGCACGAATCATGAAAACCTTAATCAAGATTTTTTTTTCCTGAGTGTTTTTATTCCTCTTTAGGCATGAAAAAAAAAAACCCAATGAGAATGATTTTTTTTTTTCTTTTTCTTAATTAACCTATTTTTCACAGAGTTACAAAAATGTCCACTCAATTGGACACCATGTGTTTAATTTTTGAAGCAAAGAAACATGTATTTAAAACACAATATCAAAGTGATATACTGTGTGAAAACTATGAAACAAAAGCATTTTTCATGTAGCTTATCTGATGTTTTCTTATCTCATACTCTAATACTCGTTCTTACTCACTTCATGGAGATCATATTAAAAAAAAAACTTTTTGTGTAAGAAAACTGTTAATTTCAGTCTAATAACAACTAGCAATTGATTTACACTCAATCATGTTAGTGCAGATCAGGTTTATCAAGAGCATAAAGTTAATAGTGTGAATGTCAGTGTATTATGGGATGGTGCATAAGTGTCTACAGTGTTGGCTGATATGAAACTAAAACAACAAAACCCATGAATATATCAGAGAACAGCTGGAGAAGAACTGTCCACTGGAGTGACCAGTATGCATGAAAGGGTTAATTAAATAAAAATGTAATTATACTAGCCCTGTACCAATTTATATAAAGCTGTAACAATACCTGAGAACAACCAGACGTCTTAATAACCCATTAATGATATCTTAAAGAAATAATGTGCTTTTTAAATTACAAAAAAAAAAGAAGGCATTTTAACCTTCCACATTTCCACGTTCACTACGGAGCCTCTGAACGTCCAAACGGGTCATATCTGATGACCGTGAAAATACGACAAACTGTATTTTACACCAGTTATTTACATGTATTGATTGGATTAGTGGATCAACAGACATTAAACATAATAGATCAGTAGATGTTTGGGTCTTTATGGGTGAATAATATTTGAACTTACTCTGAGCTTTAATAAACATCTACATGATCAGTGAAGTAAATATAGAAAAGCAGTTTCATCATCAAAGTGGGTCTTTCCATGAAGCTGGTTTTAGTCTGGTATCTGGCACTTTTCCAGCTTTTTACACCCAGTAATGAAAGAGAAATCTAGTACAACAAAAGTGAACAAATATTAATAGTAGGGATGTCCGATATTGGCTTTTTTGCCAAAAACCGATATGCCGATATTGTCCAACGCTTAATTTCCGATTCCGATATCTACTGATATCGCTGCCGATATATGTGGGATATTAAACTAATTTTAGGTAACATCACATGTCATGTTCCCTGTCAGGGAATTAACACATCATGCCTAATTTTACTGTGATGCCCCATTGGATGCATTCTCAAATGCAACAAGGTTTTCAAAATGTAAACACTGTCTGTGCAAAGAATACATACTTCAACTTAACTCTTTCCCTGCCAGAGCATTTTCCACTGAGTTGGTAGCCAGCGCCAGCCATTTTGGTCATTTTCACTAATCTTTGGAGGCTGACTGAAAATGTTGTGTTAGGTGTTTGATCTGTAAATAATTATATGGACATGTAGTTATTTATCTATGTATGAATTTATGTATTTATTTCATACTAAAGCCAAATCCAACAGTGTCTTCCCTGTGTCCCTGCTGACATTCTACAGCTGAATCTGTTCTGTGTCCTCAGTCTGAATCTGAACTCACTCTAACAGATGAACACTAGCTGTCCTTTGTCTTGTTCCATGTCTGTGTGTCTGTCTTCTCCTTGAATGTCCTCTATAAATGTCTCTTTTCTCTTCCTCCTGTCTGTCATTTTCTCCGTGTCGCTCTGTGCCCCCCCCCCCCGCACCTCCGTGTCGGACCTGAGCCGCTCCGTGTTTCCCGTGTTCCGTGTCCGTCTCCCTCACCTTCTATTTCTCCGTTCCTGTCTCTAAATGGTTCTTCTGTAGCTCCATCATATATTGAATTGTCAGACTCTGTCTCCATAATCATCTTTAAGGCTTTTGAAACTGTGTGCGGTTCCTGCACAGTCTGCATTTCCTCTTTCAGTGACTGCCGCTGGATGTGTTGCCATGGGATACGGAGACTCCAGTGCAATAACATTCAACCCGGTCCTTCATTTTTCCGAAAAAGCTGCTTAATTGTTTGTTTCTGGACTAAGGAAAGTAATTCACACGATCCGCAACAGCTTCAACTACAGTATAACAGTGAAAACACGGAGTGATGGAAAATCTCATCATTGGCGGAGAAAGAGTTAAGTTGTGGAAAAAATGCCATATTTATTTCTTTTCTCTCCCTCCCTCCATGAGTCTATTACAGTGTGGCAACTCTACTGTACAATTTTGAAAACTGCACATTTCTTTTAGCTACAAACAACGCTTCATTTATGCGTCGGTAAATGCCGGTGAGATCAAGGCATTATTTTATCGGTTTTAATGATAGGCAAAAAAAACCAAGACCGATATTCACCGATATTAAATTTTTATGCCAATAATATCGGCCCACCGATATTATCGGACATCCCTAATTAATAGATCTGTGTCTTTTACATGTCAAAAGATCCATTGCAATGTTTTGGAAAAAGAACAGCAGGCAGTATTACGTACTGGGTGAAGCAAATGTTGACAACTTTTCCTTTGTAGAGACTGATGTACATACAAAAAGGTAGGCATGATATGTTTGAAAAAATATGGGAACCTTTTAAGATATTTGTTAAAAATGTTGATTTAGCAAATGACGATGAGGAGGAATAAATATTCAGCTGTGTAAACCTTAAAACAGGGTTAATGAGTTCAAATACCCGTAATTGTAACAGGGTATTAAATTATGTACAAATGTTTATGACTGAGAAGTTTGTGATGTGTATTGTTTATTTGTAATTTTCTTTCTTGTTTTTTTTTTTTTTTTTTTTGTGTATGTGTGTGTTTACTTGTAACACTTGTAATGTTGCAGGTGCCTTTGTTTGTAAGGTACAGGTCTACATGTGTTTATATTTACAAGTGTATGTGTGTATATAAAAAAAGTGTTAATAAATATATTGTTTAAAAAAAAAAAAAAAAAGAGAGAAATCTAGACATATGTCCCCCCAGGATGTACCTAATGATGACCTCAGATAAATGCAAAAAAAAAAAAAAAATACTGTTGCTCTGAGCCATCCTATAATTAATGAATTTTTAACCCTTAAAGACCCAGAAAGCCACCGGTGACACAAACCTTATAAAGATTTCTTTTTCTTATTTGTCAGACAAATGGAGAAAGAGCTAATTCTTTTACTGTGGTGACACAACGTGGAAACACCGTCATCTTCTACAACATTAATTCACCAGTAACACCCATGTACTTCGATAAATGACAGCTGATGCTTATTTTTATGTTCAGGTAATGATTTATTTTACCGGAAAAATCACTTTTTCTAAAGTATTCTCTGTTTGTGATAAAATAACCCTCACATGTAATGTCAGAATCAAGGTTATTATCGTTAACTAACGAAATGATGAAAACTAGAATTGAAGACATATTTTTGTTAAATGAAATAAATAAAAACTATAATTAAAAGAAAAAAACAATAACTAACTTAAACTGTATTGTGTGCTTACAAAACTAACTACAACAGATAAAAATTATGGATAAAATTCCCTTCGTTTTCATCTTTGTCAATGCTAGATTGATATGAAATCGATTTATTTCGCTCTAGCAATTTTAGCTAGCGACACCATACAACACTTCGCGGTCCGTCACTTCTCGTTACTTGTGGTTTAGAGTTGTCTTCTGGTCTTCACTCTACCTGGAAATATGGAAACTAAAGTTGGGAGAAAGTCAAGTCCTGTTTGGGATTTATTTGAATATGACGGCGAAGAAGATAAAAGATACGACAAAACTAAAATTAATACTAAAACTAAACTAAAACTAAACATTTAGAAAAAAATGAAAACTAATACAAACTAGCAAACCTGCTCTAAAAACAAATTAAAACTAACTGAATTACAGAAAAAAAAGTCAAAACTAAACAAAACTAAACTATAATGAAAAATCCAAAACTATGATAACCTTGATCAGAATGATGATTGAGTACATGATTAGAATATTAAATATAGGGAAATACATGATTTTCACTGAAAAACTGCAAAATACAGAGGATAATACTATAATAAATGACAATAAATCCCTTAAAAAAGGTTAAATCTACAGAAAAATTCATTCGAGAACTGCCACAAAAGTAGCTCTGGGTCTTTAAGGGTTAAAGCTGTCTTTAAATCCCTTTTATAAATATGGGTCACTTGGCATGAGATTGGATTATATGTCACAAACGTCAAAACTATATGTATTTACTGTAAAAATCATTTTTAAGCCACAGATGAATGATGGTCTACTTTTTCTCTAATTCTGTAGGTCAACAATCTGTGCAAGGGGAACGGAGACTCGAAGATAAAGCTTAACCCTTTCATGCATGAATTATGAGAACCTTAGTCATTGTTTTTTTCTTGAATGATTTTATTCCTCTTTAGGCGTGAAAAAAACAATGCAATTGAATTTTTTTTTTTTAATGAACCTATTTTTCATGGAGTTACAAAAATGTCCACTCAGCTGGACACCATGCATTTAATTTTTGAAGCAAAGAAACATTTATTTAAAACCCATCATTAGAAAGTGATATACTGTATGAGAACTATGAAATAAAAACATTTTTAACCCTTTCATGCACAAATTATGAGAACCTTAATCAAGATTTTTTCCCTGAGTGTTTTCATTTCTCTTTAAACATGAAAAAAACAATGTGATTGAACATTTTCTTATTAAAAAAAACAACAACAACAAAAAAACAGATAAAATAACATAAAAAAACATTAAAATATAATAATAATAATAATAATAATAATAATAATAATGATGATCAGATGGACACCATGCATTTAATTTTTGAAGCAAAGAAACATTTATTTAAAACCCATCATTAGAAAGTGATATACTGTATGAGAACTATGAAATAAAAACATTTTTGACCCTTTCATGCACAAATTATGAGAACCTAAATCAAGATTTTTTTCCCCGAGTGTTTTCATTTCTCTTTAAACATGAAAAAAAAAACAATGTGATTGAAAAAATTCTTATTAAAAAAAAAATAAAATAAAAAAACAGATAAAATAAATAAAAATAAAAAACATAAAAAATAAAAATATAATAATAATAATAATAATAATAATAATAATAATAATCAGATGGAGGCCATGCGTTTAATTTTTGAAGCAAAGAAACATGTATTTACTGATAAACTGTGTGAAAACAATGGGGGGGGGGGGGGGGGGGGGGGGGGCTTGTGATTCTGGGGGATTACTAATAATAATACCCCTTGCCTCCCCTTTGCTGGATTGTAGCGAAAATACTAATTTAGCCATGTAATCTCTTAATAATAATAATAATAATAATAATAATGATAATAATAATAATAATGAGATGGACACCATGAGTTTGATTTTTGAAGCAAAGAAACATGTATTTACTGACAAATTGTGTGAAAACTATGGGGGGGGGGCTTGTGATTCTGGGGGTTTATACTCAGGGGAGATCTACACAAGCTTAGCAATTCATGTCAGAAACGTTATGTAGTGTCTTAAAATTTAATAAAGATATGTGTAAAAAAAAATAAATAAATAAATTCATGAATATACAGGAGAACAGCTGTAGAATAGCTGTCCACTGCAGTGACCACTGTGCATGAAAGGGTTAAAGCCATTTTCTCACATTTTAGCATACTCTAATACTAGTTGTTACTCACTTCATGGAGATAATATACAAAAAAAAACAAACAACCTTTTTATTTAAGAAAACTGCCACAGCCTAACAACAATTAGCAATTGACTTACACTAAAACATGTTCGTGCAGATCAGGTTCATCTAGAACAGCAAAGTTAGAGTAATGGTATGAATTGCGTTGTTTGGGATGATGCATAAGCGTCCACTATATTGGCTGATATGGAACTAAAACAACAAAACCCATGATAAGATGTGGCAAGAGAACGGCTGTCCACTGCAGTGACCACTACGCATGAAAGGGTTAAAGAAGAGGTGCAGATTCAGACGTCACATACAGAATATAATCACACACAACATGACCCGGTGAAATACATATAGATAGACACACAGTTTAGTTAGGAATTTATTGCTACGCGCTGTAAGATCGTGAGAAGCAGCGCTCAGAAAACAGTAATATAAAGACTCACAAGAGAGCAATTTTGCCTTTTTTTTTTTCCACATTATTCTTCCTGTTGACTGGTACAGTACAGTCCAAAAAGCACAGATAATTTACTGCAATGGGAATCTCTCAGAAGTTGTAAAAGGAAACAAATGTAAAATGCAGGTTATGGGAATTCACTGAACTCATGTTGTTGAAAAGTTAATAACGGCTTTCTGGTGGCACTACTTATAATCAGAAGTACCTCAACAGGGCTGAGAGAGATGGGAAACTATCTACTCCATGATTACTTCTTAACCCTTTCATGAATGAATGGACTCTATGCACAGCCCCACTACTTCCTGAACTTAAGGCAATTCCTTTATTTCCTGTCTTTCATTATTGGACGCACTGATTAATGCAGGTGTGTCTGACCACAGTAGTCACAACAAGAAGTAGCAGACACACCTGGATTTATCAGGGCGTCCAATAATGAAAAACAGGAAATAAAGGAGCTGCCTTAAGTTCAGGAAGTAGTGGGGCTGTACATAAAGCCCATTCTGAGAACCTTAGTCGAGGTTTTTTTCCTGAGTGTGTCAATTTATTTATTTATTTATTTATTTATTTTAATGAACCTGTTTTTTACGCAGGTAGATTTGTTTCTTTATTACTTTGACAAAAAAAAAAAAAAAAATTCAATAAAAAAAAAAAGTGTTTGAATGAAAAAAAAATAAAATTACAATCCAAAAAATTGCATTTGAACACTTCTTTGTCCTTGAAGTGAATTTTTTTTTAATTGATTTTTTTTTTTTAATGAAAATATTTTTTTTGGTTAAAGCAATAAAGAAACAAATCTACCTTCGTAATTTTTTGTGGAGTTCCAAAAATGTCCACTCCACTGGACACCATGCATGAATTATGAGAACCTTAAATTAATATTTTTGTCCTAAGTGTTTTTATTCCTCTTTAGTCATGAAAAAAACAATGTGATGGAAATTCTTTATGAACCTGTTTTTTATGGAGTTACAAAAATGTCCACTCAGTTGGACACCATGTGTTTATTTTTTGAAGAAAAGAAACGTGTATTTAAAATGCAATATCAGAAAGTGATATACTGTGTGAAAATGATGAAATATTTTTTTAATGCAGCTAACCTGATGTTTTCTCACATTTTAGCATACTTTAAAACTAGTTGTTACTCACTTCATAGAGATAATGTGAAAAAAAACCCTTTTTGTTTCAGAAAACTGTTAATTTCAGTCGAATAACAACTAGCAGTTGATTTACTCTCAAACGTGTGACTGCAGATCAGGTTTATCAAGAACAGCGAAGTTGTCTGATATGCAAATAAAACCACAAAACCCATGAACATATAAGAGAACAGCTGTAGAATAACTGTCCACTGTAGTGACCACTATCCATGAAAGGGTTAATTTTTGAGTATCAGAAAGTGATTTACAATATCAAAACATTTTTAATGCAGCTAATCTGATGGTTTTCCACATTTTATCATATTCCCAGTTTTTATTAGCAATTGATTTACACTCAAACATGTTTCTGCAGATCAGGTTTATCAAGAACAGCAAAGTTATAGTAATGGTGTGAATGCCAGTGTATTATTATGGGATGGTGCATAAGTATCCACTGTGTTGGCTGATATGAAACTAAAACAACAAAATCCATGAAAATACAAGAGAAAAGATGTAGAATAACTGTCCACTGGAGTGACCAATATGCATGAAAGGGTTAACCCTTTCATGCATTAATTATGAGAACCTTAGTCTAGATTTTTTTTATCTTGGGTGTTTTTATTCCTCCTTAGGCATGAAAAAAATAATGTGATCCGAGATTTTTTTTTTCATGGAGTTACAAAAATGTCCATGTATTTAATTTTTAAAAGTGTAGAAATGTGTTTAAAACCCAATATCAGAAAGTGATATGAAAACAATGACAGAAAAACATTTTTAATGCTGCTAATCTGATGTTTTCTCACATTTTAACATATTCTAATGCTAGTTATTACTCACTTCATTGAAATAATATGCAAAAAAAAAAAAACTCTTTTTGTCTTACAAATAATTGATTTACACTAAAACATGTCACTGTTGATCAGGTTTATCAAGAACAGCAAAGTTACAGTAATGGTATGAATGTCAGTGTATGAGATGATGCATAAGTGTCCACTGTATTGGCTGACATGGAACTAAAACAACAAAACCCATGAGTATACAAGGAAACAGCTTTGAATAACTGTCTGCTATAGTGACCAATATGCATGAAAGGGTTAATATTAATACTGGCGACAAAATCTCTTCTCTAAATGTGCAGTCATATGACCAGTACTTTAACAGTGACTCATTCTGAAACCACCGAAAACTTACCTCAGAATTATGTATTCCATTAAAGTAGGTTCTCTCGATATGTGTCACTCACTTGAAATACGTTTATTCTGCCTTTGTCGTTCGCATTTCCAATATTTGCGCATCTTTCAATGAGACGTGCAGTGACCTGTCAATCAACTGGGGTGGCACTGGCACCTGAGGTGGCCAGTGAGGCTCCAGAGGTGGACAGCGCTGGTTAGCAATATTTTCCGTGGTATAACCTGTCCTACTCTGCCTCTGATTGGCTTATCAGTCCTCATGCCTAAAGTGAACCAGTCTAATCAGTGAAGGTACCAAGTACTAGCCAATTAGAGGCAGAGTAGGGCGGGTCATGGCTTTACCATCTGAGGGGAAAAAATGAGCAATTTGGCTCAGATACGACTGAATGGTGCACATTAGTGGGATTCAGAAGAGGGTATACACACTGCTGACTGAAAATTAAGTAGGTATAGTCCGTAGACCGCCGTATACCCTGGACTACACCTCTGGGTAACAGTAGGGTGGGATGAGTACTTTTGGGTCTGTAGAGGAGTTGAAGAAATTCTCAAGTGAATGATTTTTGTGGAAAAAGCAAAACAAATCCTCCAGAAAAGCAGAAAAAAAAAAAACCCAACTCAAAATTAAGTATGCATGATTTTGAGGGTATTATCACAAGTGCCATCAAATAAAAATCCATATTTTCACTCGCTTCAGTACACTTGAGTAGTACTACACCAGTTTCTCTCGGCGCTTCTACTTAAATATTGATTTTAATTTGAATTTTGTCATATCCTGATGAAGAGCAACACCTGGTGTTTAACAGGTGTACAAAAGAATCTCATTTAACACCACCTTTCATTTATTGATTTGCAGCTAAATGGTTTGAGTGAATCCGTGCATGGAGGGGCTCTTGACTCTGCTGAAAAGGACCAGCCAAGCAAAATGTGTTTTTGTGCACGTTAATCAAAAAAATCAGGGTTAAACAGGGAATTGAAATAGGCTGAATGGTCGTCTTTTATAACCTGATAGTGTCTGGTGATCTTTAACAGGAAATGACAAATATTACAACAAAAAGACAGATTCAAGAGAAACTGGGAATAGCAAATGGGAGATCACAAGCTGTGTGTAGTTACAAAAAGCAGGAGGGTCTGAATGTCATTCCCTTTTCTGTACAGAAGTGATTTTAAGATGGTTTTTTTTTTTATGGGAAACACTTTAACTACATGCCTTCTTAACCTGCATGTTTCTATATCTTATGCCCTGTCACATTAACCCATAATGACCCAAATATCCACCGTGCTCAGATTTCTACATTTTGTATAATGTTTTTTTTTCTTTTTGTAAACATAATGATATTTGTGTTTGTAGTCAGCAGGTTGCATGGATCTGATGTATGCACTGTTTGTTGTTTGTTTGTTAAAATAATAAAAATTTAATTAATTAATTAATTAATTAATTAAATTAAAAAAAAAAAAAAAAAAAAAAAAAAAAAAATATATATATATATATATATATATATATATATATATATATATATATATATGTATATATAAGAACTACTTTAAGAATATTTTGAGTTTATTATTTCATGGTTTATAGTTCTAATGGAAGTTCAGTATCATCCACTGAAGACACTGAAAAAATGTAATATAACCATCAATAACGAGAAGTAAAATATAAAATAGTATTTCTAATGTCTATTATTTCTCTTTAATTGATGAAAAACGCTTTGCTATAAAATGTAAACCATTCGATGTGTGGCATCTTTTACAGAAATACCAATCAGTAAAACATAGGGACAGAAAAATTATGGTATAAGTTTTTTTTTTTTTTTTTTTTTTTTTTTAACACAGCACCTTATGCTCCTCCATCCAATTTCTAGTTTGAACACATTGTCTTTGTACCTTCAGTTTAGTAATAGGAGTTTTCTAATCTGCATTCTTGGACACAATGCATGAAATTTGTCAACATTAGGAGCTAAACTGTGACATTCTGTTTCAGAACATGTTTAGAAAATCTAAAAGTTAAATAAAGTGAATAAAAACAATCAATAATAAGAAGAAGTAAAATACAAAATAGTATGTCTAATTTCTCTTTTATTGTTGGGTGTAAAAAGCTGGAAAAGTGTCAGATACCAAAATAAACCCTGTTTCATCGAAGCACCCAGTAAACAAATAGTTTCACCTTATCTTAAATACATAATATAAGAACTACTTTAAGAATATTTTCAGTTTATTATTTCATTGTTTATACTTCTAATGGAAGTTCAATATCATCCACTGAAGACATGAAAAAAATGTAATATAACCATCAATAATAAGAAGTAAAATATAAAATAGTATTTCTAAAATTCTCTTTTATTATTGGGTGTAAAAAGCTGGTAAAGTGCCAGATACCAAAACAAACCCAGTTTTATAGAAGCACCCACTTTAGTGTGATGATGAAACCTGCATCTTCATCATGTCCAGCCTGTTTCAGTTTCCTCTGACAGCTGCTTCAGACTCACATGCTCTGCTCTCTCTCTCTCTCTCTCTCTCTCTCTCTTTCTCTCTTTCTCTCTCTCTCTCTCTCTCTCTCTCTGTTTCTTGCTGCCTTTCAATTGGTCCACACTCCAGGAGGGAGGAGGAGGAGGAGGATGAAGAGGAGGAGGAGGGTAGCGCAGACTTTCAGATGGATTTGATACGCGCCAGCTGAAACAGTCCCCCTCTGATAAAAAGACAAGACGCACCTTTTACGATCCGATCTGATTCTGTCTTTATTTTTTTTTTTGTCAACTTGGGTCAAAAGGAGAAGTCAGTTTCATCAACGTCCCGCGTCTGTTCCAATTTCATCCTCGTCCACACACACAGAAAAAAAGAAAAAAAAAAAAAGAAAAAAAAAAGTGGACTACCTAAAAACCCCAGATCATGTAGAACCAACAGAGAATACGCCTGGATTATTCTACACACACTGTTGACTGGACAAATCTGTGGAGTAGTGAACAATATCCTAAAGGAGGATGGCGAAAAGGAAATCTGGCACGGATTAAAAACCGGGTTTGTCTGTCTGGGGTGTTCATGTGGTGACAGCGTCCGAAAAACAACGCGCACCACAGCCGCCGGGATTCCCTTTGTCCCCACGTGTGGATGAGCCGTGGACAAAAGCCAAGGTGAGCCAGCTCCTGGGTTTGTTTGGTCACATTTAAGGCGCTTTTTTTATTTATTTTTTGGATGCAGGTTGTGTTTATCCTTGATATTTATCATGCGGGACAGGGGCGCACGGTGACGGATGGATGGATGGATGGATGGGGGGGGGGGGTTTGGGGATGTGCGCTCGCTTTGTTTGGCTCCAGGTTGCGTGAAATATACCAGACAAGTTCAGTCCGTCTCAACCTGAGGGGCTCTCACTTTGTTTGATTAGAACTGGCATCAAACGCACAAGTAGACTCCTGATTTTCACATCTAGAGAAAAAAAACAAAAAACATGGCATTGCTCATAATGTATGCATGCCCTAAAGTACATATTGTCTTTTTGCGCGTTTGTGGATGAAATGTACTTAACCCTTAAAGAGCTACAACTGTTCTAAATGATTTTTTCCTCTACATTTAACCCATAAAGACCCAGTGCTACGTTTGTAGCAGTTCCCAAATGAATTTTTCCTTTATATTTAACCATTTTTAAGAGATTTGTACTCATTTATTATTATTATTATTATTATTATTATTATTATTATTATTATTAAATGTATGATTATTTTTAAGTGATTTATACTCATTTATTGTATTTTCCATTTTTCTAGTGAAAATCAGGTATTTTCCTATATTTATTTTTCTGAGAATGTAGACATTCATAAAAGCTCAGATTTAATCTAAAGGTAATTGTATTAAACCATAAAGACCCAGTGCTACTTTTGTGGCAGTTCCTAAATGAATTTTTCCTCTATATTTAATCATTTTTTAAGTGATTTATACTCATTTATTATTATTATTATTATTATTATTATTATTATTTATTTTTTTTAATGATTTATACTCATTTAGTGTATTTTCCGTTTTTCCAGTGAAAATCAGGTATTTTCCTATATTTATTTTTCTGTAGACGTTCATAAAAGCTCAGATTTAATTCAAAGGTAATTGTATTGAACCATAAAGACCCAGTGCTACTTTTGTTGCAGTTCCCAAATGATTTTTTTCTGTATATTTACCCATTTTTAAGTAATTTATCACCATTTATGGTAATATTATTGTCTGTATTTTGCATTTTTAAATGTAAATCATATATTTTCCTATATTTAATTCACTGATCATTTACCTGTTCATGAAAACTTGGAGTAAATTCAACGGTTGTCATATCAGAAACAGAAAAACATTGAAGAAAGAGTGACTTTTTCCGCAGATATCAATAACTGAATGTAAAAACAAGTGTGTCCATCCACTGTCATTGATCCGACTCCATGGGTTTGTAGTTTGTAGAAGATGATGGTGTTTCCATGTTACAATTACATCATATTTAGATATATTGTCATTCTATCAGAAACAAACACTGAAGAAAAAGGGACTTTTTCAGCAAAGATATCAATAACTGAATGTAAAACCCAGTGTGTCCATCCACTGTCATTGATTTTACTGGTGAATCAATGTTGTAGAAGATGATGGTGTTTCCATGTTCCCTACGGAGCCTCTGAACGTCCAAATGAGTCATATATTTACCTAAATTATTTACATGTATTGATAGGATTAGTGGATGAACAGGTATTAAACAGTTTAGATCAGTGAATGCTTTTGGTCGACGGTGACTGTTTGAGTTACCTAAGTGATCTATCGACATTTATTATTACACTATCTTCTGTATTTTCCATTTTCCAGTGAAAATCAGGTATTTTCCTGTATTTACTTTACTGAGAATGTAGACGTTCATAAAAACTCAGATTTAATTCAAAACCATAAAGACCCAGTGCTGCTTTTGTGGCAGTTCCCAAATGAATTTTTCCTCTATATTTAACCATTTTAAATAATTTATTACCATTTATGTTAATATTATTGTCTGTATTTTGCATTTTTCAATGTAAATCATGTATTTTCTTATTTTTAATTCCCTGATCATATAGACGTTCATGAAAACTTAGAGTAAATTCAAAGGTTATTCTATCAGAAACTGAAAAACACTAAAGAAAAAAGGACTTTTTCAGCAAAGATATCAATAACTGAATGCAAAAACAAGTGTCTTTATCCACTGTCATTGATCCAATTCCATGGGTTTTACAGTAAATTGATATTGTAGAAGATGACGGTGTTTCCATGTTCACTACGGAGCCTCTGAACGTCCAAATGGGTCATATCTGATCACCATGAAAAGACGACAAACTGTATTTTACACCAATTATTTACTTGTATTGATAGTATTAGTGGATCAACAGGGATTAAACATTTTAGATCAGTGAGTGATTTTGCTTGCTGGGGGTTGTTTGGGTCTTTATGGGTTAGAAAAAGACAAAACTGAAGAAAAAGTGACTTTTCAGTAAAGTATATCATTAACTGAACATAAAAACAAGCATTTCTATCCACTGTCATTGATCCAACTCAATGAGTTTTACTGGTGAATCAATGTTGTAGAAGATGACGGGGTTTCCACGTTCACTACGGAGCTTCTGAACGTCCAAATGGGTCATATCTGATGACCATGAAAAGACGACAAACTGTATTTTACACCAATTAGACTGGTCAACAACAAATTTATTGTTTAAGTTTTTTGAGCTGACTTAGGATAATTTTGGTGTGCTGAATCCAAAAATCACATTAATTTTGCTCAATCAGGTCAACTTTCTGAACTATGCTACATATTGGCTTTTTAACATTTTTGCTTACATTTATGGGCATTTTCACATCATATGATACGAAATTATTTCATATTTCTTGCAATAAACGTGTTCTGAAGATTTGACTTTTGCCAATTTATGATTAATGTTTTTTTTAATATTACAGGTGAATGAAATGGCTTCGACTAGAAGATCTTGCAAAAATAAGCCTGATGTATTCTGCTACATCTGCGATGAATACACCATTGTACCTAACAGGAATCCTGTTAGAAAATGATTTTTTTCTCTTAAAACCTGTTTTGGGTGAGAACTATATAAAAAAAATCAACTGATAAAGTCACAAAAATGGAATCAATTTTGCGAGAAGATCAAATTTTTCAAAATCAAATTAGCAAAAAAACCTGACCTGATTGAGAAAAACAGATGTCATTTTTGGATTTAGCGGTGCAAAATGGTCCTAATTCAGTTGAAAAAACCTAGACAACTTGCAAAAAACATTTTTTTGTAACCCAGTGTTATTTATATGTTTTGATAGGATGAGTTGTTCAACAGATATTAATCATTTTAGATCAGTAGATTCTTTTACTGTTTAGATCTTGAAGGGTTAATGTCCCTTAAATCTTTTTCCACTGGGCATATTTAGATCCCGTTTCTCGCTTTAAATTCCACTTTTCAAGCTGTAAAACTACTCCTTCCCATCAGCACAAGTACCAGACGTCAGGGTCACGTATCTATAAGCAGCATTTCCACAAATGTCATTAACGACTCCCACCTTCACCTACAGGAAAGAGCTCATTAGATCCACAAGGAGACACTGTAGCCATGAATATGAACCCTTAATGCTTTAACTCATATCAGGAGCATGTAAATGTGTCAGTGTGTTAGTGTTAAATCTCGATAAGGCGCAGGAGTTGTACTGTAATTATTACTAGAAGGTTTTCCTATGTTTCCAGTGCGGTCTTGTCATCTGTGAGTCACTGGGTTGATTTCTAGCTCTGCACTAAACAGCTGATTTTTTCTTTGCTTTCATCTTAAGTGGATAATATCACATGACACTGAGCCCACTTACATGAACATCAATACTGCAGTCATTGTTAAATTTTGTGGAGTTATCAGATTATTCAACGGCATAATCTGATGTGCTTTATCAGATAACTTCTGTAATCTGATTATGAGAAATCAGATTAACACACCTGGATTTCTCCGATATCTTCCTATGTGTATGCAGGTTCATCTGATTTATTATATTCTTGTACATCTGCACATGTGTAAAAACTATTAAAAACCATGGAAAATGGAAGTTACATAGTGAAACAAGAGTAGATGACAATAATAGGAAGTTTGAGTCCATGATCACTGCGACTGTACATACTCCGAAAGAAATCTGAAAACAGACCGGAGCATTGAAACCAGGGTTTTTTTTTTTGGATTCTCGCATTTAAGTGCTTGTAAACACGTCAGATCTGATTATTATAATTATGTGGTTACTCCCATTTTTCTGACTTTTATGGTCATGTAAACAGGCTCAATATTACCTTTCTGTATTTATCCGATCATGTAAACAGCATAATCTGATATGTTTTATCAGATAACAGGAGTAATATTTCACTTTCATCTTCTAAACTGCTTTATCCTCGATATGGTCGGCAGTTCTTCGCAGGGCTGAGCAACCAATCACTCACATTCACATCTATAGGAAATTTAGATGAACCAATTAGCTTATTAAGTACATGTGTTTGGATGGTGGGAGGAACCGGAGTACCCACAGAAGTAATCTGATTATGAGAAATCAGATTAACACGCCTGGATTTTCCCCCAATGTTCATTCGGTTATATCTGCGCATGTGTAAAAACAGTTAAATCACAGAGAACGGAAGTTACGTAATCAAATGTGAGCGGAAGACAATAATAGGAAGTTTGAGTCTATGCTTACTACCAGTTATCAGATTGTTATAGTCACTGAGTCTGTTTACATGACCATAAATGTCAGATCACTGGGAGTAATCAGATCCAATCCAGTCCAGCTTTATTAGTAAAGCACTTTAAAACAACCACAGTGACTTTGATCTCCCCAGTGCAAATTTTTTTAGGTATTTGCAACTTAGAACTTTTCTGATGACTCACAAGGAATGGGATAAATTCACAAAACCTACACCCCTTGAAAAGTATCTGATAGAGTTACAAACTGGTGATGGAGAAAAGAAAATAATTTCTAAACTGTATAATATTTTCTTATTTATGAATCAAAATAACTCCTCACAGATAAAAGGGAGATGGGAAGCAGAGGCGAACGTGGACATATCTGAGGATGATTGGTGCCATGTATGTACGGAGACACATCTGGTTACGAATTCTAATACATGGAGGGAATTCAAATGGAAAATAATCACTAGATATTTCAGAACACCAGAAATAGTGTCTAAGATGGATCCCCAACATCCCAGTTCATGCTGGAGGAACTGCGGAGCCCACAGAGCTAATCACACTCATATATTTTGGGTTTGTCCTAAGCTAAGTGTGTGTTGGAGGGAGCTGTTCAATGCCGTGAAGGGGTTTTTTAAAATGAACATCCCACAAAGCTTCACAGTGGCAGTTTTGGGAGTAATACCTGAAGGTCTGGATAGAAAAGCAGATAAATACCTTTTGAATATATTATTCACCACTGCCTTAAAGTCTATAACCATCAGTTGGATGAAACCAGAACCTCCCTCATATAATACATGGATTCAAAAAGTTTGGGATATTTACCAGATGGAGCAGATCACATATTTGCTCAGGCTTCAGAAAACCATATTTACTAAAAGATGGGAACCTATGTTACCTTTACTACTGCAATAATATTTACTGGTGAGGCAAGAATACTCCATGTTATCAAGGTGCTGTCATTCTACCTCTGACAAAGATTTATATCTACAGCCTTCTTTATTTTTTTTATTTTTTTTGTTTGTTTGTTTTGGAGTGAACATTGTTTGCTATAATTGTTATTGCTTTCTCAAATTTCATCCTATGTGCCTGTGGAGGTGTATGAGAATACATTTTCAGCTGTGTAGGGGGAAAAGAAATTAACTGAACTGTACTTGAATGTATAATTGTACTGTACTGAAAAAAAGAGAAAATCTAATAAAAATTAAGTAAAAAAAAAAAACAAAAAAAACCAACAACCACAGTAAAGCTGCACGATATTGGAAAAAACTGACATTGCGTTTTTGTTTTTTTTTAGCCCTGCGATATATATTGCGATATGAAAAAAGTACTCAGGAGAATATAATAGCTGTGTGGTGCCGATGTAAATGGTCAAACAAATTAGTTGTGTTTCCTCTCATGTCAACAGGTGCAAGGCACTGTTGACACAGAATATGTGTTTCAATCCTATCCTGTAGCTCAGGGTGTCAAACTCATTTTAGTTCAGGGGCCACATTCAGCTAAATTTGATCTGAAGTAAGCCGAACCAGTAAAATAATAACTAGTGCTGGGCAGCGATTAAAATTATTAATCGCAATTAATCATGTGGATTTCAGTAATTAATCACGATTAATCGCATAGTTATATGTTGGGAGGGGTTGCCGGCATCAACAGCGTGTATTGCCTTTTAAGTGATATTTCAGACTGGAAGTACTCCAGTGGTAAAAAATAATTCCAGTATATAAACAGGCTCAGTGGTGTTTCCAGACAGACATCAGAGATGGGGTTTCCTCTGGGGTGGTAACGGCGGCGGTCTGGGGACTCCCAGTAGTAACAGATCCAAACCAGCGGGGTCTCCTGCCTCATGAAGGAAACTGTGACTCAGTCTGAGGACGGGCTCATACTCAGGCAGGATTTCCTCCTTTCCTTTCCTTTCTTCTTCTTCTTCTTTTTTTTTTTTTTTTACCCCATTCCACATCCTCCTTCGCTGTGCTTCACATCTTTCACTTCTCCAACTTTTACGGATCATAAATCTTCCAGCCTCCATGTCTTTTCGCCTCTTTCTTTGTCTTTTCTCTTGGTTCGGGGAGTTGCTGTATCCAAAACTCAGCTCTGTTGTTGGCTTCCACTCTTGTTTTCTAAATGTGGAAACCCATTGATCTGTAGACTGAGCTTTTAGTGGAGAGGCACCGTATATGGACTATTACAAATGATGGCTGTAAATACAAGCTTGTTCTATTTACAAATATTTAATTGGTGTCATTATGATGATGAAATTGGTTACAGAGTGCCGTGTTGATGGCATAATTGAGCCCTCGATGATGTGGGCAGGTTGATTGCATTAAAAATGTGTGTGTCGATGCACACATTAAGTCTTCTGGATACATTCCGCGTTAATTGTACATTCAGTAATTTCTCCCTCTGCTTGCATGCTAATTAGTTTTGCAGCTTAACATAATGTACTGTACATTCACACAGCAAAAAGGATATTTTATCAAGGCTAGTCACTAAATAAATTTAACTCTTCAGAAATGTGGCGTCTCATTGAAGATCCACTTTCCTCACCTTCCTGCTCCAGTATCTCCAGTTACTCTTCCAACTATAACTCTCTGGCAAAATCCAAACGTCATGAATCATTCTCTGTAAACAGCTGTAGTCGGTAAATATCCAAACAAAGGCGGTATACCTTTTGAGCTCCAGTTTTTGTTGTTTTTGTGGATTCAGTCCGGAGAACCACCCACTCAGAATCAGAATGGATCTGACTAAAATATGTCAAAACAATCTGAGTTTTGAGATGTGATTCTCAAAAAAAAAAAAACAACTTCTTTTATTTACATTGCATTCATGAATTTCTGACTACTCTATTTATTTATTTTTTTTCATTAGAAGCAAAGTCCACTGATGCTATGAGTGTTACGTTCATTAACCCATAAAGACCCAGTGCTACTTTTGTGACAGTTCTATATTTTTAACCTTTCTTGAGTGATTTATCACCATTTATGCTAATATTATGCTCGGTGTTTTGCATTTTTAAGTGAACATCTGGTGTTTTCCTGTATTTAATTTACCAATCATGTAGATAGATCATAAAAGCTCAGAATAAAGTTGAGGATTATTATATCAAAACTCCTTTAAAGCTATACTGTATGATGTGGCATTGTTACACTTTTCTTTTGTCATCTTAAAATGCTCCTAATAAGTGTGTGTCAAATTAAAATGTAAAAGAAATCCACCAGGTTTTGAAACTCAAAAATGTTTAATTCTCATATATTGCTCATATTTCTGATAACATTCTGACCAGGCAGAATATTGGTACAATTGAATTTACTTATCTTAAGACGTTTCAGGTTATTCATATTTTTTTGTGAAATAACAGTTTTTTAATATAAACATTTTCATGTAATTTTACTTTTTTACACTAAAACAAAGAGAGAATTTGCAGTTTTCATTATTTATAGGTTTAATATGATAGTATTTTACTGGTCTGACCTACTCGATATCTAATTGGTCTGTATGTGGAATCTGAATTAAAATGATTTTGACATCTTCGATTGTAAGTATCTTCAGTGTAATTTTTGTATTTCACAAATCCATCCTGCGGGCCAGATTGGATCCTTTGGCGGGCCGGATTTGGCCCCCGGGCCATATGCTTGACACCTGTGCGATACAGTATTGTGAAATGAAATATCGCGATATATTGCAGAACTGATATTTTCTAACACCCCTAGTCTTAATGGGTTAAACAGTTTAGATCAGTGAATGATTTTGGTCACCAGTGGATGCTTGGGTCTTTATGAGTTAATTCTGGTTTTGGAAGCAGAGTTTTATGAATTTCAATAAGATTTTATATATACACTTGGGAAGATTTGTGCTTTAAGAAGGACTATATTCACATTCTCACCTGCAGACCTTCACACCTGGCTTTAGTGCAGTGACGTAGTACCCACAGTGGATTTGCTGACTCCATCTGGTCTTTATCAACAACCTTATTTCCCCACAGACGAGTCCATTCTTCACCTTTCCGCTCGCCTCTTCACTGAGCATACACTTCTGTGCAACCCCTTCCCCCAGCCCCTTGTATCCTGTCATTTTAATTGCAATATGGATTATTTGTCTGTAACTCAACGGCAAGAATATAATTAAATGTCAGTCTTGATGATGACAGTGTTGTGCTTATGTTTTATAGCAGACAAATAAGGAATACAGTCAAATGTGTGTGTGTGTGTGTGTGTGTGTCTACAAGTATATTCACGCTGGTGTGTAAATTTTTTTATACCAGTAACACCATTTCAGTGTTTTTTTTTGTTTTTTTTTAAGTCTGTTAATTACGCTTGGCAGATTTCTGTGGCATCTGCTACATATCCTTCACTCAGAATCAGTGAAAAAGACTCCTTTAACTGGCAAATGTAGAGAGTATCTGCAGCCAGTTAGGCCATTTTAGGGGGCTTTACAAGGTGAGAAGCTGACTTAGATTTAACCAGAAATATCTGATCCTGGTATATGTGATTTTTCCTGAACCCATAAATTTTCCCATTATAACAGATAGGAAGTGGATTGATCCAATAAATCAGTAAGTTTCAATGATATCAAGTTGGAATTTGAATTTTTGACAGATCTGATTGGAATATGACCAAAACATGGGCTATTTCTGTAATAGAATAAATACACAGAACTGGGTGATAATAAATGACATCTGGATACATTTCCCAAAGCTTTCATGCATAAGTCACTCCAGTGGACAGTTATTCTCCAGCTGTTCTCTTGTATATTCATGGGTTTTGTTGTTTTAGTTCCATATCAGCCAACACAGTGGACACTTACGCATCATCTCATATCCTAACATTCAGACCATTACGATAACTTTGCTGTTCTTGATAAACCTGATCTGCGCTAACATGTTTGAGTGTAAATCAATTGTTATTTGTTAGACAAGAAGGTTTATTTTTGCACATTATCTCAATGAAGTGAGTAATTAATAGCATTAGAATATGTTCAAATGTGAGAAGACATCAGATTAGCAGCGTTAAACATGTTTTTATTTCATTGTTTTCATATCCCTCTCTGATATTGGGTTTTAAATACATGTTTCTTTACTTCAAAAATGAAATGCGTGGATATTTTTGTAACTCCACAGAAAAAAAAAAACTCGATCGCATTGTTTTTTTCATGCCTATGGAGGAATAAAAACACTGAAGAAAAAAATATTGACTAAGGTTCTCACAATTAATGCATGAGAGGGTTAATTTGGCCGGTAAGCTACAGGGCCATTGGTCCTATTTTAAAAAATATTTAATAGGACAAGATTTGGAGATGGTGTCTTAAATGCCTTAAATATTATGTAAAAGTATGATTAACTAGAAGCACTCGGAGAGCGCAGACCTCCGCCAAGGCTGATCAGTGCCCCCCCCCGTGGGGCCCCCCACGCCAAGGAGGTTATGTTTTCGCCAGGGTTTGTCTGTCTGTCTGTTTGTCTGTCCGTTAGTGTGCAACATAACTCAAAAAGTTATGGACAGATTTTGATGAAATTTTCAGGGTTTGTTGGAAATGGACCCCGCCGTGGGCCCCCCCACCCCCGATCACCACCAAAATTTAATAATTTCTTCCTTATCCCATTTCCAACAAACCCTGAAAATTTCATCAAAATCTGTCCATAACTTTTTGAGTTATGTTGCACACTAACGGACAGACAAACAGACAGACAAACAAACAAACAAACAAACAAACAAACCCTGGCAAAAACATAACCTCCTTGGCGGAGGTAATAATAACACTGGGGAACATAATTTTTGTTGAGTTAGGTCTGACAGCTGTTTTTAACTAATTTTTGGGTGCGGAATCCAAAACTGATCTCAGTTTTTCTCTATCACGTCAAGTTTTTGAACTATAGGATCCCCGTTTTCTTAAAAAAACAATATATGAAAAATACTGTACTTAACAGGTATGTGCTTGTTTTATAAAAAATTTCAAATATTGACATACAATGAAATATCAAATCCCCTACGAACTGAATCCTCGTGAATTTCAAAATCTGCATCATTGCTGTCACTGTGTTCTTCAACATCACTCAGATCTTCTAGAGGAGGTAGTTGTTCGAAAACTGGCACTGGAATTTCAGCTGAACGAGGCATTGGTCTTATAGCTGACGGTAGATTAGGATATTCTACTTTACTTTTATTTTTCTTGGTAAATCCTGATGTTTTCACTAAACAAAAGTAACAGCCTGTGCAGTCTTTTTGCTCTGGCCAAACCATGGAGATACCAAATGCCAACTGCTTGTACACTTTGTGAGGGGCCCATGGCTTGTCTTGATCACTGAGTTTTACTTTAAAATATGCAAAATATGCTTGTTTGACAAATCACTGATGTTTGCCCTCTGACCTGGAATGGTGAAACCACCACAAATATAGTAAAAGGAGTCAGGGTTGTTTAGGCATTTACAACGAGAAGTAGCAGGAGCAGACATGATCTGGAACAGAAGAAATATATACCTATGGAAATAAAACACTAAGATGGAATAGTTCAGGGATTAAAGCAAAAAAATTTTCATCAGACTGAAAATTTTCTTCTGGTCAAAATCATTGGCCACTATTAAAAATGATGCAATACAATACTACTATAGTGTACAAGTTTATATAGTCAAATTTGGCTATACTGTAAAACACACTGAATGGGAGAGTGTACAGGTGTAGAACATTAGTAACATGGATAGAAAAAATGTCATGAGTGGTATTGGTGGGGGGTCTGGGGGTCCTCCCCCAGAAAATTTTTAAAGCTTCAGGTCAATTTTGGTGCTCTCCGGTTAATTTTAAAGGGTATGAAAACCTTTGAAGCAAGTGAAAATAATAACTAGAAGAAAACCTTACTGCAAAAAATGAGTGAAAAACTTTTTATTTAACAATTTAGGAACTCCTAAAACATAACTCCAACTCCAACAGTACATGAATTTTGGGGAAAATGTCTGTGTAAATGTAACCCTAACCAACTAATCTTTAATTTTTTCTGCTTTTTGGCACTGCAAATACCAAGGGTGTTACTCATTCATTCAATTTTATCTTCGTACTGTACCACACAGATAGAAATAAGATGCTAAACGGGTCAAAATAAAGCATTTATGCAGTCGGGCATGTAACCGCGTAAGGCTGCGGCGCGCACAGCCGCACGCACGGGAAGGGCACATACACACAAACACACACACACACACACTAGTCATATAGCGGCAAGAGGAGATAAGCTATGAACCCAAACATGAAGGTCCATGTAGATCAGTTCTGTCTTCTTCCCTTTTCGCTGTGGTTCTTTCAAAATGAAAGCTACTTGTTAGCACTAAACTAAAGTTAGTCTGGAGGCTGAACTTCGGTAAAGCTGAACTTGTCCATGTGTTTCTGAGGCACAGAATGAGCAGCGTTTCCTTCCAAAGATAGTCATCAATCTCTCCTCCTGACATAAAAATAAAGAAGTCATCTTATTCTCATCACTGTTAAACGTATTAGCCCCCTGTGCGTGGCGTGCCTGTGTTAAACACCTGCAGACCCAGGACAGCAGACCCAGGACAGGATCGCGGTGCCGACTGGACTCCGCAAAACACGTGGGGAAGTTACTTCAATATGACTTTTTTCCCCCCTCAATTTTTCCCTTTGACGGAAATCCGTCATGGTGACGGAGAACTTTAATCCCTGGAATAGTTACAAGCTTTGAAAACTAAAAAAAACAGCATAAAATGAAATAGAACTTACAATGGTATGCCCATGGTTACAAGTTTAAGGGAAAAGCCAGCACAAATCCTCTTAATTCCTACTATGCTAGCTTTCTGTTTGCAGATATTGATAGTACTGACCTATTGGGAGCTGCACACACCTCTCACCTCTCAGTCTCAATTGTGACTGCACAAACAAGTTGCCACATAACTGTAGATGAGTCCAATCGTAATCAGCTGGCAAGTCTTACTACAGCTAATCAGTGGAATTTTGCTTATCTGGAGGGTAAGCTGTGGAGAAAAAACTTGACGTGCTAGAAAAAAAACTGTCTGCAATTTTGGAATCAGCATGCCAATTTTAGTTTAAATTAGCATAAAAATCAAACTCAACAGAAATTTTTTTTGAAATTGTTCCCCAGTGCAATAATAATAATGGATTAGATTTATATAGCACTTTTGTATGAATGCATACTCAAAGCGCATACAGTGGATCCATTATTCATTCACTCTCACATTCTCACTCTGGTGGTGGTAAACTACATTTGTATCCACAGCTGCCTTGGGGGGGGCAGACTGGCGGACTGACTGCCAATCTGCGCCTACAGCCCCTCCCACCACCACCACCAAACATTCACACACATTCATACACCAGTGTGAGTAGCAGCACTGGAGGCAAGGGGGGGTGAAGTGTCTTGCCCAAGTGTCTTGCACATGGATAGAGCGGGAATCAAACCGCCAACCCTTCGGTTATTGGACAACCCGCTCCACCATCTGAGCCATGGCCACCCACAACCATAAAGACCCACTGCTGCTTTTGTGGCAGTTCCCAAATGAGTTCAGAGGCTCTGCAGTGAACGTGGAAACGCTGTCATCTTCTACAACATTGACTCACCAGTAAAACCTATGGAGTTGGATCAATGACAGTGGATGGACATGCTTGTTCTGACATTCAGTTAATGATATCTTTGCTTAAAAATCCACTTTTTCTTCAGTTTTCTGTGTTTTTGATAGAATAATCTTCAGTATAAATCATGTATTTTTCTCTATTTAATTCACTGATCATGAAGATGTTCATCAAAACAGAGTAAAGTTGAGGGTTATTACATCAAAAACAGAGAAAACTCAAGAAAAAGTGACTTTTTCACCAAAGATATCATTAACTGAACATAAAAACAAGCATGTCCATCCACTGTCATTGATCCAACTCCATGGGTTTTACTGGTGAATCAGTGTTGTAGAAGATGATGGTGTTTCCACGTTCACTACGGAGCCTCTGAACGTCCAAATGGGTCATATCTGATGACCATGAAAAGACGACAAACTGTATTTTACACCAATTATTCACATGCATTGATAGGATTAATGGATCAACAAGTATTTAACATTTTATATCAGTAAATCATTTTGGTCCCCAGTGGATTTTTGGGTCTTTATGGGTTAAGGTTTGTAACATTTTTTGCTGCACCATAAACTGAATCCCAGTCATTCTTGCAGTCATGTACAGTGACTGCATTCTCTTTTTCGGATGCCCTCTGCTCGTTCTGAACACCCAAAATAGAGACGACCAGTGAGTTTGTGTTTTGGCAGGGCTGAGTATTCTTTGGTGCATGAGTATCTGGGTTGTATTCACGCTCAGCAAAACCAGTAAGAAGTAGAGTTGGGTCATAATCGCTCTCAATTTGGCAGATGATCTACTTTTCAGAAGGATTGTACAGATGTCAGAACACTTACAGCACTCATACAACTTTCCTACTAAGCTGATATTTATTTAAAATGGCCTGTTTATCAGTGAAATTATTCTACAGAGAGTGTTGCCCCCATCCCAGTGTTTCGTTGGGACATCTTCGAGGGGTGTTTGGAATGAGAAAACTGAGAGGGGGGCGCTCAGGCACAAATGTTGGGCGTTAGTCACTGTTGTACAGGATGATCAGGGGTGTCAAACTCATTTTGAGTCCGGGGCCACATTTAGCCCAATTTGATCTCAAGTGGGCCGGACTAGTAAAATAATGACCTACTAACCTACACGTAATGACAACTCCAACACTGTAAGCCTGGAATTTGTATTTACTAAAATGCTTTAATTACAATGCACTTAAATGATTTAAGTTTTATGATGTTACTGTAAAATGTTCAGTATATTCTACTAATTTGTAGACATAGCTGAAAGTATGAAAAAGTTTAAGGTGAGTGGAATTAAATCACTCAGTTTTAGTCATGACCACACCTTTTTATCTTCGCATTGCATTGTGGGTATTGGGCATGTCGTTGAAAATGTGTTATTTTTCTGTGCAGGGGTTCAGCGGGGTTGTGGTGTTAGTGTTCATTTGGATTTAATGTGTGTATGGCAGTGTTTATTGGGCTTTTTGTGTTTGTTTTTGTATTTTTGTAGAGCTGCACCATGAGTCAGAGCCGGAGGAAGAACAATGGCTTACTGTTCATCTATGTCAGATATTGTACAATGGAAATCTCAATGTCTTGTCAAATTAAAAGCACCTCCTGTATTGGCATATGACATTGAGCTAACTTCCATTCATGCTACAATATGTTAAGTTGAATAATTTCATAACTATTATGGTCAGGAATAGGATTTTGAGTTTGATTATCTTAAAAAAAGTAGTTTAATCAATGATAAATTAATCTGGCTGCAATTGAGAAAATTAGTCAGTGTAAGCTAAAATGCTGAGTTGAATGGTTGGATAGGGGGTTGATTTTTCAACATATTTAAAGTTCAAATAACTTGTCTTTTAGTGTTTTCTTCTTAATAGTTTAAGTTCAATACTTTTAGCATTAAAGTTGAACTACTTAAACCAATTGATTAGTCGATCATTACTCAAATCATTTAAGTGCAATCACTTGCCTCAAATTTTTTGAGTAAACTCTACTTATCCGGGCCTACAGTGAAGGTTTTCTCTTTGTTTTAGTGCAAAAAAAAACCCGTTGAATGATGAAAATATGTACATTTTACAAAAAAATATGTGAATAACCTGAAAAAACTGAAATGTCAATAGAAAAGTTAGTGCAATTATTATTATTATTTTTTTTTTTTTTTTACACCTGCCACCACCACCCCTCTTCAGAGGACAAATTTATTTTTAATTACAGCTTGTGCTTAAGTAATTATCTCAAACTTTATATTCATATGTTCTTCCATTCCTTGCTTGTATACACATATATAGAGGGAGGGTTCGTATAGACCAGGGGTGTCAAACACATTTTCTTCTGTGGGCCACATTCAGCCCAATTTAATCTGAAGTGGGCCGGACCAGTAAAATAAATGCATGATAGCCAATAAATAATGACAACTCCAAATTGTTTTAGTGCAGAAAATAACATTCAATTATGCCAATATTTACATTTACAAACTATACAAACAAAAAGGATGTGATATAAGCTGAAAAAAATGAAATTTGTTCAGAAATATAAGTACAATTTTATCAATATTATGCCTCAGCTTATCATTTATACATATGCATTATAGGTCAGATCTACAAAGACACAAAACATTTAATAACAGGCAGAATATTGGTAAAATGTACTTATTTCTCTTAAGACATTTCAGGTTGTTCATATTTGTTCAGGTTATTCACATTTAATGCAAAATGATAGTTTGTAGATGTGAACATTTTTATGGAATTTTACTTTTTCCATTAAAACAGAAAAATTTGGAATTGTCATTATTTATTGGTTAATATGTTATTTTTTTACTGGTTCAACCCACTTGGGATCATATTGGTCTGTATGTGGAACCTGAACTAAAAAGATTTTAAGAACATTGACTTTTAATTAGGGATTGACTGATATGCTCTAATCTCCATTCTACTACTTCATTTCTATATATAGTAATTATTTGTTTTAATCTGTTTATTTCTTTGTATTTTATGGATTGTTTGTTTTATCTTGTTGTACAGTGTCCTTGGGTGTCTTGAAAGGCGCTTATAAATAAAATGTATTATTATTATTATTATTATTATATGGATTTTTTTTTAGGGCCAATACCGATTTATTTATTTATTTATTTATTTATTTTTGTCAGCCTTAGTTGATACTGCTTTTGCTCCATCAAGTTACATCATAAAAATGACACAATTACAAATGTTACGAGTCTCAATTTTTTAAAAAAAGAAACATTTATTGATTTTAAAACGATGTTTAACAAATAGTAAAACGAGCTATAAAGGTAGAACCAGTAATGTTTTATACAGTAGCATTTAACAGCTTAATCTTTGTTGAACTTTATCAAAAATACATTCAAATAAAAAAAAGAGTTCAGTGCTCTTAGTTCTTCAAGTAATTTCTTCGAAAATACATATTTATGCATAAATAAAATTATAGTATTGCACACAGTAGCAGCAAGCAAGCAGCATAATATAGTGCATAGGGATGTAACGATATGAAAAATTCATATCACGGTTATTGTGACCAAAATTATCACGGTTATCATTATTATCGTGGTATTGTTGAAATTGTGCTCAAAATATTCAAAAAGTACTAATACACACACTGAAAGAATTTAACCAAGTTGTATTTTGAAAAAAAAACAACAAAAAAAACAACAGCAAAAAGCCAAATAAAATAATAGGTACAATGTACCTTCTGAGCCTATTTAGGCCATTTTTCAGTCCTTTTGATTTTGCCTTTATATACTATATAAACAAATGTTTATTATACCCATGTTTGGTATCTTTTTTCTCAGCACAACTTCATCTATATCAACTGCCTATTATTTTTTCACTCTAACCTATAAAACATAAAAGGACAAACAACACACAAAAAAATATAAAATCTGATTTGAGAAAAGTATATATTTTAGTGCATAAATGACACAAAGAGGCTTAACGAACCTTTGCAAAGACTGTAAAAGTCAATATTGGTTCCAAATATTAGGTATATAAAATTAAAATTGTAATAAATTTAAACTATACTCAAATATTTGACATAAAAGCAGATCTTTATATAAGGCGTTTTCTCCGGAAAAGTTTGGTAATCATACACGGTTATCATGATAATTAGAATTTAAACAGTAATACTAACCGTCAACAATTTTACCGCGGTTTAATGTTATACCGGTAATCGTTACATCCCTAATAGTGCACACTGTACGATACTTAATTTTTAAAGTAACCAACTATTTCCCACCTATAGTCATTTAATGCTTTGGCCTAAGTTTATATTGGCGAACACACCCACTGATACAGGTAAAAAAACGCAAATATTGGCTCGATATATATGGACCAGCTGATGTATCAGTCGATCATCGTTTTAAATATCTTCAATGTGTCTTTTGCATTTCACACTTTTATCCCACGGGCCGGATTGGACCCTTTGGTGGGCTGGTTTTGGCCCACAGGCCGTATGTTTGGCACCTGTGCTTTAAAGGGAAGGTCTGGTTTGAAGTTTTGTTATTTTTCTGTGATTTCCTGCAGCTTCAAGGTCTGTGTCAACTTCAATTGTTATAACACACTTTAACTTCAAGTGTTCATTGTTGCCTGGTTCTGAACATGGTTCCATTTCAATAAAATCTTTGAGAATGTAGTTTAATCTGCAAATCTGTGATAGATTCATAAAGGTAGAGCCTATAAAGGTACTGTCACTCATTATGTCTCTAGTTATCGACATGATTGTTCGGTGAGAGCAGCCATTTCTTGGAAGATATTTTTTATGTTTTAGTTTGTCAAGTTACGGTGCAAGGAGACGTTCTGACAGATGAGGCAACATTTCTCTAGTCTTGGGTGTTATACTTAACTTGTCAAGTTAACGTCTAAATAATTTATGTTAGAAATACTCACTGATCTCCTCCTGGTTTTTCCTGGTATCGAAACAGAAGGAATCTAGGAGGTGTTAACCCCAAACTACAGTACTGTGCAAAAGTCCAAGTAGAACATTAGATTTGTTGGTTTAATAATAATAATAATAATAATGATAATAATAATAATAATAATAATAATAATAATAATAATAATAATAATAATAATAATAATAATTTTATTTATAGGTTCCTTTGTGGACACTCAAGGTCACTGTACAGAGTTGTTAAATGAAATAAAACACAATTAAAATTACACACATACATATCTGTTTAATAAATTTCTAATTGCTGCACATATGCTGGATATCTGGATATATGTGAAGAACCTACAGCAATAAAAGCAAAGGTTTCAAGGGGAAAAAAAAACAGCTTCTTTAAACCAAAGTCGCCGTATGTAGTGTGACCTTCCTCTACATTTAACATGTCTTTAACCCTTTCGTTCAGACAATATGAAATTTATTGCATTAATTTTTTTTATACCAGGTGTCATTCAACATGTCAGATGTTTGTAATTGATTGTGCTACTTCTTGCTTCTTTGACAAGACACTAAAATCTAAAAAGACTAAAAAAAAACAAAAAAAAGACACTAAAAAGGCCAATAAACACTGCCATACACACATTAAATCCAAATTAACACTAACACCACAACCCCGCTGAACCCCTGCACAGAAAAATAACACATTTTCAACGACATGCCCAATACCCACAATGCAATGTGAAGATAAAAAGGTGTGGTCATGACTAAAACTTAGTGATTTAATTCCATTCAACTTAAACTTTTTCGTATTTTCAACTATGTCTACAAATTAGTAGAATATACTGAACATTTTATAGTAACATCATAAAACTTTAATCGTTTAAGTGCATTATAATTAAAGCATTTTTGTAAATACAAATTCCGGGCTTACAGTGAGGGGGGTATCTGTGACCCTTCTTGATTGTAACTGATGGAGAAGAGACATTGACAAACACCGTTCCAGGAACATGAATCTGTGAACACTACATGCACCACATGGCTTCACTCATTATATTTCCCTAGTTTCCAGTAAAACTATCTCTCCATGTCTTTTCTGCAGAATAAATACGAAATATCTAATGTAGGTTAAATATCCTCTGCACACATTCTGCCTCGTGTTATCACTTAATTCATTCTGCCAGTGCACAGTTTGTGCTGAATAGCCTTGAGGTACTGTTACACTTCACAAACGCTATGCATATGTGTGTCTGAGAGCTGCGTTCCATCTCTGAAAAATACAATAATGCATTTCAGCAGCTAAAGGGAGGAATTAAGTACTAACATCAGATACTAACAGAGTAAACCAGAGACATGTCTCATCTTATCACTGTTACTTATCAGGCAGTATGACCGTAGCACAGCTTTATTGTTTATTCATCTGAAAACAAGTCTTGTGTTATTAAACTATTTGCTTTTTAACCTTGTTTTAACATTCGTCCATTGGAGTCAAAATAGGTGCCTCGGTACGAACACTCATTTAACATTTAATTCCCTTGAGCACAAAAGTAAAGCAAAACAAGCTCTAAAACACACAGTTGGTTAGAAAAATCATTAATCACATTTGGGGTTATGACTAAAATGAGCCACAAATATAATTTGGCTCCAGTCAGATGTAAATCCATTTGCTATTCCTAGTGTAATTAATGACTGGGTAAGGAGCTGTGACCCTGTGGGAAGATGTCACACTTGAACTAGAGGGCCTTCAGAATGCTGTAGCTGATTAAAACAGTACAGTAGCTGTGAAAGACACACAATAATGACTTTCCTCTGTAATTTTACAATGATCATGTTAATTCATGCTGATGTGTCGAAGCAGCTGGAACTGTATGAAAAACATTTATTGTAATATCTTCATGTGTTCCACTGCAGTCATTACAAAGCTACAATCTAAATAACCTTTATTTTTTTTTTATTTTTTTATTATTATTTTTTTTTATTTTTTTTTAGATTTTCAGTCTGTAATGGGATTTTTTATTTTTTAAATTTTTAAATTTTTTTTTTATTTTTTTTAATTTTATTTGATTTTATTCAGTCCCTCCAGGATTTTGTGGGATTTTTTTTTTTGATTGTTGTGGCCTAAAATGCCTGATTTTGCAGCAGCTTTTCCAAAAAACTGCAGTGAAAGTTGCAATGATTTGAGGCTTCACAGGAACATGGGCGTTTGTAAATTACCTAGAACAGTCTTTTCTGAGTTTTTAGCCTTAAAAAGCACCAGGAAGCAATGATTTTAAACAAAACAGGCTTTTTTTCCATTCACTCATTTATTTGTTTTGAGCAGAAGAAAAATTCAAACATTTTTTGTGTACAAGGAACTAATATCAGAGCAAATACATTTAATTTCATTTCATTTATTAAGATCCCCATTAGCAACTGATGATTCAGTTGCTATTCTTCCTGGGGTCTCCTCTACATTACATTACAATTTAAAATTTTTACATTAATCTTACACCATTCACACCCACACACACACACACACACACACACACACAAACAGGACATATACAACAGCCCAATGAAATTAAAATAAATAAACAAACAAAATAAGTACTATATATTCATACTCCTTCACCAAATAATAGCTGTCTGATACAAATGAGACAAACAAAATAAATGCATACATTTGTACTCCTACACCAAACAATAGCTTTCTGATACAAATCATAGGGTTAGATGGGTTACCTGCACACACAGAGGCTGACAGGCACGCACGCAGACACACATGCACACACAGACACACACATACACACAAAGAGAGACAGGCACGCAGGTCAGCCAAACTTGTGTTGCTTTCTATCTAACACATAAGAGTAAACATTAATATTAACACCAAGTTTAATGACTATTTTCGTTTGTGAGCTTGTTTTTTAACTCCACACACAGACTTGCGCTTGCACTCCCTCACATACACACAAACACACACACACACACACACACACACACACACACAAAATACACAGAAAGGAAAGCATGCGTCCACAGGTTTTTTCTTCTTCTCTTCTATTGCCTTACAGAGTATATCTGCGCTAACCTTGACCCTTTCAGCTCCTGCTATTGTTCTAGATCCAACAGCCTCTGTCACTGGGACTTGTCTCATCTTTCGTCTTCCAGTTTCAGCCGTTCTCCTGCATGTTTTGCGGTTGAAAAGTGTCTGTGGAGCGGCCGCTTTCGTTGGTGTTCCACCACAATATTGCAGGCAGTGCAGAACAGTATACTTCCGCTTTTGTCACACATCTGGAAACTGACTTGCACGAACTTTGGCAGTGATATTTGTCAGTAAATATGAGTGTTTTGAATTGCACATGTCTTCATCTTCTCAACTGTCAATAAGGAAGTGAACGTGATGACGTACATGTCACGTAGACAGGGGTGGGCGAAAAGGGGCTAAGGTGATTAGTCAAATCTGCAGAAAATTCGTGGTGATTGGACGAAATTGCAGCGCTGTGCAGAATTTGTGGTGATTGGTTGAATTTGTGTTAATAGTTGCGATCACAACATCGCAAATTCCTGGAGGGACTGCTTATTTAGTGCTCGACAAAATAGTGTGGCAGGGGTAACAAAGACAAATAAGCAAACAAATAAGAGAGAATTCATAAGACATAGACATTAAGCAAAACAAAGACGAGGGCAAACAAATGGCTATTCACAGGTGCGTTTGTGTACGTGTGTGTATACATATATATCAAACAAAAAGTTAAGAGTATTTTTAATTTTTGGGCTATTTTTTTCAGTTGAGATTCTTGCGCAGCGCTTTTTCCTTTTTTTGTGTGAATTGAATTGCAACACTTTTTTTTAATGATCAGATGTAGTTTTATTTACAAATGGCAAAAATGACAAAAAAAAGACAAGAAAATGAAATATTCTTAACTTTTTGTTTGTAGTGCATATATACGTGTGTGTGAGGTTATTTATGATTTTTTTGTTCTTTTGTGCGGGTTTTGCATATCCAGGTGGAAACAGAAGAGAGAGAATGAGAACAAAATTGCCAGTCTAATAAGGAAAAGGGTTAAAGGATATGGGTATACAGAAGCAAGAAATCAGAAAAGGGTTTAAATAATAGTATAGAAAGAAGCTTATTGGGCAAAGAAAAAAAATTAAAAAAAAAAAAAATTAAAATAATCGTACATTGGCACCATGGGTACAATGCCGCTAGTAATAATAAATAAATGAATAAATAAAAATAAATGAATAAAAATGAAAAAAACAAAACAAAACAGCAAAATCAAAAATCCCAAATACAGTAATAGTGCTAGCCTTTTCTCTCTTTATCCCCCCTCCCCCCCTTCCTTTTTCTTATTGTTATCATCACTCCAGTTTTTCTACATTTCTATAATATACATTAATTGACTGTTGTTTTTGTAGGCGGTATGGTCAGTCTAAGTAACCTTAACCCAAATAGGTCACAGATTATGTATGCAGGGAAGCATCGTAGCGGTTGTAGCTTTTACCCGAAGGCTGCATCATTCCAGTGGGACTCAGTTGTGTTTAAGGAGGTCTTGCTGAGTGGAAATGCAGAGCAGGTGTGCTGGAGCCAGATATGACGGAGCTAATCATAACTGGGCATGCACTGACAGTTTATTGTAGGGTTCAGTAACAATCACAACATGGGATAATGGCACCAGAATTAACATGGCTAAGAAATGTGGAGGAAACACAGCAGGAACAAGGGCTTCAGAGCCAGCACGAGCCAAAGCTGGAGCCCCGGAAAAGAGGTTGGAAGGAACATGACAGAACCGGTCTGGACCAGCAGCAGCAGCACGGCCAAAAACAACTGGGCCAGGGAAAAGTGAGACTGTAGTGGTTCTGTTGAATAGGAGGACACAAAGAATACAGACAAGGGCCCTGCAGGAGCCAGAGAAATGAAAGTAGTACACCAGCAGCAGGTCAGTGAAGAGGTGTAGTCAGTCGGACTGTGGAGGGGCACTGACCAGCCTGTGGGGGGGGGGGTTACCTTCAGTGGAGGACCTTCTGGGCTTTAATTTTGGCTCTGGAGACAGGATCAAGTATCTCTGAGCTTTAATTTACTACTATGGTGCAGTCTAGTAGAAAAACCGCTCTATTTTTTGCTTAACTATACATTAAAGCTAAATAGTTCATGCAAAAAAACATGAAACCCTGCACTGAAAACAAATGGAGAAATGTAAAGTAGGCATATTATACAGTCATGGAAAAAATTATTAGACCATCAAAAACAGTGATTATGCAATCAAGTACTAACTCCTGTGTGTATCATGTAGGGGTGGGCGATATGCACTGTAATACCGCTAAGTTGAGTTTACTTAAAAAAATTTGAGTAAACCGGTTACCTTAAAAAATTTAAGGAACGAATAATGAAAACTTGAGTATATTACACTTAAATACTTTATTTGAATGGAAATGCTATTTTAAGTACAACACACTAAATGCCAAGTTAACTTAACTTAAAATTTGTTGCAATGTCAATTGCTTCGGATAATCACTAACTTAATATCATCAGTGCATTGGCCTCATTCTGAGTTGACTTAAATTAAAATCTTTGCAATATAAATTGCTTTATGAAATTGTTCAACTTAATATATTGCTGTGTGTATGGAAGTTAAGCAGTGTAATGTACAGTACAGGAAGTACTTTTATTGTGGCGAGGCATAAAGATTTTCAATGATCAACATCTGTCCTCGATGAACAGTAATGCCATTGTTCTTCTTCTGGCTCTGACTCATGGTGCAGCTCTACAAAAATACAAAAACAAACACAAAAAGGCCAATAAACACTGCCATACACACATTCAGTCCAAATTAACACTAACAGCACAACCCCGCTGAACCCCTGCACAGAAAAAGAACACATTTTCAACAACATGCCCAATACCCACAATGCAATGCGGAGCTAAGTGGTGTTGTCATGACTAAAACTTAGTGATTTAAATTGATTCAACTTAAACTTTTTTGTACTTTCGACTATGTCTACAAATTAGTAGAATATACTGAAGATTTTATAGTAATGGAATAAAACTTAAATCATTTAAGTACATTATAATTAAAGCATTTTAGTAAATACAAAGTCTGGGTTTACAGTGTGGGCAAAAACTAAAAAAATCTCGATAATTTAAAACAATTTTCGATAATGATAATCTGACGATATCTTTTAAAAAAAAATTTTTTTCTTTCTTTCTTTCTTTTTTTTTTTTTTTTTTTCCACAAAAAATGCTGTAAAACTCAACTGGCTTACCAGGACAAGGCTGAAACCTAACATGCTTTCAATGTCCGACTCCCGGCCTCTATGCCTCTATTATACAGCGGATCTTACATGAAATTTTCACAACTTCTAGACCCCATCCACATGAATTTGTCACCCCCCCCCCCACCTATAAGTTGCCCCAGCTTGCATACAACGTTATTACCATTTCCAGGCTACTGATGCGGACCCACATCTCGCTATGAAATCATTCACTGAGACGGGACACTCCTGCACACTTCCTCCATGTGAGACGATATTGCGTTTTGGTGCCGCCGAGTCACGAGACTGAATCCTGTCCATTGATTGGCTTCTGAGGCACGCATTCGGGCAACGAGGACTTTCATGCACCTCTCCTTTACCGTCTGTGCACCCATCCATTTGTTTTCTTTTCGAGACAGTATGAATTCTCGATAATGTAAAATTGCACATCATCAAATCAGCATTTACAATATTATCGTAGGCAATATACCTAGGGATGGGAATCGAGAACTGGTTCTTGTTTGAGAACCGGTTCCCAGTAGCTCAATTCCTTGGAATCGTTTGCCTGCCTGCTTAATGATTCTGCTTATTGATTCCACCTTCGTTGTGCATGTGCGATGACGTCACACGTACGCTGCATTGTTTTGGTCAGAACGTGGCCAACATGGTGTTGAGGCAGAAACTGTCTAAACAGACGACACCAGGTCCACTGGAACACTGTCAAAGCTTCCATGTCTTCTAAAGGGTGGAATCCCTCCAATATCCTCAAACATTCGTCCACAGCATGTGAATCATTTACAGGAATGTCACGTATTTGATACTCAGCGACGCTTGTGAGTGTAGCAGCAGAGTGAACGCCGGGCCGGTTCCGGTGTGGGCAACAAACGTCATAACTCCTCAAATACAAGTTTCCGAAGGTAAGAAGGGAAAGGAAATGAGGTGCACAACAACGGGAGACAAGCCGAGCCGAGTCTAACTGGTTCCACGTAGTAGAAATGCGACAATAGAGGAATTAGTAAAGAGTCTTTAGTTTCACTTTCACTGCACACACACCCCCCCCCCCCCCCCCCCCGAACCGGGCCCAACGTCATCTGTTCTTATTATTTGTACATACTGTATACGTTACATTTTCTATGCAGAGATGGAAATATAAAAGACAGTTAATGCAAACACACCCGTTTGTACTCTTTTATTCCCTCACCCAATGAGAATCGATAAGAGAATCGAATCGATAAGCAATATCCATAGGGGAATTGGAATCGTTAAATTCTTAACACTTCCCATCCCTAGATATACCTGCATATATCGCCCACTTCTGTTGTCGTGTGACTAAAACAGACAGAAAAGAAAACATGGAATGCCTAAAAGCACTGTTTTTGTCAGTACAATGCCATAGATATTGATGGAAGAACTGAAGTGATTTTGGTTATTATCAAGAAAACATGGAAAATGGATAGATATCAGTTTTGAAATTAAACTACTATGAGCTGTTTTTGTTGTTATCATTATATTTGTCCAAACAAATGTACCTTTAGTTGGACCAGGCATTAAAATGAACAAGAAATTGAAGAAAACAAGGGTGGTCTAATAATTTTTTCCGCGACTGTATCTGTGTCTCAGGATAAATGTATAAACTCTAAGCAACTGTGAATTGCCATCCAGTTGTCAGAATAAAATGTTGCTATTATACATTTCTACAAATCAGAGGTATGTATACTTTGAGTGTCTGGGTCAAAAATATGTTTCATACCAGTATATTGGCTTTATAGTATAACCACTCATGGTAATATAGTGAATGAATTTAGTGAAGCAAGGTTTAGCGTCCTGAAAATTGTGAAAAATCACCAAAAAACGTGAAAATTGAGAATAAAAAACCTTTCTTGCTAAATCACAATTATAAAGGCCAGCTGTTTTCTTCTCTTAATCTATTAATTGTGAATGTTTCTCCAATCAGATGTAAAATTTAGTCTTTAAGTAAAAGTGTATTTTGGGATCATGTTTTGTCTGCCACTCATGCCGCCAGAAATGAATCGATTAAAACCGCAGTTCATCCTCAACACTGAAAGAAATCAATATTTAATTTTTTTTGGCCACTTCGCTCCAATATAATTCATAGTGTTTTTCAAGTGTGTCTCTCAGTAATGATATTCTAAGTATATTATCATTTTCACGCTTATGTTTACTGACAGCCCTTGATTTGGATTATGGACAGAGACCAGGACTAGGTTTAAATATATAAAAAGTCTGCAAAGATGGGACAAAATGTGACTCACAGTAAATCCAGTAATATCTTCAACTAGCCCTAACCAAAGTATCCTTATTACATAGAAGTAAAACTGTTCTACATTTAGCAAACTGCTCTTCACTGCATTTACCATCCTCATATGTCCTGAGAAAAGAGAAAAAACATAGTTGGATAAGGGTATATGTATGACAAAAAGGTTAATATGCAACATAGTTTTAATTAAGAAACATGGGCAAAATCATTTTTTATGGCAGTCTGGATTGAAAATGTTTGTAATTGTTATCAGCAGAATGCAGGCTTATGTAGGAGTTTAAATGGAACTGATTACATCTTATGCAAATTTAAGAGAAAAATGCAAATGCACCGTTCTGGTATGTTTTAGTGTTCATAGCTACTGCTGTCTGTCTGTATATACACTGTAAAAAATGACTGTAAAATTAACACCAAAAAGTTGTAAAATTGCAACATAAAAAAACTGTAAGTGACAATACAATGCAAAGTTGTTTATCTGAAAAGATTTTTGTGTTAACGATTAAATCAAATATAGCTGTAGTTCTTACAGGAAGAGTATGTTAGCAAAAGCAGATTTGTGTGTAGAAATTATGCATTTCTATTGTTTTTAGAAAATAAAACTGTAAATTGAAAAACAATGTGGTGCCGTTTAAACTGCAAGACCATACTGTTGAAATAACGGCATATTTGCTTTTTTTTTTTTTTTTTTTTTTTTTTTTAAATAAAAGTTATAAAAAAACGTAAACATTTAACATTTAAACTTGTAAATCAATGGGCTGGTAGAGCAGCTTGTCCAATAACCAAAGGGTTGGTGGTTCGAATCCTGGCTCCGACTGTCCATAGGTCAAAGTTTACATGGAAGACACTGAACCCTAAATTGTTCCCAGTCGGACCTGGTGGATTTGGAAAGTGCTTTGGACACCATTTTCATTTTATTTATTTATTTAGACAGGGACAATGCACAATATACAGGGGTTGGACAAAATAATGGAAACACCTTAAAAAATCAACAAAATATAATTTAATATGGTGTAGGTCCGCCTTTTGCGGCAATTATAGCCTCAATTCTCCGAGGTATTGATTCATACAACTTGTGAATTGTTTCCAAAGGAATTTTAAACCATTCTTCAGTTAGAATACCCTCCAACTCTTTTAGAGACGATGGCGGTGGAAATCGACGTCTTACTTGAATCTCTAAAACTGACCATAAATGCTCAATAATGTTGAGGTCTGGGGACTGTGCCGGCCATACGAGATGCTCAACTTCATTAGAATGTTCTTCATGCCATTCTTTAACAATTCTAGCTGTATGGATTGGGGCATTATCACCTTGAGGTGAAGGTGTTTCCATTATTTTGTCCAACCCCTGTACATTAACCCTTTCATGCATACTGGTCACTACAGTAGACAGATATTCTACAGCTGTTCTATTATTTATTCATGGGTTTTGCTGTTTTAGTTCCATATCAGGACTCTTATACATCATCCAAAACACTGCAATACATACAATTACAGTAACTTTGCTCTTCTTGATAAACCTGATCTGCAATAACATGTTTTAGTGTAAATCAATTGCTAATTCTTATTAGACTGTAATTAACAATTTATTTTATTTTTTTTTTTTTTGCATATCCTCCTGAGACCCAGCAATGCATTTTGTCCTCTGTAGGGGAAAAAAGTTTGACAGTTTTACTTTCAAAATGCTGTCCATTACAAAGGACATTCCATTTAAAAAATCAATCAATAAAAATTGTTTTAAAAATGTATCTGAAAAAACTGTTGCATGATGCAGTTTCCAATCAAGACAAATTTTAAAGTAAAAAAGCTAAAACTGTCCATTTCCTGGGTCTCAGGAGGATATTATCTCCATGAAATGAGTAATAACTAATATTAGAGTATGATAAAATGTGAGAAAACGGTAGCAATTTAGCAATTAGCGGCATTAAAAATGCTTTTATTTCATAGTTTTCACACAGTATATCACTTTCTGATGATGATTTTTAAATAAATGTTTCTTTGCTTCAAAACTTAAATGCATGGTGTACAGCTGAGTGGACATTTTTGTAACTCCATGAAAAATACATTCATAAAAAAAAAAAAAAAAAAAAAAAAAAATCAAGTGCATTATTTTTTTCATGCCTAAAGCGGAACAAAAACACTCAAGAAAAAAATATTGACCAAGGTTCTCATAATTCGTGCATGAAAGGGTTAACCTTAAAAAGGAGAGATGTAGTGTGCCAGGTTGTAGCACTAGTGCTAATTTCCACCTGTAGTCCCTGGGCAGGCTGATGTTATTAAAAAAACAGACATTAATTAAAACAGTAAACAGTACACCATGAGGATGTATAAAATGCACTAAATAAGTGCAGTCCATTTACCATTTAAATCCAATGTTGAATATACACGTTTAAAATGTTAAATCTACATGTTACTATGTAAAAATTTTTACATTTGGGTGTATTTTTTACAGTATTGTTCTGGTAACCACAGCTGCCAGTTTTTCCCCGTAAAAACAACAGGATTTTTTTTACAGTGTATGCATTAGAATTAATAGATGTTTTGTTCAAATAGGCTGCAAATCAATGACAAAATGAACTTGCTGGGGATTAATATAAATTTCACATATTATCAGTCGTTGGTAATGATCCTTTGTTTTTTACTACAGTTTACAAACACTATCCCTCCTCCTCTTGTGGTGTTCATTTATAATTTTCCAGATCCATCTAGCTGTAAGGCATCATCTTCACTGTGGAGCTCTAAGTGGGGCTTTCACTTGTCTGGTCAGTGGAGACGTGGCAGAGTAATGTCCTAATGGTCTATAGGCTAAATGGAACTGATATAGGCTGTTATGATGGATCCACGGGTCAGAAGGAAGCACAGAGGCAGACGTTTGAGATGCGCTCCAAGAGTAAAGTGGTTCTGTTAGAATAATTACAGCAGCCAAAACACACTGAGGGATGAATACTGAAGATAGGGTTTTATTTGTTTGCTTGTTTTTCGAGATATTCAAGATATCCAGGAAGTTTATATTTATGATTTTGGCACAAATGAACTTAGAAAACATAAAAATAATTGAATTCAGTTTAAAAAAAAAGCTGTGAAAACTCTGCTTCTGAGTGATGGTAATTTTCCACATGGGATACATTTTTAAGCTTGGCATATCATGGAATTTTATTTGCAGAAAATGTGCTTTTTATTTTTCTATATTTTTAATTGCAGTTGTAAATAATCTTTGAAATCTGGAGGTTGCCACTTGTTAAACCCCTTGAGGGTTTTTGGTAACCATCCATCACCATTTTTAACAAACATGTATTTATGTGTATGCTTTTTACAATGTGAAAATTAAATAAATAAATAAATAAAAATGCATGAGGAGGATTTTGCAAAAAATCAGAAATAGCTGTGATATTGGTATAAAACAGGGGTGTCAAACATACGACCTGTGGGTCAAAACTGTCCCATTAAAGAGTCCAATTCAGCCCGAAGGATGAATTTGAGAAGTGTAAAAATTACACTGAAGATATTAACTGTCAAGTCTGAACTCAATTTAATTCAGCGTCCACATACTGCCTAATGTGATCTGAACTAAACAGCATAATAACTTACAAATAATAAGTCCAAATTTTCTTAGTTTAATGTAAAAAAATGAAAATAAAATTACATTATGAAAACATTTACAAACTAGAAAAGCACTAGGAGAGTGCAGACCTCCGCCAAGCGCAAAAATTCCCCACATAATCAGTGATACAAATCCTACATTTATTTTTTAAAATAAAATCCGCCTTCTGGATCAGATCCGGATCAGCCTTTGAAATGTGATAGAGGACCCCACTGTCAATTCCTGAGTTAAATTTCATGAGTTTTGGTCAATAATTAAGCGAGATATTGGGAAACGAAAATTTTGGCCCCATTTACCACAATGTTAACGAAAATTTCAAAGTGATCCAGAATCCAGGATTTCTTCCGGATCACCCCCAAAAGTTAATCATTTCTTCCTTATCCCATTTCCAACAAACCCTGAAAATTTCATCAAAATCTGTCCATAGCTTTTTGAGTTATGTTGCACACTAATGGACAGACAAACAAACAGACAGACAAACAAACCCTGGCAAAAACATAACCTCCTTGGCGGAGGTAACAATCCTTTCATAATTAAATGTGAATAACAATATGAACAACCTGTACAAAGGTTTTTCTCAACATATGAGTCTAAATATGATTTGTGAGATGTTTGTAAATTTGTTGTACAAAAAGCTAAAAAAAGAGACAAAAAGAAGATGCATATCTGTTGTTGGAGTTAAACTATGGAATGAGGCCAGCATGGATTTAAGAATGTGTAGCCCATTTTTGATATTTAAAAAAAAAAAAAAAAGGTACGTAAGGCAGTTTTTGAAGGATACAGTTGTTAAGCTCTAATAAGTAAGAGGTAAATAATTTATTTTTGATTCTACATTAAATTACCATTAATTTGGTGGGTGAAGTTTTCTATTTTTCTGGTTTATTTTCACCTTTTTATGTTTTGCTTGTTTGTTTGCTTGGATGCATTGTTTTTTTTGTTGTTGTTTTTTTTCTGTATTGGATGCTGGGTAGCTGAATTTGTTCTGTAGGACAGGCAATAATAGAAGCATTTTGCTTCTGCCTGTACCTTTTCAGTCATTAACCTGTTGGTAATGTTTGTAATGTCTGTTGTTGACACTGGTTGTATTATTATGTGATGACTGAATAAAGAATTTCATCATCATCATCATTCATCATCATCATCAACCTGAAATGTCTAAAGCAAAAATACTGAAATGTGTTTAGATGTGCAAGTGTAGATCCCATGACCCCCCAACCCCCATTATATAGATTCTCCTAAAAGTGCAGAAAAGGCTGTTGAATAATAATGGAAAACCAGCACATTTGGACCCATTGAAGAAGCCACAGCTATAATGTTTTATTGCACAGTCTGGAATTATTGTCCAACTTTGAGGTCACAAAGTCTGGGTGGTCCATTGTTCAGGGTTTACTGTCCAGACCCATAACTACATTTACTGCCTTTATGTCTAAATCTGAAAAGTGCTTCATTTTGTCTCTAGATCTGTGGTTCCCAACCTTTTTTGGCTCATGACCCTATTTTAACATCACAAATTTCTGGCGACCCCAGACATTCAAAACAGAGACTTTTTTTTTTTTTTGCCAAAATTAATTTTTTTTTTTTTTTTTGATCATGTAATAGTTTGCTCTACTATGTTGCAAATAAACGTCAATTTTAGACGACATTTAGTCTATATTATGTATATTATTCTGGACAGAGGCAGAAAAGTAGATTACTTCAGGCTTAATTCAGTGATACAGAGCTGTTGGTTTGTTTATAACTGTCGACTGTTTTACCCTGTTTTACCTGAGTCAGATTTATTTTATTGCTCAGTGAATCCCTTTGAGCTGCGTCCTTAATAAAACTTGAGTTCTCACTGATACCATAAACCAACAGCAGTAATCTGGATAATTACTTTAATCAGTGAATAAACAAAAGACCGTCCTCTCCCTCTTCTTGTTCAGTGATGCTGAAGGCGTATTACCCTGAAAAAGCTCGAGCTGACAGAGAAAAGATTAGCCTGATTATCAAGAGTAATTAACATGCCAAGCATTCAGCTCAGTCTTCATGTTGAACAGAAGCAGCACCTTCTATATAGAACTGATGAGTAGATGGATGAGTGGGACTTGGATTGCATTTCACTGGTTTCAGGGTTAAAGACGTTCCTCGATAATTCAACAAAGCCCATAAGAAGACGGAACATATCATTCCTCAAAGGCAGCCAAAACCTTCATCTGTTATCTTTTATCTTAATATATTTAACTTGTGTGGTGGAAAAATTTACTTTTTATATTTTATACTCTTTATATTTTATACTGTTAGTATATCTTCTTTTAATGCTGAGTCATTATTCATTATGTGTGATGTTTACCACTCTGTAACACCCCCAACCCAGGAACGGAGTTCTTGCCTTGAGTTAAAACCCAAACACCTAAATGTCTGAATGTGTAGATAGAGGATGGCGCCTGCACTCCAGATAGGATCCAAGCAAGGTTAGAGTGAAGAGGTCATCATGACCTCTTCACGGAGCAGAGAAGGAGTAGTATGGGGTGGTACGATGTACGTAAGGAATGACATCATAGTTTGAGGGGGTTGGATTTGGTTCTATATAATCTTTAGTTTTCTCTTGTTTAATGAGACTTCACTTTCAGAGTTTCTCTGTGATTGACTTCTCAATAAATGCATTTATTTATTTTAACTCTAACTTTCTCTCCTCCTCTTTGTGTGTGGGTTATCAGTTAAACATTTCCATAACACTTGGTAGCAACAGCAGCTTAAAACATCCACCATCATTCAGTTTAGGCTGCATTTAATCATGATGTTACAATGATTTTTTTTTTTTTTTTTTTAGCATCACTGTACCAACTATTAGGCCTGTAACTGTACACGTACCGAACCGAACTGTTTCGGTACGCACCTGTTCGCTTCGGTACACAGCTGTACCAAAACGGCACAGTATGATGAGAAAAAGAAAAATGAAAGAAAGACTTTGTTTGATGCGGAACTTTAAATCTGCACAAGTTCCACACGGACATATTGAAGGATGCACACATTGACCCAAAATACTAAATAACAGCTGATATAAGGTAAAAAAACAACAACAAATATGATGTGAACCTGGAAGGAAGAGACTGAAGACCCTCCACCATTATTACAGTCCAGTTTGGGATCAGTTCAGGCCCCAGTGAAAGACAACAACGAGGAAAGAGACGTTAATAAGACGCATGTTGTTTGGCCCCTAGGAACTACGGTAGTTCTAAAACACTTACACTAGCTCTGTCTGTCTGTCTCTCTCTCTCTCACGCACACCGTATAACAGAGGAATAGAACCCATGAGTTGGACGTTGAAAGTATATAAAGTTTCGCTTTTGTTTCACGCCAGCATTTGTTACATTAGTTATGGACCCCCATGGCTCCGACCAAAACAAACAAACAAAAAAATCCCCCCGACCAATCGCACTCTGCACACGCGCGTGCACGTACACAAAGTGGCCTAAACAGTTTGTTTTCTTTCCTAAAATAAATAATTTGGTTAATTTTTTGTTGTCATTGTTGCTCTTCAGTTTGTTTCAACAGAATACCAGTTTGTCCTCTTGTTAATGTTGCACTTCATGTGGAATTTTTTTGGGTATTTTTATGCAGAATGTGAACTGACAGAACTGTGATTAGATTTTTGTTGTTTGTTCAAAACTACCTGTCAGGGAAAAGTGCAATACTAGTAATAGTAATTAAATAGTAATTTGTAATATTAATAATTTATTTTATTTTCTATTTGATTTATAGCAGCAGAATTATATTCCTGTTTTTCTATATTCAAATTTTTTCAAAAAACTGGGGGAACATTTTTCAAAAATTCATAAATGTATTAAAAACATTTTGAGGAGTTTTCTTTCTTCCCGTACCGAACCGAAAAAAACGAACCGTGGCTTTCAAAACCGAAAATTTTGTGTACCGTTACAGGCCTACAAACTATACTTATTTTCATTTTGATGTGATTTATTCATCGCTTGCTGGATGGCAATACTGGTCAGTTCGTATGTGTGTCTGTTTGTCTGTATGTGCTCAAACGGTCACATTTCAAGCCTTTTTTTTTTTTTTTTTTTAACAAATATGTTAATTTTTTTCTTTTTTAAACACACACACAACAAAATAATAAAACAAAACACAGGCTGGGAGTGGTCAGAAAATAAATAAATAAAATTACATATACAGTGGTGTGCAAAAATATTAGAACACTTGTCAAATCTTAAGAAACTGGTGGTTTATTTGTTCCCAGAGCCTGAATTTCACTTTTTTGCCATTGCAAAAGGTAAAGGCAAAGGTACTGAGAATATTTCACCTACAAATGTATCAGTCCAGTCCTTTTTTTTTTTTTTTTGACATTTTTTAGTGTGGCCCCCCTTGGCAACAATCACAGCAGCGCATCTTGCTGGCACTGCATCGATGTCATTCAATGTCATTCCACGCTCTCAGAAGCTCATTCCAGAGAGTTTCTTTCGAGCAGGGGTCTCAAACTCATTTTCTTTCAGGTTCCACATTCAGCCTAATTTGATCTCCAGTGGGCCGGACCAGTAAAATAATAGCATAATAACCTATAAATAATGACAACTCCAAATTTTTGTCTGTGTTTTAGTGCAAAAACCCCATTAAATTATGAAAATACTTACTTTTATGAACTATCTAAACAAAGAAATGTGAATAACCTGAAAAAACTGAATTTCTTTTGAAAAATAAGTGCACTTTTAACAATATTCTGCCTCAACTTATCATTTCTACATGTGCATTATGTAGAAATGGTCTACAAAGACACTAAACACTTAGTAACAGGCAGAAAAGAGTTCAAATTGTGCTGAATTTTCTTTAGTCATTTCAGGTTGTTCATATTTGTTCAGGTTATTCACATTTTATTGTTTCAGGAGAGTTTGTAAATGTTATATTTTTATTTTTTGCACTAAAACAAAGACAAATATTTGAAGTTGTCATTATTTATAGGCATAGTGTAATATTTTTTTTCACATCAAACCAAGAAGAAAATATGGAGTCATTATTTTTTGTAGGTTATTCTGCTTTTATTTGGCTGTAGATCATACTGGTCTGTATGTGGAACCTGAACTAAAACGAGTTCCACAGCCTTGACTGTAGAATTTTTACATTTTGCAAATTCATCCCACGGGCCGGATTGGAACGTTTGATGGGCCACATGTTTGAGACCCCTGCCTTAGAGTTTTCTTAGATTGTTGCCAAGGGGGGGCACACTAAATATTAGGGTAAAATGTAAACAAAGAACTCGATTGATAAATTTGACGGTGAAATATTCTCAGTACCTTTGCCTTTACCTTTTGCAGTGGCAAAACAAGTGAAATTCAGGCTTTGGGAACAAAATAAAGCACCAGTTTCTTCAGAATTGACAAGTGTTCTAATATTTTTGCACACCACTGTATGCATATACACACACATGAATGCACACACGTATACTGTACATATGCACATACACATATCTTCTAGGCTATACATATGAAAAGTACACATTTCAAGCATTATTGAAATCAAACCATGACCAAATGATTTGCCATGGTCTCTAGTCGACTTGATTAGTTTTTGGCAATAGCGGACCAAAGTACAGCTGCGATATAAGCCAAAGCTGGGGTCAAGCGCCTCATTTGCATATTCAGAAAACAGCTTCTATGTTGAAAACTAAGACAGATATCGACTAACTTTGTATTATTGACTTATAGGAAGTTGCATATGACCTGTCATTGTTGACCTTGGATGACCTAGAAAGATCAAACGCAAGGTCATGATTTTCGAGATACTCAATTTTCACTCATAACTCACTGTTTTGCAGATAGAGAAAATGACTAGTATCAGGTTATAAAGAGTGAAAAAGTAGGAAATGCTGTATGATATTTTTGTTTTTCTGTGTCATTTCCTATTTCTGGCACTTTTTTTGCAATTTCCATTCACTTAAAACTTCGGAACCCATTCTGCCTCCCAGTATTCTAATCAAATGTGCAATAACCTGTTTTTATCTCCCAGTACTTTAATTATTTTATTTTATTTTTTTCTGATACAGTACTCTATTTAACAAGCGTGTATTTGAGTCTGTCTGTGCAGTAACTGTTTTTATATGTTTTAGCTGTGTTTGTGTTATGTTTCTGCTTTTGTTCATGTCTTTTTTGGACTCTGTGACTCAGGGAAACACACAAGAATTCTAATGTACCTATACGGTGATGTATCAGTGCAAATGGAAAATAAAGTTTATTCTATTCTATTCTATTCTATTCTATTCTATTCTATTCTATTCTATTCTATTCTATTCTATTCTCGTCTGAACTGTTTAAGATATAGAAGAATTTAACTTCGACCACAATGTTCAGCTTGGAAAAGTAGATAGTGTTCTTTTGGTTTTTCCTCTGTCGCTTCCAGTTTCTGAGTTACAACGGTTGAAAGTTTGCGTATCACTTGTTCACAAAATGGCTTCTATCTATGAAATGATGACCGATATCGACTAACAAAGTATTATCGACTAACACTGGTCTACAAGGAAAATGCTTCCAGAATAAAAGTAATGAAATTTTACCACATGAGAGTCACTGATAAAGAAAAATCAAGTCAAAAATGCTGGTTGGCTGAACTTTCCAAGATACAGCCTTGGGTCAAAATGTGAAATTCAAGAAATAACGAGAGAATGGGTTTGACTCAAAAGGAATATTTGTCTCAGAGCTACAAGATCTACTTCAAAACACTGTCTGCACATTAGAATACATTCACTTTACAGGTTCTAGTGGAAGATTTATAAAACTATTATATAAATGTACATAAACCAATATATATGTGTAATAACACTTAATCATATACCTTGAAAACATCAGCAAACCGGCACTTTTGTCATTTATTTTCCAATTAATCTTATTAAAATACGTAACATTTAGCACATTTAATGTCTGAAGCAAATCATTTCTAAAAAAAATTGTAGACCAGTGTAATCAGAAGTCACGTATGGCCTTTCATTTGTTACCAATTTTGTTGACCTTCCATGATCTTGAAAGGTCAAACTTAAGGTCATGATTTTCAAAATACCCAAGATTTGACCGTAACTCCCTCAATTTTGCATATAGAAAAAAATGACTAGTATCAGATTAGAAAACATGAAAATATAGTCCAAAGTTCTCTTTCAAAGGCCTCCGGCGAGCGCACCGCTTATGGCAGTTTTGTTTATTTGTTTACTTGCCCAAAAAAGGCAACAAAAACAAAAGATCAAAATGCAATAAACTGTGTAGGTTATATTCAATCATCTCATGCAAACAGACATAAATGACAAGATGACAAGTGAAGAAGATCAAAGTCATAAAAAAAGGAACATAACACTGGGTTACAAAAAAATGTTTTTTTGCAAGTTGTCTAGGTTTTTTCAACTGAATTAGGACCATTTTGCACCGCTAAATCCAAAAATGACATCTGTTTTTCTCAATCAGGTCAGGTTTTTTTGCTAATTTGATTTTGAAAAATTTGATCTTCTCACAAAATTTATTACATTTTTGTGACTTTATCAGTTGATTTTTTTTATATAGTTCTCACCCAAAATAGGTTTATGAAACTTTAAGAAACTTGTGACTTGATTCCTGTTAGGTACAATGGTGTATTCACCGCAGATGTAGCAGAATACGTCAGGCTTATTTTTGCAAGATCTTCTAGTCAAAGCCATTTCGTTCACCTGTAATATTAAAAAAAAAAAAACATGAATCATAAATTGGCAAAAGTAAAATCTTCAGAACTCGTTTATTGCAAGAAATATGAAAGAATTTTGTATCATATGATGTGAAAATGCCCATAAATGTAAGCAAAAATGTTAAAAAGCCAATATGTAGCATAGTTCAGAAAGTTGACCTGATTGAGCAAAATGAATGTGATTTTTGGATTCAGCACACCAAAATGATCCTAAATCAGCTCAAAAAACTTAAACAATAAATTTATTGTTGACCAGTGTAATCATCAACAAAGTACAACTCTATAACCACCCACACAATATACAATTCTTAACATATACTCTGAAAATGACAAAATAACAAATCAAGCTATGAGTAAAGAAAAAATAAGACATAATTTGTTTAATACTGTTAGGCTTGTGATGATATGATATTAAATTATGTATGAACTAGATTACACTGGTCAACAACAAATTTACTGTTTAAGTTTTTTGAGCTGATTTAGGATCATTTTGGTGTGCTGAATCCAAAAATCACATTAATTTTGCTCAATCAGGTCAACTTTCTGAACTATGCTACATATTGGCTTTTTAACATTTTTGCTTACATTTATGGGCATTTTCACATCATATGATACAAAATTCTTTCATATTTCTTGCAATAAACGAGTTCTTAAGATTTTTACTTTTGCCAATTTATGATTAATTTTTTTTTTTTAATATTACAGGTGAATGAAATGGCTTCGACTAGAAGATCTTGCAAAAATAAGCCTGACGTATTCTGCTACATCTGCGATGAATACACCATTGTACCTAACAGGAATCAAGTCACAAGTTTCATAAAGTGTGCTTACCAATCTTATTTTGGTATTAATTATTATGTTTTGTGAGAAGATCAAATTTTTCAAAATCAAATTAGCAAAAAAACCTGACCTGATTGAGAAAAACAGATGTCATTTTTGGATTTAGCGGTGCAAAATGGTCCTAATTCAGCTGAAAAAACCTAGACAACTTGCAAAAAACATTTTTTTTGTTACCCAGTGTAATCCATTATCATGTCAGTTCATTTATCATTGGTTATTGTTAATAATGAAATGTTTTGCTTGGTTTTTTTGGGGTTTTTTTGTTTTCTTTTCGGATACTTGCTGGTTTATGAATAAATTATTCCATTTATGTTATTGTTGGGCATTGTTAATTAGAAAAACAGTCATTACATATTGCATAATTAAATAAATAAAATCTTAAATTTACAATAAATATGCACGGTTCCATATTCTGAGGATGAAAAATGATTATTATTTAGCACTTCCATATTTACTTCTACTGCACTTGGCTAATGTATGCAGTCCTTATGTAGCTCTGTTGTAATTCTGACGTAATCTCCCATTGACATAATCTCCACAATTTGTCAGTGCGGTAGATGGGTTTGACTCGGTCTAATATCAGTCTGGAACAGGACGAAACACTCCATGGTTGTTTGACCGGTGTGTACTTCTCTAAACCATTCTCACATGTCATTAAGAACAGGATACAGTGACATTGGCGTCAGAAAATTGGGTCAAAGAGAGCTTTGGTAGAACATTTACTGCTGAGAAAGTGAGATGTGATATTAAATTGTCTGAATCCCTGTAAAGACTCATTTCCTCCTCAGAAGTTCAGTTTGTAGTTGCAGCTCTAAGGTTATCGATCTGTCATGAAACAAGGGAGGAGACTGAGGACTGGAATAGTTTCCCAGAAGAGTCCTTGTGGTGGAGCAGTGATGTTACGAGGTCTTCGTATCAATGGTGACAGTGAAGGATTAACTCGGGACAACAGTCTGGTCGGACTGGGTTAAATGTGGGTTAATGCCTTCTACGTAATCCAATGTCAAGTACATGGGATGTGTGTGAAAATGACATGTAATACAAGCTAAAATAACGCACCACTTGGGACAGAGCAGTGTTCTGTAGTTACCAAGTTATTGTGACTGACCTGTCACAGCTGGGTGCGGGTGGAGACCTCGTTTTTGACACGCTTCCAACAATTAATGTCCAAACAATTAATGTCCAGACAGAATCCTTCGGTGAGCTTTTCACTTTTATTGGACGTTCTTAGATGATCACATCAGTGTCTCATGAAGATGAAAATACAAACATGACTACTAAATGATACTGACTTCTGACAGCGGTAAAAACCGTATGATCTCCCTGTCCCTTCCAGTGACCTAGTTATCTACCCCTTAAATAGATTTCCGTTCACCCCCCCCAACTCAAACCGGAAATCCACAATTAACTAGACACGAAACAAACAAACAAACATAAAGAATGGCTCCTACACAAGTAATAATTTATTTTTATTTATTTTATTTTACCTTTATTTAACCAGGAAAACCTCATCGAGATTAAGAATCTCTTTTTCAAGAGTGTCCTGGCCAAGACGGGCAGCAGTACATTAAATAGTTCCAGACAGACTTCCATACATAAAACGAATACATAAAAAGCACATAGCCAAGTCAAACCTTCTAAAGTCAACTCTGCAAAAAGTGCTCATGAAATGCAGACAAAAGTGCATCAGGTAAAACATCTGCAGCCAGATGTCTCCCTCTCTAAGTCATACAACATCCTCTGAAAAGTGTCCAACGAAACCAGATCCTTCAGTTTCAGGTCTTTTTGTCGTTCATTCCAGGTGAATGGGGCCGCATACCTGAAGGCCTTTTTCCCCTGTTCAGTTCTAACTTTAGGAACAGACAACAAGAAAAGATCCTGAGAACGCAGATTATAAGCGTCTGTGGTTCTCTGACTGATGTAAGTCTGAAGGTAGGATGGGAGCAGACCTAGAATAGACTTGTAAATTAAAATACGCCAATGATTCAGTCTGCGAGCCGACAAGGAAGACCATCCTACACGATCATAAAGCAGACAATGATGGGTAAGAGATTTACAATTGCTGATGAACCTCAGAGCTCCATGATACACACATAATACAAGAGCTGCACAATATATCGTTTGTAGGGGTGTGCCAAAAAATCGATTCATATAAAAATCACAATTCTCATTTACTACGATTCAGAATCGATTTATAATGTCCCAAAATTAATTAAAAAAAATAAAACAAATCTGCCGGCTGTCTGCCTCCGTTTTATACACGGGACGACCTGACGTCATCACGTAGCTGGTTCTGGAACATACACATGTGCGGCAAGCACCACAACAAAGAGGAAACTAATGGAGGGGGTAGGGTTAGCTATGGGGTTAGCGCGATTAGCAGCTAGCGGGATTAGCAGCTGGTGCATTGACATGCCATCAAATGGCATTAAATAACATGTGAAAGGATGAAAATGCGTATGTATAGCACACCAAATGCAATAAACTGCCGTCATATACAATCCGATTTCATGAGCTCAGTCTGTCAGCTGCATCACCCACAGTTTAAGGACACGATGCAGAGTCAGCCACCAGCAGCAAACCAACACACACTGCTGTGCATCACCAAACTCCCTGCCAAGCATGGATACATGTTTAAAACTTAATAAATGTGAAAAAAGACATTTGAATATCTGCATTTGTCATTCTGTCTTTCAAATCAGACTGGAGTAGATCATGAGGATCCTTTGCGCACTTATAGACTGAAGCAGAAATCATTATGAATCAAATCGTTTTGAATTGAAAATTGATTTTGAATTGAATGGTAGCCCCAAAAATTGTAATCGAATCGAATTGTGAGATAGTAAAAGATTCCCACCCCTAATCATTTGAGCATCGTCATGGCAATGCACGTGTGCACAATAGTCACATCGCAGGTCCTGTGATGTAGGAGGCAAATAAACTCAATGTGTTCTCATCTAATTTCAGCCTGGGTACCTGACACACACTGCGCACAGCCATCCACCAATCACAATCGTTCTTAATCATTTTGCTGAAGCAGACCACGCCCCCTGCACATGGAGTGAGTCGCTGGTTACAACACTCTGTGCGTTTCCATGACAACTTTTATTCCTGGTTTAATCTGATTAAACGTTAGATCCTATTTCAGATGCCCATGTAAACATCTTATTCCAGTTGAAAAAGAAAAATTCAGATTAAATTTAAATCCGAATAACGTCACTGGTTTAATCCCCTTTTAATTCCGAACTAAATTCTTCCTGGGACATGTAAACCCTTTATTCCGTTTGGACTTTATTCCTTCCATTCTGCAATGCTCGTTGTCTTGTCCTGTCGTGATGACGCACACATTCTGTGCTGGCGGAAGAATATGCACTGCAGTCTAGTCAACCCAAACCATTCCAGTGGGCTATTCTGATGGGATCTACCAGCCTGGAAAACCCTGAAGGAAGAGTTCACCACCTGTTTTTTTATTAATTCATTTGTCATACACTAATGAGTTCGATAAGTTGGCAAATCAGTTTGTACTGCAGTGCACCGATTGTCTTGTTCTCACAGCCCTTCCATTAGCTTAGCCTAGTTTAGCATAATTGCTTCATTCCTATGGTCAGACGTAGCCAGGCTTTCATGGGTGATCTGTAGTATTTTATGAGTGATTTTGTGAAATTCAGTTCTCCCTAATCATTACTTTAGTCCGCTGGGGTCAATATGATCACAAACTGAGGCTCAAATCATGGCCATGTGACTTACTGCAGGAATTAAATCTTGGGAAATAAAAACTAACGCATAGCTAAAATGGTAAAGCAAAGCTAATTTAGCGCATGCATCCCTTCCAACAAAAAGATTTTCCAACCTTCATCAACACAACAGTCCCAAGATTGTATGAGTGCAGTAAGTCACGGATCTAAAGAAATAATTAGGGAGAATCGGATTTCACAAAATCACTTACAAAAGACAACAAATCACCTTTAAAAAACTGGTTATGTGTGACCATGGAAATGCAGTGACTATGCTAAGCTAAGCTAACAGAAGGGCTGTAAGAACAAGGCAACGTGAGCACTGCAGCGCAAACCCTTTTGCTCACTTATCTACCTCATTAATACCTCATGTAAACCTTTATTCGGGTTTAACATTTCCATGTAAACAGAAGAGAAAATACTTTAGTTCTGAATTAATTTCTTCTGGAAAATAAATCGGATTTAAAAAACATCATGTAACCGTACCCATTGAAAAATTAGCAATGAACTCAATGAAAATCCCTGAAAATGAAGACTTGGTGCCAAAAAGAAAAGCCATGTCAGTTATCTAGAATTATTTCAGCTACAAGAAGGATGAAACTGAAACATGTGTTGTGTGTCGATAGTGCCTTTTACCAGAATAATTTTTAAAATATTTTTTATTTTTTAATTTTTTTTTTTACTTCTACTCAAGTATGACTTTCAGGTACTTTATATAACACTGGGAGAGATGTTGCTTTAAGGTGTTTTACAGGTCACTGACATGCCAAGAAATAAATATCAAATAGTCTCATGTACTGGAAATGTCAGTTTTCACACTGAGCTGCATCCAGTATTAGAAGAACACACCTGGATGCAACCTTTGGGATGATTCCAGGTTGATGGATTGGAGTTTTTTTGTTGTTGTTTGTTTCTTTCTTTCCCCTCAGATATGGTGCATAAATGAAATATAAAAGAATAAATAGAATAAAGAATAATAAAAAAAAAAAAAAAAAAAAAAAAAAAAAAACACTCATTGGAGAAGCTCAATGACACACTGCAAAAATCTAAATCTTACCAAGTGTATTTTTCTCATTTCTTGTCTAAATATTTCATCACGCTGAATATAAGACACAATCACCTAAAGAGTATCTTTTTATTTACTATTATTCTATTTTTGTCCTTTTTTTTTTTTTTTTTTTTTTTTTTTTTGTAATTGCATGGCATTTAATATCAAGGTGAAAGAGAAACAGTTTCTCAATTCCCTGTATGATCTCTGCAAAAAAATCTTTGAATTTTTTAAATCTCTTGAATTCTGGGTAATTCAAAGGGTGGAAACAGGATTTAAAAAAATACTTTTGGCTTAAGTTTATTTGTTTTTTCCATTTAGGGATTGGGAGAAAAATGTGTGTGAAATCACTTTGGTTCTGTGTATGTATGCCACCAAGGAAAAATTATTCACTCATTCATTCTGTATTTGTATATTCTGCTCCAGCCTAAGGTTCCATTTACATGGTTTTTTGTTGTTGTTTTTTTTGCTTAATTCAAGCAAAAAAGAAAAAAAAAAAATCTGGCAATGGAACAAGTGAAAATTATCTTGGTAAGATTTCTTGAAATAAGATTTTCCAGATCTGTTGTCTAAAAATAAGTTCTTACATCTCACTGAAAAGTTACTCTTTAGATGATTATGTCTTATTTTAAGTGTGATGAGATATTTGGACTAGAAATGAAAAAAATACACTTGGTAAGATTTAGACTTTTGCAGTGCAGCCTGGTTATTTATGATCGAACACTGAAGGATTAACTTGAGTCAGTGACAGAACTGAACGGCCTTTACATCATTACATTTTATAAACTTTACCGTGTGAACAGGACAGTTCTACAAGTCACTGAAGCAGCTGGACTGAAACACTTCTCTGGTTGACTCATATGACTTAACTACTCTGTGCTACTTGGAACAAAGTGTTTACTTCTATAAAGAATTAACTGACAAGAATCTAATCTGTCAGGATGTTATCGAATCAAAAACACTTTCCAGAATGAGGCTCGGTTTGATGTTTTTGAAGTCCAACTGTGGAGGGAACTGAATTGAAACTGTGTAGCTCCCTGTTGAGTCTCATAAAACCACTAGAATGTGAACTACTCAAGGATTATAATGTGAAATGATTCAAATGTAAAACCCACAATGCAACAGTTCTTATGCATTGTGAGTATTCTGCTTTTGCTGCTGTTTTGTTCCATTATGCACCTTCTCACCTCATAAATGTCACTACATTGTACTACCGCTGCTATTATAAGTAGATTTGATTCATATGTTTATGTTCTATTATAGTTTATCTTTCTTACCACTTATTCACTATTATTCTATTTTTTCTTTTTTTTTCTTTTTAAAAAAAAATTGCATAGTATTTAATATCGAGGTGAAAGAGAAATAGTATTTCAACTCCACATATATTCTATGCAAAAAAATCTTTGAATCTTTTAAATCTCTTGAATTCCGGGTAATTCAAAGGGTGGAAACAGGATTTAAAAAAAAAATGCTTTTGGCTTCATCTTTATTTATTTTTTCATTTACGGATAGTGAGAAAAATGTGTGTGAAATCACTTTTGTTCTGTGTATGTATGCAACCGAGGTAAAATTATTCACTCATTCATTCTGTATTTATATATTCTGCTCCAGCCTGAGGTTCCATTTACATGTTTTTTTTTGCTTAATTAAAGATTTTTTTACTTAATTCAAGCAAAAAAAAAAAATCTGGCAATGGAACACATGAAAATTATCTCGGTAAGATTTTTTTGAAATAACATCTTCCAGATCTATTGTCTAAAAATCAGTTCTTATATCTCATTGAAAAGTTACTCTTTAGGTGATGATGTCTTATTTTAAGTGTGATGAGATATTTGGACTAGGAATGAGAAAAATACACTTGGTAAGATTTGGATTTTTTGCAGTGAGACTAAAGAAGACAGAATTATCTTCACAGAGAAAGAAAGAAAGAAAGAAAGAAAGAAAAGCAGTGAAATAAATTAAGACTAGAAAATAGAAAATACTCCATGTACTGCCTCTTCATATTTCAGTTAAATAACACAAAACATTAACGTGTTTTTTTTTTTGTTTTTTTTAATTCTTATTGTTGATACTGACACTCGCTCCATTGGCAGATTTGTTTTTTTTGTTTTTTTTGCTTAATTCAAGCAAAAAAATAGAAATAAATAAATAACAAAAATCTGCCAAAGGAAAAAGTGAAAATTATCTTGGCAAGTTTTCTTGAGATAAGATTTTCAAGGTCCATTGTCTCAAAATAAGTTCTTATATCACACTGAAAAGTCACTCTTCAGATGATTATGTCTAATTTTACAGTAAGTGTGATGAGTAGAATGAGAAAAATACACTTGGGAAGATTTAGATTTTTGCGGTGAGACTAAAGAAAACAGAGTTATCTTCACAGAGAAGGAAAGAAAGAAAGAAAGAAGTCTGACTAGAAATGAGAAAAATACATTTGGGAAGATTTTGATTTTTGCAGTGAGACTAAAGAAGACAGAATTATCTTCACAGAGAAAGAAAACGAAAGAAAGAAAGAAAGAAAGAAAGAAAGACTGACTAGAAATGAGAAAAATACACTTGGGAAGATTTTGATTTCTGCAGTGAGACTAAAGAAGACAGAATTATCTTCACAGAGAAAGAAAATGAAAGAAAGAAAGAAAGATTTTGATTTTTGCAGTGTGACCATTTATGATAATATTATCCTCTGTAAATCATGTTTTTCCTACATTTAATTTCTTATTCTTAATTTAGATGTTCAAAAAAATTCACGGTAAATTCAAAGGTTATTATATCAACACTGAGAAAAAGAAAGAAAGAAAGAAAGAAAGAAAGAGAAAGAAAGCAGTCTGACTTTAAATGAGAAAAATACACTTGGGAAGATTTAGATTTTTCCAGTGAAAGTAAGTAAAAAATTAAAATACACTTTGCACATATAAAAAATACAACAGAAACAGGACTAAAACTCCAATTATTAATTATAATTCAGATGCATTTTGAACTCATAAATGTCAGTTTTCTGATCGCCACTGGAATAGTTCCCCTCGTGTGCAGCTGTAACTGTAAATCAGGCCTGATCAGATGCAGTGTGTCTTAGTGGAACTGCGCAGAATGAATGTAAATCTATAGCCCCTCTCACTGCCTGTGTGTTTTTCCCCTCTACCTTAAACACAGCTGATGAGAGGCTCCATCTCCTCCACTCTCCAGTAGATGCTCATCAGGAGTGCAGCTCTCACTCTGATTGCTCTCCCTTCATTACAGTGACATTACTTAAGGGAGCTTGAAGAAAAAAAAAAAAAAAAAAACACAACGCCAGGCTAGTCAAGTTTTTAATTGTCTCAACAAGAAGTTAAGATAAAGGTCTTACTTTTACTTTTCTTAAGCTGATTTCTGTGCGAGTTAGTCAGACGGGTAGGCAGGCAGACGGATGAAACACGGCTGCATTTGCATTCAATAACAACACCTTCACTTAAAGGTGTGAGAAGGTAGAGGCGAGTGATTGAAAGAGGAACACGGAGAAAACAGACTTCATTTGTTAGGTAGTCCCTGTGGGCTGGTTTTTCTGTCTCACATGCTTGAGAAGATAAATGTTTGGAAGAAAATGTGGAAGAAAGTGTAGTATAAAATATTTTTGTGGTGCACCTGCTGTATAGACATGTGTTGCAGAGTAGTTGGGAGGAAAAATACTTTAAAAATATGGGTGCAAAAACTCTATTTTCACTGTTCTGACCTCTCAACCCTAATCTTATTTTTCTTTTCACATGGGGGAGGCTTTCAGAAGCTGTGGGCTGTTGAATGATGGGATGACATTCAAAGATGCACGTATTCGTCCACTACATACATTTCCTGTATGTATCTGAATGTAGCCAGAAAAATGGAGGTAGTTTGTCACTGGATGTACGGACTGTAAATTCATCAATCTCCATTTTGTAGCACATTGTGATATTCTTGATGTGTGTATCGCATTGATATGAGGTTCAAGAAACACAAAGGTAGAGATTACTTTGTATGTATTTTTATCCACTCCACAAAGTAAGGATTCTTTGTAATAACGTAAGTCTTAAACCATAAAGACCCAGTTCTACGTTTGTCGCAATTCCCAAATGAATTTTTCTCTCTATTTAACCTTCTTTAGTGATTTATCTCCATTTATTATAATATTATCCTCTGTATTCTGTATTTTCAGTGTAAATCATGTATTTTCCACCATACCATACCATACCATACCATACCATACCATACCATACCATACCATATCAACTTTATTTATAAAGCACTTTAACCTCCCAAGACCCTGCCATGGGTTTTCTGTCCACATTTGTGGACAAGACTTTCACAACTTTATACAAAAAAAAAGAAAGAAAAGAAAACTGTCCACCACAAAGGACATTCCATAAAAATGTTAAAAACTCCATCTGAAAAAACTGTTGCATCATGATGTTTGTAATATAGGCACTTATTTAATAAAAAACAAAAAAAATCTTGTACTTTGTTGACATTTCCTGGGTCTTAGGAGGTAAAGAACTTTAGAAATAAAGTTGGTATGGTATGGTATGGTGGAAAATACATGATTTACCGTGAAAATACAGAATACAGAGGATAATATTATAATAAATGGAGATAAATCACTTAAGAAAGGTTAAATAGAGAGAAAAATTAATTTGGGAATTGCGACAAACGTAGAACTGGGTCTTCATGGTTTATTATAAAGCACTTTAACCTCCCAAGACCCTGCTATGGGTTTTCTGTCCACATTTGTGGACAAGACTTTCACAACTTCATACAAAAAAAAAAAAAAGAAAAGAAAACTGTCCACCACAAAGGACACTGCATAAAAATTTTAAAAACTCCATCTGAAAAAACTGTTGCATCATGATGTTTGTAATATAGGCACTTATTTAATAAAAAACCAAAAAAATCTTGTACTTTGCTGACATTTCATGGGTCTTAGGAGGTAAAGAACTTTACAGCTGGCCAAAGTGCGGTACATGAATCATAAAACAAGGAAATAAGTAAAAACAGTGATAACACAGGGTACAAAGCTGGCTAAGAACAACAAAATACAACCATCATAAAAACAAAGACAAATTAAAATCTGATAAAAAACAACATAGGAAATAAAGAAATAAAAAAAAAATAAATAAATAAATAATATATATATATATATATATATATATATATATATATATATATGTGTGTGTGTGTGTGTATATATATATATATATGCATATATATGTATATGTGTGTGTGTGTGTGTGTGTATATATATATATATGTATATATATGTATGTATATATATGTAAAAAGAAACATCTCACTCATTGATTAAAAGCCAATGAGGAAAAAGTGCATTTTTAGACATGATTTAAAGACAGGCAGAGACGGAGCCTGTAGAACATCTAAGAACAACTGGTTCCACAGCTTTGGGGCAGAGTCAGAAAAGTAGGGATGGGAATCAAGAACCGGTTCTGTTTGAGAACCGGTTCCCAGTAGCTCGATTCCTTGGAATTGTTTGCCTGCCTGCTTAACGATTCTGCTTATCGAGTCCACCTTCGTTGTGCATGTGGGATGATGTCACACGAACGCTGCATCGTTTTGGTCAGAACGTAGCCAACATGGCGTTGAGGCAGAAACGGTCTAAAAAGACGACACCAGGTCCAAACAGACCACACCAGGTCCACTTACTTGGAACACTTGCAAAGCTTCCATGTCTTCTAAAGGGTGGAGTCCCTCCAATCTGCTCAAACATTTGTCCACAGCATGTGAATCATTTACAGGAATGTCACGTATTTGATACTCTACTTAACGGCGCTTGTGAAAGTAGCAGCAGAGTGAACGCCGGGCCGGTTCCATTGTGGATTAACTTTTCCACAACATACAGTCACGGAAAAAATTATTAGACCATCAAAAGTCATCAAAAACAATGGTTATGCAATCAAATACTAACTCCTGTGTGTATCATGTGACTAAAACAGACAGAAAAGAAAACACGGAGTGTCTAAAAGCACTGTTTTTCTCAGTACAATGCCATAGATATTGATGGAAGAACTGAAGTGATTTTGGTTATTGTCAAGAAAACATGTTAAATGGATAGATATCAGCTCTGAAATTAAACCACTATGATATATTTTTGTTGTTTTCATTATATTTGTCCAAACAAATATACCTTTAGTTGGACCAGGCATTAAAATGAACAAGAAATTGAAGAAAATAAGGGGTGGTCTAATAATTTTTTCCGCAACTGTATTCCATGCGTTGTCTGGTGAACTTCGTTTAATTTGTTAATATCCATCCAGTTCTCACATTCAGGCTGCAGCACATTCAAGAAAAACATGGGCCAGTAAAGCATTTACTGTTTAATTTTGCCTTTTCATTTCACTTCACTTAAAAGGTTTTTATGAACTGAAGGACACAAAGTGATGGACTGTCTCAGGTGTATCTGTGTCCCATTTGTCCTGTACTAATATCCAAAGGTAGGCCAACAGCACCGGGTCTTTGTCCCTTTGTGTGTTTCAAGGTTTGTCATGTATATAGAATAGTTCCATGACCTTCATCTTCCCTAGTCTCGTAATGTGTGCACGTTAAAGTTTTGTGTTATATTATTGAAACATGAATAGGCGTCCCTGTAGATGGAGTATTTTCTATTTTTTAGTCTTACTCTATTTCACAGTTTTTCTTTATTTCTTTCTGAAGATAATTCTGTCTTCTTTAGTCTCACTGCAAAAATCAAAATCTTACCAAATGTATTTTTCTCATTTCTAGTCCAAATATCTCATCACACTTAAAATAAGACAGAATCACCTAAAGAGTAACTTTTCAGTGAGATATAAGAACTGATTTTTAGACGATAGATCTGGAAAATCTGATTTCAAGAAATCTTACCAAGATAATTTTCATGTATCCCATTGGCAGATTTTTTTGTGGCTTAATTAAAAATAATAATAATAATAATAATTTTTGCTTAATTCATTTTTTTTTTTGCTTAATTCAAGCAAAAAATCTGCCAATGGAACAAGTGAAAATTATCTTGGTAAGATTTCTTGAAATCAGATTTTCCAGATCTATTGTCTGAAAATCAGTTCTTATATCTCACTGAAAAGTTACTCTTTAGGTGATTATATTTTATTTTAAATGTGATGAGATATTTGGACTACATATGAGAAAAATACACTTGGTAAGATTTAGATTTTTGCAGTGTTTCAAGGTTTATCATATATTCTGTATCGGGGAATAGTTCCATGACCTTCATCTTCCTCAGCCTCGCAATGTGTGCAGGTTAAAGTTTTGTGTTATTTTATTGAAATATGCACAGGCGTCCCCGTAGGTGGTGTATTTTGTATTTTTTAGTCTTACTTTATTTTGACTGCTTTTCTTTCTTTCTTTCTTTCTTTCTTTCTTTCTTTCTTTCTTTCTTTCTTTCTTTCTTTCTTTCTTTCTTTCTCTATCTATCTATCTATCTATCTATCTATCTATCTATCTATCTATCTATCTATCTATCTATCTATCTATCTATCTATCTATCTATCTATCTATCTATCTATCTATCTATCTATCTATCTATCTATCTATCTATCTATCTATCTATCTCTATCTCTCTATCTATCTGAAGATAATTTTGTCTTCTTTAGTCTGTGCTTTTCAGTTTTAGTTCTGTATTTTTTCTAACCGAAAAATTAATACAAAACTTGTCAATTTAAAGTGCATAATACTACTACTACTACTACTACTACTACTACTAATACATTTTATTTATAGGTGCCTTTCAGGACACTCAAGGTCACCGTACAAAGTTGTTAAAAATAAATAAAAGTTTTTTTATGTTTTTTCAGTGTTTTTTATGTGTTCCGGGTGGGTATTCCAGAGGTGGGGGGCTGAGCTTTGACCCCAGACCAATAACAGACCCTGGATTCTAGACTCGTTAGCACCGCCAAGTGAAACGGTGGAGGTTATGTTTTCATCGGTGTTCGTCTGTCTGTCTAGAAAACTCAAAAAGTTATGGGTGGATTTTCATGAAATTTTCAGGAAATGTTGATACTGGCACAAGGAACAAATGATAAAATTTTGGTGGTGATGGAGGGGGGGGCTGATCTGCCTTGGCGGTGGTCTGCGCTGTCTGAGTGCTTTTCTAGTTGCTGATGGATTTGTCTGATACAATTCACATTTCCACTGAGTGATGACCTATCCCAGGTCCATCTAAATTCAGAACAGTCGACGTTTCCAAATCATGCAATTATTTGGTTATTTTAACTCATTATTAGATCTTAATTTCCCCTATTTACTGTCTTTCCTTAAATGTGATGAATGGATGTGTGCTTCTAAATGAAATGAAGTTGACCAGACATAAAATTACGTATCTTGTGTTTGTACTTTCTGCAAACTATAAGTCAAAATAAGTCTTAATATCATTGTTTTATTTTGCAATTTGCATTTTCTACACAGTTCCAGCTTATTTAGGGTTGTATATGTAGCCCAGGGGTTTGACAAAGGCTTTACAAAGGTGGAATATAATGCATTAATATCTATGGTCTTTAGCTAGATGTCTATGCACTTGAACCTGAAACACTGAGGAAGAACCAACTAATATTTTTTCATAATACAGTTATTTCCTCTTTAGTTAAGGAGGAATAATACATAAAGTTAAATGGCTTTTCTGCATTCAGTCATTTTTCATACCCACTTCATCTGCCATCAGAATGATCCTTTCGAGCCATTATGTCCCAGTAATTTTATGCAAATGTTTGAATAAATATGTAGTCGAGACTTTGGAAATCCATTTATGTGAAAGTTCATTTCATTTTCTGATAAATTATATCAGCTACTGACTGGTCATGACTTTAATGCATGTAGATTCAGTTATTTTAGGGCCAGTGACTTGATAATTTGTTGAGCTGTAACAGTGCTGTAATTAACTTGCTTAAATTAAATTTTTGCACTTAAAAAGAGTTTTTTTTTTCATAAATAAAGTGCAGTTTGATGGAGGGTCTGAGAAGACGCAAGAAAAAATAAAGTGATTTACTCAGATTAACCTTTTCGTGCACGAATTATGAGAACCTTAATCAAAATTTTTTCCTGAGTGTTTTTATTCCTCTTTAGGCATGAAAAAAACAATGCAATTGAAAATTTTCTTCTGAAAAATAAATAAAATAGATAAATAAATAAAAATAATAAATAAATAAATAAATAAATAAATAAATAAAAACATTTAAAAAAAAATTATGATTAACCTATTTTTCATTTTTCTCAGCTGGACACCACACGTTTAATTTTTGACACAAACATGTATTTACTGATAAATTGTGTGAAAACTATGGGGAGGGCTTGTGATTCTGGGGGTTTATGCTCAGGAGAGATCTACATAATGTTACCAATTCATGTCAGAAAAGATATGTAGTGTCTTAAAACTTTAATAAAGATATGTGTAACAAAAAAAAAAAAACGAAAAACGAAAAGAACAACAAAATCCAGGAATATGTAAGAGAACAGCTGTAGAATAGCTGTCCACTGGAGTGACCAGTATGCATGAAAGGGTTAAAAACCTGAGTAATTAATCCAAGTCAATGAATTTAAACTGGAAAAAGTGTTGGATGAAACAACCTGGAGTCGATCATCACATCAGTCTCTCATCAGTAACTCACATTATGATCTAACAAATACGATTAATTTTGAGTTGATGAAATGGTGCAAGTCTGTGTCCATTTCAACCTATGACCCACTTTCAGATACGAAAACCTTTTATTTGTTTTGGTAAAAGTGGGAATTATGTGTGCAGTTATCAGCCACTTTAAAGTAAATGAATGCTGCGTTGAGTCAACAGTTATTAAGCAAGTAGAGCGTCAAAACAACTGTAATGTATTAGAAATAATTACCCCTTTGACAGGTACTTAATACATGTAGTCATTTCAGATACTTTACCCACCGTCTGTCCCCCTGGTCTGTAATAAGAACAGAAATATGTAAATAATCTCAAAGAAGAACATTGTACATTTTGTACTGTTTGGAATAAAACTAAGACAAGACAAGACTGGAATGGAGACTGTCAAACTGAAAGGACTATTATGGGATAAAAATATTATCGATTGAAAAAAAAAAACTAAGACAAGACTATACGGAGACAAGAATGGAATAAGATAAGAATGGAAAGAGACAAGACAGAAAAGACTAAGACAAGAGTGGAATAAGAAAAGACTAAGAAGAGACTGGACTAAGACAAGATAGGACTAAGACAAGACTGGAATAAGACAAGACAGGACTAAGAAGAGACTGGACTAAGACAAGATAGGACTAAGACAAGACTGGAATAAGACAAGACAGGACTAGGACAAGATAGGACTAAGACAAGACTGGAATAAGACAAGACAGGACTAAGAAGAGACTAAGACGAGACTGGAATAAGACAAGACTGGACTAAGACAAGACAGGACTAAGAAGAGACTAAGACAAGAGTGGAATAAGAAAAGACTAAGAAGAGACTGGACTAAGACAAGACAGGACGAAGAAGAGAATAAGACAAGACTGGACTAAGACAAGACTGGACTAAGACGAGACAGGACTAAGACGAGACAGGACTAAGACAAGACTGGACTAAGAAGAGACTAAGACAAAACTAGAATAAGAAGAGACTAAGACGAGACTAGAATAAGACAAGAAAGGACTAAGACGAGACAGGACTAAAATGAGACTGGACTAAGACAAGACAGGACTAAGACGAGACAGGACTAGGACAACATAGGACTAAAACAAGACAGGACTAAGAGGAGACTAAGACAAAACTGGAATAAAACAAGACAGGACTAAGGGGAGACTAAGAAGAGGCTGGAATAAGACGAGACTGGACTAAGACAAGACGGGACTAAGAGGAGACTACGACGAGACTGGAATAAGACAAGACAGGACTAAGATGAGACAGGACTAAGATGAGACTGGACTAAGACAAGATAGGACTAAGACGAGACTTAGACAAAATTGGAATAAAACAAGACAGGACTAAGAGGAGACTAAGATGAGGCTGGAATAAGATGAGACTGGACTAAGAAGAGACTAAGACAGGACTAAGACAAGACAGGACTAAGAAGAGACTAAGACAGGACTAAGAGGAGACTAAGACAGGACTAAGACAAGACAGGACTAAGAAGAGACTAAGACAGGACTAAGACAAGACAGGACTAAGAAGAGACTAAGACAGGACTAAGAGGAGACTAAGACAGGACTAAGACAAGACAGGACTAAGAAGAGACTAAGATGAGGCTGGAATAAGACGAGACTGGACTAGGAAGAGACTAAGACAGGACTAAGACAAGACAGGACTAAGAAGAGACTAAGACAGGACTAAGACAAGACAGGACTAAGAAGAGACTAAGACAGGACTAAGACAAGACAGGACTAAGAAGAGACTAAGACAGGACTAAGAGGAGACTAAGACAGGACTAAGACAAGACAGGACTAAGAGGAGACTAAGATGAGGCTGGAATAAGACGAGACTGGACTAAGAAGAGACTAAGACAGGACTAAGACAAGACAGGACTAAGAAGAGACTAAGACAGGACTAAGACAAGACAGGACTAAGAAGAGACTAAGACAGGACTAAGACAAGACATGACTAAGACCAGACTGGACTAAGAGGAGACTGGACTAAGACAAAGACAAAACAAGACTCAGAAAACTACACATAAACAAGGACAGTTTGAACAATAATGTGAGTTGTGCACTTTGCTGAGGGCTGTTTACTCTGTAACGGTTGTACATTTTGTATTTATATAACAACGGTTGTTTGTTAATCCTGACCTTTCACTGCTAACACTAACAAACGTGTTCAGTTTGTTGTGAGTGTTTATTAAAGTCATAGTATTCATTAACAGAAAACCTACATTGCAGACTGGAACATGTGAAGCCTGGTTTGGCTGATTTCTCGTACTGTTTTGCTTCCACTAGGAATACAACCTGTTTTGGCTTCTCTACCTCTCAAACATACGCTGATGATTAAATAAATGAAGCAGAAAGATGTGTAGAATGTAGATATTCAGCTGTAAATAGCACTGGATGATCACAGTTGCAGACTGTGCAGCTGTAATACGCAAGAAATAGTTGATTGAAAATATAATCAAAATATAAATTAGGTTCTGAAACTGATTTGATACAGGCCCATGTTTGTATATCTCTGCTTTTTTAGGTATCTGTTGGATTTGCCCACTCAATATTGCATTTTTTTTATTGCTTTTCAGCTGCTGGGTTGATGCAACAGCATGATAGATGAGAGTGAATTAATAAAAATACACTGACAGGCTACATGTTACTTGTGTCTAATGTTTGTGGATGTTATTATAAGAGCTGATTTCTGTTATTTAAATTTCTTTCTTTTTTTTATACTTCATTTTTATTGTTTATTTTCTGTACATTACAAAACAAGACAAAAATAGGGGACATTTGGATACATTGACTATAATAAACCTTGTGACTAACAATTGTTTTTAGGAATATGACGTTGAAATGAAAGTTGTCCATTTCTTCCATTTATCGCGACTCTGCTCTTCTTTAGTCTTCAATCTATGGGTCAAAATCTCCATCTCAAATATTGCAATCACAGTTTGTATCCAGTCGTTAGTTGTAGATGATTCTAATCGGCACCATTTTTTGGTAATAAGCCTTTTTACAGGCTGCTAATAGTATTTGAAACACATATCTATCATTTTTTCTTACATTATCACCAATAAAACTGGTCAACAACAAATTTATTGTTGAAGTTTTTTGAGCTGATTTAGGATAATTTTGGTGTGCTGAATCCAAAATCACATTAATTTTGCTCAGTCAGGTCAACTTTCTGAACTATGCTACATATTGGCTTTTTAACATTTTTGCTTACATTTATTGGCATTTTCACATCATATGATACAAAATTCTTTCATATTTCTTGAAATAAACGAGTTCTGAAGATTTTACTTTTGCCAATTTATGATTGTTTTTTTAATATTACAGGTGAATGAAATGGCTTCGACTAGAAGATCTTGCAAAAATAAGCCTGATGTATTCTGCTACATCTGCGGTGAATACACCATTGTACCTAACAGGAATCCTGTTAGAAAATGATTTTTTTCCCTCTTACAACCTATTTTGGGTGAGAACTATATATAAAATCAACTGATAAAGTCACAGAAATGTAACCAATTTTGTTAGAAGATCAAATTTTTCCAAATCAAATTAACAAAAAAACCTGACCTGATTGAGAAAAACAGATGTCATTTTTGGATTTAGCGGTGCAAAATGGTCCTAATTCAGTTGAAAAAACCTAGACGGCTTGCAAAAAAACATTTTTTTTGTAACCCAGTGTAATACATCTGAAATACATCACCAAACATGTTTTAGGAATGGCGTAACCCGATATCTTAACAGTCGTTGAATACAAATTATCCCAGAATGATGCAAGTTTAGGACAAAACCAAAAGACTTGTGCATGATTTACTTTTTTTTTTTTTCACCTTTATTGAAGCAACACCAAGTGACATTATGTACAGTATTATACAGTATTTACATTACATCATCATAGTGTGTGTGTGTGTGTGTGCCGGGGGGGTGGTGGTGGTTAAGATATATGGCATGTAATATACAAAAGAAACACATATCAGTCAGTAGTAAAGATCAATGTCCTGTCCTGGTTGTGTAAATGTTCTGTGTGTAGCATGGTGTGTAAGATGTGTATGTGATGTGACTGTTGTGATGTTGACTTCTCAAGAAGAAAAAATAAAAAAAGTAATAATGATAATTTGATTTTTATTTTATTATTATTAAGTCAAATCAAATCAAATAAAGAAAAGGAAAGAAATAAAAGAAAATAAAAGTCAGGGATATGACCAAATACAATCATTAGGTAGCTGAAGCTGAGTGAGATGAGGAGAAAGGAAAAGGGGAGAGAGAGAGAGAGAGAGAGAGAGAGAGAGAGAGAGAGAGAGAGAGAGAGATGAAAAGAAAAAAAAGGAAAACAGGGGGTTAATAAAAATATATAAGTAAATGTGTGAAAGTCAGAGATTTTTGGCTGGGCTTGTGTGATATTTTGTCTAATGTTACCAAGAGTTCAATACCCCTGAATCCTGAAATTTGTCTAATTGGAAATTTTATGAAGATTAATGAACCACTAAACAAATATCAAACAAAATTCCTCGAAATAGCCTTGGCAGTGGCTAGAAAAATTATTGCTGTTACATGGAAGTCTGATTCTCCCATTCCTTTAACCAAATGGTACACAGAGATGAACAGTTGTGTCCCTTTAGAAAAAATAACATATAGCCTAAGAAAGTCATATAAAACTTTTGTCAGAATTTGGCAACCTTACTTAGACTATGTAGGTGCAATTGTAATTTAACTGGTCTTATTGTGTCATGCCATGTGTCATTTTGAACAAAAAGTAAGAGCAGGAGCCTTTTTTTTTTTTTTTTTCTTTTCTTTTGAGTGAGCAGGGGAGGGAGGGGGGCAGTATTTGTCACATTTGTTTGTTCCATTGTTCTCTTTCTCCATTTGTAAAATGAAAATTCGAAAACCAAAATAAAATATAATATGTATATATATATATATATATATATATATATATATATATATATATATATAAGTAAATAACTGAAAATGACCAAATGTGATTCAGAGTACAATTTATCAACATTTGATGCTATTGCTCCCACATGTGCATGATTTACACTGACATCTCCACATTCTCTCCAACAAGGTTGAACTCTGGACACATATTTAGCTGTAATTTTAGGAGTTTTGAAAAATCGAATTATATTTTTACAGCAATGTTCCCTTCATGTTCTTAAAGAAGTAGTTGACTGTCGAATTCTTCAGATATTGATCCATTCCTCCTCTGAGACACATATTAAATTAAATGTCATCAGAGTGTTTTTTAATAATGTACAGAGCTATTCGGATCTTTTTTGTTGCTTGAAAGTTAAATTCTTCTCATAACTAAAATTCAGGCAGAGGCGGATACAAAGACTTGACAGCTTCAGAGTGGAACTGTAAGTCAGGAAACAGACATGTGGAGAAGTAGTCAGCCAGCTGTAAAGATCCTGTCTGTTTCATGTGTCCCAGCGAGACAGTCAGTCAGCAGGACGGCGGGAAGACGGCTTGTTATCTCTGCTCTGTTAGGCTGACACATGACACGGTCTGCCTCCACCGCAGCTCAAATTAAGCACCTGTAAACTGTGGCTGGAGACTTGAGGTTTTCAGGGATTTCTATGTGACCAACCGACTGATGGTTCACAGAAAATGTTTATCTTGCATAAATGTGTGCACCACATCTAGATATTATAAGGGATGCACAATAACTATCGGCGTTGATAATTACAGGTCCTATTAGGGATTGTAGAAGCCAATAATGTAATAAGTATAACACTGGGTTACAAAGAAATGTTTTTTACAAGTTGTCTAGGTTTTTTCAACTGAATTAGGACCATTTTGCACCGCTGAATCCAAAAATGACATCTGTTTTTCTCAAATCAGGTCAGGGTTTTTTTGCTAATTTGATTTTGAAAAATTTGATCTTCTCACAAAATATAATAATTAATACCAAAATAAGATTGGTAAGCACACTTTATGAAACTTGTGACTTGATTCCTGTTAGGTACAAGGGTGTATTCACCGCAAATGTAGCAGAATACGTCAGGCTTATTTTTGCAAGATCTTCTAGTCGAAGCCATTTCATTCACCTGTAATATTAAAAAAAAAACATTAATCATAAATTGGCGAAAGTAAAATCTTCAGAACTCGTTTATTGGAAGAAATATGAAAGAATTTTGTATCATATGATGTGAAAATGCCCATAAATGTAAGCAAAAATGTTCAAAAGCCAATATGTAGCATAGTTCAGAAAATTGACCTGATTGAGCAAAATGAATGTGATTTTTGGATTCAGCACACCGAAATTATCCTAAATCAGCTCAAAAAACTTCAGCGATAAACTTGTTGTTGACTAGTGTAATATGTAATAATGGCTATCCCAGCACAGACAAACCGTCAGCCTGCGGACAGAACGTGGAAAAGGGCAATTAACTGACAATTAATAATTTAATCGAGCAAATTCTTATCGACAAATAATTGATAGTCATTTAATTGTTTACATCCCTGTCGAAGCCAATAATTAAATAACAGCCGATAACGTAAAAATGGCCGATAATGTAATACATGTGCCATTTTTAAAATGTAATAGGCCAGTAACGTAATATCTGGCCAATAATGTAATAAAAGTCCTGAACCAATAACATAATAGCTGTTGGCCACTAATGTTTTAACTTATTACATTAGTGGCTCAGTTATTACATTTGCAAAGAATTTTTATTTACCAGGCCAAAAACGTAATAACCAGCCAATAAGTTATAACGTTATTGGCTAAAAGTTATTACGTTATTGGTTCAGGACTTTTATTTTGTTATTGGCCAGATATTTCGTTATTGGCCTATTACATTTCAAAAATGGCAAATTTATTACGTTATCGGCTGGGAAAAATGGATTGTGTGCACACCTTGATTAATACAACCATAAATGTACAATGATGTATGTGTGCATGATGTAAAAAAACATTTTAACTCATAAGGACCCAGTGTTACATCTCTGGTAGTTCCCAAATGAATTTTTCTCTCTATTTAACCTTTCCTATGTGATTCATCACCATTTATTATAACATTATCCTCTGAATGTTGCATTTTTTCCAGTGAAAATCATCTATTTTTTTATGTTTAATTGACTGATCATATAGATGTTCACAAAAGCTCAGAGTAAAGTCAAAGGGTCTTGTATCAAAACTGAAAAAACTGAAGAAAAGGTGAGTTTTTTCACTCCAATCTCTCATTAACTGAACGTAAACTGAGTGTCTCCATTCACTGTCATTGATCCAACTCCATGGGTTTTACTGGTGAATCAATGTTGCAGAAGATGATGGTGTTTCCACATTCACTATGGAGCCTCTGAACATCCAAATGGGTCATATCTGATGACCATGAAAAGATGACAAACTGCATTTTGCACCAATTATTTACATGTATTGACAGAATTAGTGGATCAACAGTTAAGATCAGTAGATACTTTTGGTCAGCGGTAGATGTTTGGGTCTTTATGGGTTAAGTTTAATTGTAACACCCATGATGATCTCATTTTCATTGTTTGTTCTTTTGAAAATTAATAAATAAAAAGTAAAAAAAAAAAAAAAAAAAAAAAAAAAAAGATGCATGTTCTTGAAGCTTGCCATGATTATTATTCTTTCATATAGCAAGAGGGACCTTTAAAAACTGTAGGATGCAAGTGAAATAGACCCTTAACGGCAGGATTATCTCAGTACAGTACATCCTGTCAGCCAGACTACAGTCAAGGTGGTAGACGATGATCCAAATACTACTTCTTGAAAACGCTTGGCACGTTGCAAAGGAAAAATGTGGTAAAATTCACAGTCTGCTTTGGTCCCTGGGGGTCTCCGGGCTAAAAGGTGTGAGTAAACGTCCACACAAATGACAGATTCTTAGAAAGTAGTGCTTTTTCATTGGTGACAGCCTGCTCCATTAGAGGCTGTCAGTGAAACATGATCTCACCTAGGGCTGTATTTTTGCACCTGTCCAAAGTCAAATAAAACCCTCAGTGTTTAATGTCTTCATCCAACATCCTGTTCACAATAAAATACACATTAAGGAAGTAATGATGAGTTCATGTGACCTTTTAATTAAACATATCCAGAGTGGAATGAATAGACTGTCACGGCAGCACGATTTTTAGAGCTGCATTTCTGGCTCAAATTAGGTTCATATATAATCCTCTAAGGACTTCAACATTTAGACTATGTTCAGACACCAGGTGTTTATGCACAGTTCAGATTTTTTTTGGTGAAGTCCAATTTTTTTTTGTGTGTGCTTGTTCTTATAACACATTAAGTGCGACTTCTATCAGTTTTGAGTATGAACTGAATGTGACCCTGAAGTGACCCGCATGCGCAAAAGAGGTCCTGATGTAACACGTGACCACGCAGGCACGCACTGTGTTTAAGGAAGTATGTTTTTCCCACCGCTCCCCCTCCTGGGACGCAGAATTGTGATGTTTTTCACATTTCAATGACATAAAGGTCGGATAAATGCGACTTGGCCTTTTCAGACTGAAGTTACTCTCAGCTACTCTCAAACCAAACCTGGAGCCATCATGTAATATAATGTAAACATGCTCAGAGTGTTTGTGACGGACTGCAGTGGGACATAAGAGTGAATGGTGGGATGTGAATGAATATTTTATTTAGATGGAGTTACAGAAATGCATTTTTTTTGTAGAAAAAATGTAGGAAAAAAATGATAGATATTTGTTTAAAATAGTATTAGAAGCCTGTAAAAAGGCCAAAAAAAAAAAAAAGGTACAGATTAGAACCACCTAAAACTAATGACTGGATACAAAGTGTGAATGGAATATTTGAGATGGAGATTCTGACCCATAGACTGAGGATTCAAGAAGAATACTGTCATGATAAATGGAAGAAATGGACAATTTTCATTTCAACATCACATCACTAAAAACAATTGTTAGTCACAAGGTTTATTATGGTACCAATGTCCCCAGTGTTTGTTTTCTTTTGTAATGTACAGAAAATAAACGATAAAACTAAAGTAAAAAAAAAAAAAAAAGTTACTCTTTAGGTGATTATGTCTTATTTTAAGTGTGATGAGATATTTGGACTAGAAATGAGAAAAATACACTTGATAAGATTACACTGGTCAACAACAAATTTATTGTTTAAGTTTTTTGAGCTGATTTAGGATCATTTTGGTGTGCTGAATCCAAAAATCACATTAATTTTGCTCAATCAGGTCAACTTTCTTAACTATGCTACATATTGGCTTTTTAACATTTTTGCTTACATTTATGGGCATTTTCACATCATATGATACAAAATTCTTTCATATTTCTTGCAATAAACGAGTTCTGAAGATTTTACTTTTGCCAATTTATGATTAATGTTTTTTTTAATATTACAGGTGAATGAAATGGCTTCGACTAGAAGATCTTGCAAAAATAAGCCTGATGTATTCTGCTACATCTGCGGTGAATACACCATTGTACCTAACAGGAATCAAGTCACAAGTTTCATAAAGTGTGCTTACCAATCTTATTTTGGTATTAATGTAATTAAATGTAATCAATTTTGTGAGAAGATCAAATTTTTCCAAATCAAATTAGCAAAAAAACCTGACCTGATTGAGAAAAACAGATGTCATTTTTGGATTTAGCGGTGCAAAGTGGTCCTAATTCAGTTGAAAAAACCTAGACAACTTGCAAAAAACATTTTTTTGTAACCCAGTGTTATGATATTTGCAGTGCATAAATCCCTTAAAGGTTAAATAGAGAGAAAAATTCATTTGGGAAGTGCCACAGAATTAGCAGTGGGTGTTTTTGAGTTAACAGATGCAAAGTAAGCCTGTAATTATACACATGAGTGTGATTTTCAGGAAACTGCACTGATGCGACCTTGCAGACTGAGCTAAGGTCGGTCTTCAGGCAATATTAGGTTGAACACTCCACAACCCGACTGCTGTGTCCACTCAGTACTTTATGTCTTTGCTCTTTAAAGTCACTTTGAGAAGTTTCGTCCTGGCCATGACTCAGGAAAACTCCAAAACCGTTTTCTTGGTCTGTGCTTCATTCTTGCTGCTGGTTGATGTGCGATGACCAGTTTACTGCAGTATCTGTAAACCGGGTGTGTCAAACTCATTTTAGTTCAGGGGCCACATTAAGCCGAATTTGATCTGAAGTGGCCCGGACCAGCGAAATAATATCATAATAATATATAAATAATGTCAACTCCAAACTTTCCTCTATGTTTTAGAGCAAAAAAAGTAAAATTATCCAATGAAAATGTTTCCATCTACCAACTATCCTTTAAAGGTCCCGAATTATGCTATTTTTCAGTCACGTCATATAGGTCTCAGAAGCCCAAAAACATAGTATTTAAGTTTGTTCGCCCCAAAATCATCCTTTTTTCGGAGTTTCAGCGGTCGAAAAAGTCACTCTCACCAGCCCTCCTCAGAACAGGCTGTTTCTGGGCCTGCTTCCGGGTATGCAAATGAACGCATCTGTCCACGCCCACTCCCCCTCCCCTCTCTGGGAGAGGACGCAACTTCCGCTAGCGGTACTTCCCGCTAATGTTGACTGTGAAGCCATGGCTCTCTCGTCTCCAATACACATGTCTCAGACAGAACGTCTTTCCAAACACTGGCTTTCTTTGCCTTGAGGCGTGATTGAGCCCCGACGGAAAACGGCGGTGTTGTGTCGGGTTCGTGGACCTGACACGGAAAGACGCCTGCCGCCACTAATGCAGGCAGCTACTAACAAGCTTGATGCTAACTCTACTGATGCCAACCACAAAAGGCCCGTGTTCACAGTAGTTCTGTTGAATGTCTCTTGATATTATCAGCTCTTGCATGTTAACGGGGACGCAAACGTTAGCAGCAGTAACCGAGCTATGTTAGCTGCCATGCTAACCTTAGACATACACATCAACCACCAGCTTATCCGTAATGTAGGGTTATGCAGTAAAGATACAAAAAAAATGATAAGAACTTACATCTCCCACACTTGTACTTGGGTCACGAAGCGTTGGTACTGCGTCCTTCTTGATTCGGAGTCTTTGTGCTAAGCTGGAGCTGTATGGGCCCATGTTCAAAAAACACTCGTCCGTGAAATGGCGGGCACACACATACAAGCGTTTGGGAATGTTGTTTGGTACATGACCTTCAAAGATATAATCCAGCCACTTTTTACGGAGAGGCTCGGAAGTGGGGAGCAAAAATAAACTATCGTGTTGGTGTGTGCAGCCAACAACACCACAACTTGCGTGTCTCGCCTTCGCCATGTTTGTTGTCCAAGAGGTACTTTGCCAGGGCGGAGCTCGCTTTGCCAGGGTGGGGGCACAGTCAGGGGGAGGAGTTAAATCCGCTTATGTCGTCATAAGCGGACCCAACTCAAACTCGGCCGTTTGAGCAGGCATTTTCACAAAATGTGGCGTAGCAAGGCAGGGAGGAAACAGACAGTTTTCAAATTTGAACCTCATAATGAGGCTACTGCAACACACACTACTATAAGAAAACTGTCACAAAGTGAGATTTGCATAATACGGGACCTTTAAAACATGGGTATCAAACTCATTTTAGTTCAGGGGCCACATTAAACCGAATTTGATCTGAAGTGGCCCGGACCAGCGAAATAATATCATAATAATATATAAATAATGTCAACTCCAAACTTTCCTCTATGTTTTAGAGCAAAAAAAGTAAAATTATCCAATGAAAATGTTTCCATCTACCAACTATCCTTTAAAACATGGGTGTCAAACTCATGTTTGTTCACAGGCCAAATTCAGCCAAATTTGGTCTGAAGTGGGCCAGACCAGTGAAATAATAACATAATAATATATAAATAATGTCAACTCTAAACTTCCCTTACATGATGAAAAAGTTTACATCTATAAACTGTTCTTTAAAACAATGTGAATAACATGAACACCCTAAAATTTCTTAAGTAAATAAGTGCAATTTTAACAATATTCTGCCTCAGTTTATCATTGATGTCATGTTCATTACAGCTTACAGATCACAGTGGATCTACAAATGCACTAAATATTAAGTAACAGGCAGAATATTAACCCTTTCATGCATAGTGGTCACTTCAGTGGACAGTTACTCTACAGCTGTTCTCTTGTATATTCATGGGTTTTGTTGTTTTAGTTCCATATTAACCAACACAGTGGACACTTATGCACCATCTTATAAACTGCAATTCATACCATTATTGTAACTTTGCTGTTCTTGATTGGTTCTTGAGTGGAAATCAATTGTTAATATTTATTTTTTGCATATCATCTCCATGAAGTGAGTAATAACTAGTATTAGAATATATTAAAATGTGAGAAAACATCAGATTAGCTGCATTAAACATGGTTTCATTTCACTGTTTTCATATCATTTTATGATATTGGGTTTTGAATACATGTTTCTTTGCTTCAAGAATAAAATTCATGGTGTAGCTGAGTGGACATTTTTGTAACTCCATGAAAAAGAGGTTAATTTAAAAAAAAAAAAAATCTATCACATTTTTTTTTTCATGCCTAAAGACGAATAAAAACACTCAGGAAAAAAAATCTTGATTAAGGTTCTCATAATTCATGCATGAAAGGGTTAACAAAATTACACTTACGTCTCTTCAGACATTTTAGGTTTTTCATATTTGTTCAGGATATTTACGTTTTTCTGTGTGTGTTTTAGTGTAATATTTTTCCTGGTCTGTATGTGGAACCTGAACTAATATTTTCTGTGATCATCTTAAGTGTAATTTTTGCGTTTCACAAATTCATCCTGCGGACCGGATTGGAACCTTTGGCGGTCCACATTTGGCCCCCGGGCCGCATGTTTGACACCCCTGCTGTAAACCATTAGCTACATCCAAATGGACCTTGGCACCACTCTGCAGGTTTTCTGACTTTGCAGGTCATTGAAACGCTGCATTGTTTCACTACATGTGTGCTTGTTCTGTTTTGTTGCTCAGGAGTGGGCATGTCTTTTGTCTTCACACCTGTTTGCCCTAATGTTGTTAATTAGGCAGAAGTAACGCTAATTAGGATTCCCTGAAACACTCCCACACACACACACACATCCACATATACACCTGGAAAAATGAACATGTTCTCCTCATTAGTATTGTGCTCCCTCCCCTGAGATTACAGAGCTAATCTGTTTTCATAAACTGCTTTCTACATCTGTGCTGCGGAGCACAATTTTTTGATCTCTGAAGCACTAATTTCCTTGATACTCACTAATTATCTGCCAACGGTAAGAAGTGGATAATGTTGTCAGTGATGACGTCATCTATGAAACATACTGTACAGTACTGTTCAACAGTCCTAGTCCAGTGGTTTCCAACCTTTTTTGGCTCGTGACCCAATTTTAACATCACAAATTTCTGGTGACCCCAGATATTCAAAATGGAGACTTTTTTTTTATTTTTTTTTTGCTAAAATTAATTTGTTTTTGATCATGCAATAGTTTGCTATACTAGATAGATAGATGGATAGATAGGTAGATAGATACTTTATTCATCCCATAGGGAAATTTACTTTTTTTTTTATTATGTTTCAAATAAATGTTAATTTTAGACGACATTTAGTCTATATAATGTATATTATTGTGGACGGAGGCAGTAAAGCCAGGTGTAGATTACTGCACAAAGAGAGAATTTGATTTTCCTTGGTCAGGATATGTACAGTCAGTCCAGCTTGGATTTACAAGGCTGACAATTAATACTAAACAAAGAAGAACTCAAACTATGAATTACAGATGTAATGATATGAAAATTTCATATCATGGTTATTGTGATCAAAATTATCACGGTTATTATTATTATCGTTGTATTGTTGAAATTGTGCTCAGAATGTTCAAAAAGTACTAATACACACACTGAAATAATTTAACTTAGTTGAATTTTGAAAAAAAAAAAAAAAAAAAACTGCCGAAAAACCCAAATCAAATAAGTGGCACAATGCACTTTCTGTTGGCAGAAACATTCAAATATTAACCCTTAGTAGTCTGAGCCTATTTTGTCCATTTTTCAGTACTTTTGATTTTGCCTTTATATACTATATACAGAACTGTTCACTATACCCATGTTTGGTATCTTTTTTTTCAGCACAACTTCATCTATCTCATCTATTATTTTTTCACTTTAACCTACTATATCAACATAAAAGGCCAATAAACACAAAAAAATATATAAAATCCGATTTGAAAAATGTATATAATTTATTGCATAAATAACACACAGATGCTTAGCGAACCTTTTCAAAGACTATAAAAGTGAATATTGGTTCCAAGTATTAGGTATAGAAAATTAAAATTGAAGTAAATTAAAACTATACTCAAATATTTGACATAAAAGCAGATCTTTACACAGGTGTTTTCTGCGGTAATCAAACACGGTTGTCATGATAATTAGAATTTAAACGATAATACTAACTGTTGGCAATTTTACCGCGGTTTATCGTTATACCGGTAATCGTTACATCCCTACTATGAATTATGAAAGAGCTGCAGCGTCTGAAACCGACCACAATGAACATTTGACAGATAAACAGAACCACAGTGCTTCAGTTTCAGCTTCACAGTTTGTCATGTCTTTTATGTGTTGGGATTGTCTCTCAACTCACCATATATTTTTTATTAGTAAGTTTTTTTTTTTTTTTTTTTTATCAATTACTAGAAATTTCAGGTGACCCCATTTGAATTCCAGGTGACCCCACCCCAAAGTTGAAAAACACTGTACTAGTCCAACATTAGGTTTGTTGGTTTAGTAAAGTTCTAATGTCCATATATGCATTTTTAGTCTGTATTTAGATCCAATCTGATAAATGTGAAGTATGTACAACAGGAAAAACAAAAGTTTGAGGGCAAAAACAGCCTCTATAAACCAAAAGTGGTTGCATTTAGTGTGACCTGCCTTTGTTTTTTTTTTTTTTTTTTTTTTTTTTTTTACATATCTTTAACCCTTTTGTTCAGACAATATGAGTTTTAGGCCCAATCCCAATTCACCCCTCGGCCCCTCCCCCTCCATTTCACATGAAGGGGTAGGGATGTCCCGATTCTTGATGAGTCAGAGGGGAAGGGCTAAGGGGTAGAGCTGTTTGGCCCTCGAAACGGAGATTTTTCAGGAGCACACTACAAACAGAGGGGTAAGAAATATCCCCCATGATTCTCTCCATAAAGATGGAGGTAAACAGTAAAAAAATGCAGCAGTAGTGTGATGAAAGAAACACAAATATATGTATTTTCTTCGTAAACAACTTAATCATTTGATCGACTGTTTAATGCTGTTTCAATGTGTCATAGATACGGCTGATAGCTGCAAAAAGATGCTGTCAGATTTACTGATTGGATGAAACTTTTTGTGGAACAGTATAAATTGATAAACATAACACTGGTCAACAACAAATTTATTGTTTAAGTTTTTTGAGCTGATTTAGGATCATTTTGGTGTGCTGAATCCAAAAATCACATTCATTTTGCTCAATCAGGTCAACTTTCTGAACTATGCTACATATTGGCTTTTTAACATTTTTGCTTACATTTATGGGCATTTTCACATCATATGATACAAAATTCTTTCATATTTCTTGCAATAAACGAGTTCTGAAGATTTTACTTTTGCCAATTTATGATTGTTTTTTTTAATATTACAGGTGAATGAAATGGCTTCGACTAGAAGATCTTGCAAAAATAAGCCTGACGTATTCTGCTACATCTGCGCTGAATACACCATTGTACCTAACAGGAATCCTGTTAGAAAATGATTTTTTTTCTCTTAAAACCTATTTTGGGTGAGAACTATATATAAAATCAACTGATAAAGTCACAAAAATGTAATCAATTTTGTGAGAAGATCAAATTTTTCATAATCAAATTAGCAAAAAAAACCTGACCTGATTGAGAAAAACAGATGTCATTTTTGGATTTAGCGGTGCAAAATGGTCCTAATTCAGTTGAAAAAACCTAGACAACTTGCAAAAAACATTTTTTTGTAACCCAGTGTAATCTACTGAATGGTAAACTGCAGCTCTACTTCCAAAAAAAAAAAAAAAAAAAGTGATTCTAGGAAAACCACATTACAAAACAATTAGATTTTTACTACGTTGCCATTGCCAGCAACTTTGTGATGTCTTGTAATGTTTGAACACTTTCCCTGGAGCTATCCTTGAAATTACCTTGTGGAAATGATTCCTGATAGCAGCCAAACGCTAATGTTACATGTGGGTTTAGCTGTAAGAACAAAGACAAATGACACAATAAAAGGCCGTTGGATATCTGTAACCTGCTGGAGGAGCAGAGGAGCAGAACGTCTGCGGAGAACACACTGGTTCAGGATTTGAAGACGGAATTATGGTTTTGTATAATCCTTCCCCTGCTCTTTCTGCTGTTGCTTCTGCCTCTTCTTCTTCTTTGTCTTCCTTTTATTCCCTTTCTCCTCCTCCTCCTTCTTCTTCCTCCTCATTTTTAAAAATCTTTTTTCCTCTCGTTACGCCCGGGCCTAGGGGTTTACCAGGGCGAACACAATGTGCTCACTTTTGTCCCCTCCCACCTCCCAAAGCACACACGTCATTCAAAAACTAAAGTTTAGGAGATTTATTTATTTTTTACAACTAAAGAAGGGTTAGGGGAGGGCGTGGCTAAAACAACAAACAAAATATCTTCTTCACACTTCAAACTAAAGGCAGCCATACACTGTGTGATTATTTCGATCGTTGCACGCAGCTCCATCTCAAACTGTGCAAATCAATCGTAAAGTCAGGCTCACAATTCATGTTCTCACACTGTACATGTTGCACCCCTGAAAACGGGAGATAGAATCACACAAGTGATTTATCATTGTTGTCCTCCGTGTGCACTTTAATGCAGTCACAAAAGTGACATATAACAAACAAAAATTACGGTTACGTAATACAACATCAAAACTTGTGTAGCTTTAGCCTTATATATTAGCGCCACAAACGTGTACGGACATAAGATGGCGGAGTGCACTCACGACACATTGTATGATAACGTTCAGTTACAGTTAACAACAATAAAACTTATCTTAGCATTGCAAAAACTATAACAAACAAACGGGTTTATGCTTCAACAAAGTACATTTCACAATTTAATCACAGTTGACCACAATTACCTGAAAACAGGGGAGATAGAATCACACGAGTGATTTATTGTTGTTTTCCTCAGTGTGCACTTTAATGCAATGAGGAGAAACAGCACGATCCCTCTAGAGGTGAATAAAGACACAACTAATCAACCCCGGATAGTTTCAGGCATGCTAGTGGATCAGATTACCTTATCTGAAATGGCAAAGATATAATTGTAACATGAACATTTTAACTATATTCCTATTGTTTTAAGGCTTATGTGAATTAATATGAATTAATATTTATTGCAAACATTTTAGCTGTTTTACTGTTTTTACATCTTAAACTTGAAATAAACTGAATCGCTGCAATCCTATGTAAGGCGTATAATGTTACTACAACCTATCACATATGGACCGATGCTGGTATGCAACCTGACTGCTCACACTGTAGGACCATACGCCAGAGGACACACCACACGTTCGGGTGTTGTATCCGGAAATACAACATTAAAATACCAAGGAATCCGCAAGTACACAGATGATTGTGTATTGGCGTGGTCATGAAATGGTAGTGCTAAACAAAAACCAACGAGCCGCTTTGGCAATATGTGCCATTATCTGTGAGGAATCAAAAAAGAAGAAAAGACGACGATGTGTTCGGTGCAGGAATTGGTTGTCCAGACGTGGACAGTATGGGCTGTCATCCTACAGCGAAGGGAACTAGAGGTCAGCTGCAAAAACCAAACTACACTAGGACAATAGCCAGCTGCTGTTAGCTTGTACGCTACTGTATGCTTCTGTGTTCGTGCATGCACAGTGTGAGAATTTGAGGCCCATGGGCTCGTGGCACTGCTTTGACAGTGTGATACCCTCACGAGGAGCGAGCAAGATTTCAAACAGCTCCGTTTTCCTTGCAAACACACAATTGCTGGTCGTGAGGTGTTAATGGCTTCTCCTTACACTGCACCAAGCACCACACACCATTAGAGGCACATCTGGTCCGATCCCAGAAAGAGTCGCACAAGTGAGAAATCGTCTCTAAAATCGCACAGTGTATGGCCGTCTTTAATTACCTAATCCAAAATAAATGCAAGAAATAAAATACAGAAAACTAACCTAACCCTCCGGTATCCGGGTGCGCCTTTTAGGCACACTTTGCACTTTGTGTTAAAAAACTTCATATTATTTTTCACAATTTAAATAAGGTTAGAATTCAAAAGTTGTACATTTTTGCATGATCTTTAAAATTCTGGCCACCAACTAAAATTTGCACATTGTCAACAAAAGAAAATGACAAGACTAGCATCTGTCTCCTAAGTGTGCCTAAAACGCACTATTTCTTCCAATTGATATGTATGATTAGGGCTGACCTTGATTTACAAAAATAAAATCAAATTAGAGCAGGAAAATAAATCAATATATAATATTTAATAGTTTGATTTATAGGTGTGCATTTTTGGCACACTTGGTGACAGATGCTAGTATTTTTGAACATTTGACCTAGCGCCAAAAATAATAAAGCAAATTAACAGATGTTGGAGTTAATCATTGACATATGCCAGGCTGCAAAAATCAAATAATATGTGATCTAGTTTTTATGTAGTATATTGAAAAAAAATTACTTTTTGTGTTTTTCGCATCCAAAAAAATGGTTTGTTTACATTACAAACATGGCATTTAAAGGGTTAAAAAATGTGACAATTATTGAGTATTTGGTATTTTTATTTACGGCTCAAGTTGATGAAATAGAAAAAAAGTGTAAAAGAATTAAAAACAAACTGTATGAACATTTTTTTTCTTACATTATTTCACAAGTGTGCCAAAAATGCACACTTGGTGCTTAGTAAGGGCCTTGTTGGACGGGTTAAACTCCCTCAGACAAAACAGGAGAAAACGTGAAAATAAAAGTCGACCTCCCCGACCAGAAAAAGTATCGAATTACAAAACTCTATTTACAACTATACATAAGTACGAATTATCACACGAAGGCACGAAGACTGACGACCACACACAGGAAACACAGTTGGGAGCTGGAAGGAGGCAAGGAGAGAGAGAACGGCTGGATCCAGGTTCATTTAAAGGTGACGGGCAATCATGCTCCAGCAGTCAGCTTTCTGGGCAAAAACAAAAGACACAAGACAGACACAGCGCCCCTACAGGACTGGAGGGAGAACACACACTATACAGAAAACACACATATAAACACAAACAAAGTATGAACCAGCGTCATAACACTCTTCTCCTTCTTGTCCTCCTCCTCCTCTTCTTCACTTCTTTTTCCTTCTCTTTTTTCTTACCTTTTTTCTTCTACACCTTCTTGTCGTCCTCCCCCTCCTCCTCCCACTCTTCTTCTTCACTTCTATTTCCTCATCTTTTTTCTTACCTTTTTCCTTCTTCTTGTCCTCTTTCTTCTCCTCCTCCTCCTTATTTTTGTTCTTCTCCTCCTTATTCTTCGTCTCTCTCTCCTCCTCCTCTCTCTCTCTTCCTTCTTATTATTCCTCCCCCTCTTATCTTTTTCCTTTTTCTCGTCCTCTTCATTTCTTCCTCCTTTTCTTAACTTTTTCCATCTTCTCCCTCTTTTCTTCCTCCTCCACCCCTTCTTCACTTCTTTTTCATCCTTTTTTCTTACCTTTTACCTTCTTGTCCTCCTACCTCTCCTTTGCCTCCTCCTTCTTCATGTTCTCTTTCTTCTTCTCCTTATTTTTGTTCTTCTTCTTGTCCTTCTTCTCCTTCTCCTCCTTATTCTTCTCCTCTCTCTCCTTCTTCCTCCTCCTCTTTTTTACCTCTGCCAGGAGGTATTCTGATCACTTTGCTTTGTGTGTTTGCGTGTTTGCCTGTTAGCAAGATAACTCAAAAAGTTATGGATGGATTTTCATGAAATTTTCAGGAAATGTTGATACTGGCACAAGAAAGAAAGGATTAAATTTTGGTGGTGATGGGGGGGCAGATCTGTCTGGGCGGAGGTCTGCGCTCTCCAAGTGCTGTTCTTGTTCTTATCTTTTTCCATCTTCTTCTTCTCCTCCTCCTCCACCCCTCCTTCTTTACTTCTTTTTCTTCCTTTTTTCATAACTTTTTCCTTCTCCTTGTTGTCATCCTCTTCCTCCACCCCTTCTTCATTTCTTTTTCCTCCTTTTTTCTTACCTTTTTCCTTCTTTTCCTTCTTGTCCTCCTGCCTCTCCTTTGCCTCCTCCTTCTTCATGTTCTCTTTCTTCTTCTTCTTGTTTTTGTTCTTCTTCTTGTCCTTCTCCTCCTTATTCTTCTCCTCACTCCTTCTTCCTCCTCCTCCTCTTTTTTTTTTTACCTCTGCCAGGAGGTATTGTGATCACTTTGCTTTGTGTGTTTGCATGCGTGCGTGTTTGCCTGTTAGCAAGATAACTCAAAAAGCTATGGATGGATTTTCATGAAATTTTCAGGAAATGTTGATACTGGAACAAGGAAGAAATGATTAAATTTTGGTGGTGATCGGGGGGGGGGGGCAGATCTGTCTAGGCGGAGGTCTGCGCTCTCCGAGTGCTGCTCTTGTTATCATTTTCCATCTTTTTCTTGTCCTCCTCCACCCCTCCTTCTTCACTTCTTTTTCTTCCTTTTTTCATAACGTTTTCCTTCTCCTTCTTGTTGTCATCCTCTTCCTCCACCCCTTCTTCATTTCTTTTTCCTCCTTTTTTCTTACCTTTTTCCTTCTTTTCTTTCTTGTCCTCCTACCTCTCCTTTGCCTCCTCCTTCTTCGTGTTCTCTTTCTTCTCCTTCTTGTTTTTGTTCTTCTTCTTGTCCTTCTTCTCCTTCTCCTCCTTCTTCTTCCTCCTCCTCCTCTTTTTTACCTCTGCCAGGAGGTATTGTAATCACTTTGCTTTGTGTGTTTGTGTGTGTGTTTGTTTGTTTGTTAGCAGGATAACTCAAAAAGTTATGGACGGATTTTCATGAAATTTTCAGGAAATGTTGATACTGGCACAAGGACACAAGGAAGAAATTATTAAATTTTGGTGGTGATCGGGGGCGGGGGGGCAGATCTGTCTAGGCGGAGGTCTGCGCTCTCCGAGTGCTGCTCTTGTTCTTATCTTTTTCCATCTTCTTCTTCTCCTCCTCCACCCCTCCTTCTTCACTTCTGTTTCTTCCTTTTTTCATAACTTTTTCCTTCTCCTTGTTGTCATCCTCTTCCTCCACCCCTTCTTCACTTCTTTTTCCTCCTTCTTGTTACCCTTTTCCTTCTTCTCCTTCTTGTCCTCCTTCCTCTCCTTTTCCTCCTCCTCTCTCTGCTTCAGTGGTGTGATTTTTATTTACAAGTCAAGTATCCTTTGGTTGTAAAGGTTGCTCTGCTTTTTCAAGCTGAATGGAATATTTCCATCTGCTTCAAGGGCATGAACTGCCCTTTACCGTCGCCAGATGCATAAGCCGTTTCTACAACAACTTACACTGTTTTTGTGTAGAACTTCAAAGGGATAACTGTGATTTCCTCCGACTCATTCTCTCCTTTTTTTTTATCACAGCCTACACCTTCTTATTTCACCTCTTCCTTCAATTTTACCTCTCCACCAAGTATCAGTTCCTTCACAGTTCTGCATCATCCTGTTTTACCGTCCACTCCTCCCTCTGTATCCACCATGACCACATATTCTCATTCCTAAGTGGTCACGTAGTGCTGCGTGGTCAGAATTTCACATTTTGATGTATCCCAAGATACGAGAGGCATGCATTATTATTATTTTTTTAATTTATTTATTGAATTGTTGGATAGTCTGACACATGTCTGGACACATCCATGGTTATGGTTTGCAGCTTGACCAAGCAGCAGCATTTGACAGCATAGGAATGAGAATGGGATTGGTAGAGATGTGTGAGCAGATGCTTTAAAGGTACATATGGAGCAGCTACTAGTGTGATATGATTCATCCGTGTCATAATGCAGTAGAATTCAACATAATGCAATTTAACACAATATGACATGATGCATAAGGTGATACTTTGCAGTTCAGTATAGCACAAAGTGATGCTCTTTTGTTCTTTAGCAAATAGAAAAATCCATATAGCTCGATAAAAAATACCATTGCTACTAGAGCTGCACAATATATCGTTTGAGCATCGTCATCGCGACGTACGTGTGCGCAGTAGTCACATCACAGGTCCTGCAATGTAGGAGGTAAATGAACTCAACATGTTCTCATCTAAGTTCAAGGGTACCTGACACACACTGCACACAGCGATCCACTAATCACAAATGTTCTTAATTAGTTTGGGGTGAGTCACTTGTAACAACATTGAAAAATGAGCAACGAACAAGAGAAAATCACCGTAAACGAAAACTCGGTGCTAAAAAGAAAAGCAATGTGAGTTATCTTTAATTATTTCGGCTACAATTAGGATGATACTGAAACACGTGTTCTTTGTCGACAGTGTCTTACACCTGTTGCCACAACAACACAACTGATTTGTTGGATCATTTGCATCGGTGCCACACAGCTATTATATCCTCCTGAGTATTTTTTCATATCGCAATATGTGACTTAGAGAGGGAGATATCTGGCTGCAGATGTTTTACCTGATGCACTTTTGTCTACATTTCATGAGCACTTTTTGAGTTGACTTTGGAAGGTTTGACTTGTCTATGTGCTTTTTATGTATTCGTTTTATGTATGGAAGTCTGTCTGTAACTATTTAATGTACTGCTGCCCGTCTTGGCCAGGACACTCTTGAAAAAAAGATTCTTAATCTCAATGAGGTTTTCCTGGTTAAATAAAGGTAAAATAAAAAAAAAAAAAAAAAAAAAAAAAAAAAATATATATATATATATATATATATATATATATCACAGTGTAAAAAAAATCGCAATGTCAGTTTTTTCCAAAATCGTGCAGCCCTAATTGCTATGTTACATATTTGTTTCTCTTCAACTGAAACTCCGTAAACTTATTTATGCTGTTTATTTCTGACTTCTCAATTGGTCTTTTTACAAATAGACATTTGTAGTGGAAAAAAAGCTGTACACCAATCAACTCCAATGACTCGCCTTAACAGTAACCTAAAGTGTTTATACTTAAATGACAGCACAATGAATGAAACATACTTTAGAAACACATTTAGGGCCACAATGCTTTGTGGCAGTGCAAACTCTAAAACAGAGAAAAGTAGATTCTAAAAAGTAGAACTGTAAAGGCATGGACACAGTTACTTACAGGGGTTGGGCAAAATAATGGAAACACCTTCACCTCAAGATGATAATGCCCCAATCCATACAGCTAGAATTGTTAAAGAATGGCATGAGGAACATTCTAATGAAGCTGTGTATCTCGTATGGCCGGCACAGTCCCCAGACCTCAACATTATTGAGCATTTATGGTCAGTTTTAGAGATTCAAGTAAGACGTCGATTTCCACCGCCATCGTCTCTAAAAGAGTTGGAGGGTATTCTAACTGAAGAATGGCTTAAAATTCCTTTGGAAACAATTCACAAGTTGTATGAATCAATACCTCGGAGAATTGAGGCTGTAATTGCCGCAAAAGGTGGACCTACACCATATTAAATTATATTTTGTTGATTTTTTAAGGTGTTTCCATTATTTTGTCCAACCCCTGTATGTATTTGTAGGAGTTCTGGGGAGGAGAGTAAATCTACCACTATTTAAAGGAGTCATATTTTGCTAAACCCACTTTTATTAGTCTTTGGTTCATTTATTTGTGTATTTGGACGGTAATTGTTCATAAAGTTTGAATTTTAACCCTCCAGGTGTCTCAAAGCTATCTTTGTATTCATTCTGGCAAAAATCAAGTTGATTTCTACAACCTGTTTCAATTCCTTCTTAATTTGTTATGTTTTATAACTAGTTACGTCACGACATTTGAACATATGAGGTCAAGACGTCTGACGAACATTTCTCAGAGTACGTCGTAATGGTTTATCAGCAGCATTTATCTTCTTTAATTCTAAATTAATTAACACAATTAGACGAAATCCTCTGTGTTCTACCTCCTGCTCCCTGTTGTCAGCTCCTCAGTGCATGAACTTCACAGCCATGCCAGTTTGAGGCAAATGAGTTATGGCATGATTTTTGTTGGTGTTAAAGGAGGGATATTTTGCTTTTTTTAAAAATGGAATTATGCATTTTCAAACTTTTCCCTGTGGTCTACATAAACTGTAAATGCTTTGCTCGGGTCTGAATTCTTCATTAATTCAACTCCACAGGTCCATCTTCAACCCTATTTCTGAGTAATGACACCAGAAAGGTGGTTTTGAGCGCTGGCCCTTTAACCCTTTCATGCATAGTGGTCACTACAGTGGACAGTTATTCTACAGGTGTTTTCTTGTGTATTCGTGAATTTGTTATTTTAGTTTCATATCAGCCAACACATTGAATGCTCATGCATCATCGCAAACACTACAATCGATAGCATTACTGCCACTTTGCTGTTCTTGATAAACCTGATCTAACATGTTAGAGTGTAAATCAATTGCTCGTTATTGTTATTAGACTGGAATTAACAACAAAAATTTGTGTTTTTTTGCATATTATGTCCATGAATTGAGTAATGACTAGCATTAGATCACATTAAAATGTGAGAAAACAGATTGGCAGCATTAAAATGTTTTTATTTCAGAGTTTTCACACTGTATATCAGTAAATACATGTTTCTTTGCTTCAAAAATTAAACACATGGTGTCCAGCTGAGTGGACATTTTTGCAATTCCATGAAACATTCAGTAGCTTCATAAAAAAGTTCAACTGCATTGTTTTTTTAATGCCTAAAGAGGAATAAAGTCGCTCATGAAAAAAAATCTTAAGATTCTCATAATTCATGCATGAAAGGGTTAAATACACATGACCCTGTCCCCTTCCAGATTGTTGGCTGTACTGCTCTGTTCTGTTTGTTAATACAACCAACATCTGAACATTTTACGTAATCTGCTCGAAGTTTGGACATATTTTCAGTTTTTACTACAACCGCTGCAACTGATAAATAATTATGGCATACTCAGAGAAATGTTCGTCTAAAGTCTTGACCTTATATGTGCAAATGTCATGATGTAACTAGTTATAAAACATAGCAAATTAAGCAGGAATTAAAATGGGTTGTAGAAATCCACTCGATTTTTGCTAAATGAATATAAAGATAGGTTTGCAGCACCTGGAGGGTTTATATTCAAACTTTATGAACTATTAGGGTCTAAATACACAAGTAAATGAACCAAAGACTAATAAAAGTGGGTTTCGCAAAATATGACCCCTTTAAAATACTGGCCAAATACCAAGAGGCATAGTTTTTTTTTTTGAGAGATGAAGAAAAAGAAAGTCAATGATGACAAACATGGTGACAGCAGAGGAGATATCACTAATGTTGACATTGAGAAGGAGACGCAAATGGAGGCAGCGTCAATGGTGAATATTTTTCACGGGTTTAACCAGTGAGAGAAGTTGATGATCTCAACACTGCCCCCATGGTTTCGGGTGGAAAGCTCTGTGATAATGTAATGAAATAAGACGATGGACAGATGGCTCAGTCCATGTACGTATTCATTTCTAATGTTGAGGTAAATGGGCTGGCATTGACGACACTCGGGAACCAACTCCAAATCTCCATCAGGGGCGCTGACAGGAGAATTAACCTATAGGTACCTGGTTGTTGATGTGTCTGTAGTGGTGAATATTTGTACAATATCTAAAGGTTTGCTCTTTGGATGTTTGTTGGATTCTGTCGAAGCCTAAATGGAAGATATTGGACATAGAAAATCACCTGGGGACAAAGTAGAATCAATTAACCAATAAGGTGCATGCATGAGGACTGGGGAAGGAAGCTGGAGTAGGTGGAGAGAATCCACTTAGACATCCATCCATAAAGCATCCAACTGGCCTGTGCTGGGTTCGAACCGGGGACATTTTTAACTACTGCACCACCATGCTGCCAAAAATATATAAAATACAAGGAAAGAAGAAGGGTCACAAGTTGTTATTCATGGTTTTGAAAGACTGTAATGAAGCCTTAGGGCACAGATGTCAAACAGATGCCAAATCCGGCCCGCCAAAGGGTCCAGTCTAGCTCCTGGGATGAATTTGTGAAATGCAGAAATTACACGAAGATATTAACAATCCACATTCAGACCAATATGATCTAAAGTGGGTCGGATTAGTAAAGTACTATCATAACATAAATAATGACAACTTCAAATTTTTAGTGTAAATACATGAAAATATTTACCTTTACAAAGTATCATTTTGCAAAAAATGTGAATAGCCTGAACAAATATGAACAACCTGAAATGTCTTAAGAAAAGTGTGATGGGACTAGTACAGAGGCTAAACCCAGTTGCTAGACCAAAAGACTGACGTGAGTTCGAGGGTGTTTATTGAACACTTTAACAAGGGAAAAGACACAACACAGAATGAGTGAAACTGTGGAGACGCTGAGTCCGGGGCTTGACGTCTGGGCCGTGAGTAGGATCAGCTGGCGACCAGCGTGGCCGAGCCGGGAAAAACCCAACGGAACCCCGACTAGGAATAAACAAAGGGAGGTCAAAAAACAGGCCAGGTCATACACGGGAGAGCAGATCAAAAGGCAACGGTACATGAGGGACAGGCAAAAACTCACGGTCAGTAATCCAGGCGCAGGGTCGAAACACAGGTAATTGGTGGAGGTTGAGGTACCAAAGGGAGTAGGCAGAATCGGAGTCGGGTAAACGAACCAGGTCATAGATGAGCAGGCAAAAAAGGAACGGGCAGAATCGGTGGTCAAAAGATGAAACGGGTCACAACGGGCAGACAGACTGACAGAATCCAAAAATGCTGGTAAGTGAGCACACGAATGTAGCAAACAAACTGGCAACGAGACAGGGGAAGACACAGGGTTTAAATACACAAGAGGGTGGGAAGACAACTGGACACAGGTGGAACACATCAGGGTGGAGTCAGGTAATCAGCACAGGTGAAACAATCAGGGAAGGGAAGTAAAGACACCAGACAAGACACATGAGGGAAACTTAACAAAACTAGAAGCACTCGGAGAGCGCAGACCTCTGCCAAGGCTGATCAGTGGCCCCCCCCCGTGGGCCCCCCCACCCCCGATCACCACCAAAATTTAATAATTTCTTCCTTATCCCATTTCCAACAAACCCTGAAAATTTCATCCAAATCTGTCCTTAACTTTTTGAGTTATGTTGCACACTAACGGACAGACAAACAAACAAACAAACAAACAAACAAACAAACAGACAAACAAACAAACAAACCCTGGCAAAAACATAACCTCCTTGGTGGAGGTAATAAAACAGGAAATGACAGACAACATAAATGACAGACAAATCCAGACACAGTCTGGAAGCTGACATGACAAAAAGTAAGTACAGTTTTAACAAGATTCTGCCTGTTACTAAATGTTTTGTGTGTTTGTAGGTGCACTGTGATCTGTAAGTTATAATGTACACTATATTACCAAAAGTATTTGCTCACCTGCCTTGACTCACATATGAATTTCAGGTCCATCCCATTCCTAGTCTATGGGTTCAGTCTGACGTGGGTCCACCCTTTGCAGCTATAACAGCTTCAACTCTTCTGGGAAGGCTGTCCACAAGGTTTAGGAGTGTGTTCATGGGAATTTTGGACCATTCTTCCAGAAGTGCATTTGTGAGGTCACACACTGATGTTGGACAGAAGGCCTGGCTCTCAGTCTGCGCTCTAATTCATCCTAAGGTGTTCTATGGGGTTGAGGTCAGGACTGTGTGCAGGCCAGTCCAGTTCATCCACACCAGACTCTGTCATCCATGTCCAAATGGACCTTGCTTTGTGCACTGGTGCACAGTCATGTTGGAAGAGGAAGGGGCCGGCTCCAAACTGTTCCCACAAAGTTGGGAGCGTGGAATTGTCCAAAATGTCTTGGTCTGCTGAAGCATTCCCAGTTCCTTTCACTGGAACTAAGGGGCCAAGCCCAGCTCCTGAAAAACAACCCCACACCATAATCCCCCCCCCCACACACACCAAACTTTACACTTGGCACAATGCGGTCCCACAAGTATCGTTCTCCTGGTGACCGCCAAACCCAGACCCGTCCATCAGATTGCCAGATGGAGAAGCGCGTTTCGTCACTCCAGAGAAGGCTCCTCCACTGCTCTACAGTCCAGTGGCGGCGTGCTTTACACCACTGCACCCGACGCTTTGCATTGCACTTGGTGATGTAGGGCTTGGATGCAGCTGCTCGGCCACGGAAACCCATTCCATGAAGCTCTGTGCACACTGTTCTGGAGCTAATCTGAAGGATACATGAAGTTTGGAGGTCTGTACCATTGACTGCAGAAAGTTGGCGACCTCTTCACACTCTGCGCCTCAGCATCCGCTGACCCCGCTCCGTCAGTTTACGTGGCCTACCACTTCATGGCTGAGTTGCTGTCGTTCCCAAACACTTCCACTTTCTTATAATACAGCTGACAGTGGACTGTGGAATATTTAGGAGCCAGGAAACTTCATGACTGGATTTGTTGCACAGGTGGCATCCTATCACAGTTCCACGCTGGAATTCACTGAGCTCCTGAGAGCGACCCATTCTGTCACAAATGTTTGTAAAAGCAGTCTGCATGCCTAGGGGCTGGATTTTCTACACCTGTGGCCATGGAAGGGATTGGAACACCTGATTCTGATTATTTGGATGGGTGAGCCAATACTTTTGGCAATATAGTGTACATGTGTAAATGATAAACTGAGTCAGAATAGTGGTAAAATTACACTATTTTTTCAGTTTGTTCATGTTATTCACATCTTTTGAAATGATAGTTTGTAGATGTAAACCTTTTCATAATGTAAATTTACTTTTGTCACTCTAAAACATAGAGAAAAGTTTGGAGTTGACATTATTTATGTATTATTATGTTATTATTTTACTGGTTCGGCCCACTGCAGATCAAATTTAACTGAATGTGGCCCCTAAACTAAAATGAGTTTGACACCCCTGCCTTGGGGGGTTCTACTAATAATTATATAAACCAGGACAAGGACTTTAGATATAATGCATCTAGATTTCATCATAAATTGCATCTAGTTCACACTTCTTTAATCCAAAAACGTTTATGCTGATGCCCAGATGCTAATTGGTGACTCTTAGCATCCCTATTATCCCATCCCTGTCACTGTTGATGTTCCCTTTCCTCCTCCGTGTCTATTTGAAGGAATAAAAGACCATTCCAGGTCATACAAGGGACACATGAGTTCTGAGGGGCTTTTAATGGCTGCCTGAGTTGGCTCATTAGGGAGAAGCTCAATGGCTGTGGAGTCAATCTTTTCTGCTGCTTTTGAATGATTAGCACGTGGGGAATTAAAGTGTGCTGAACCATTAAGGATGCTTCAGGTTTCATTAACTCGCTGTTTCATTAACATGTGTTATTGAGACGAAAATTACAAAAAAGAAAAATTGTGATTTGCCCAGGCAGCCAGGAGAGAAAACTCATAAAGATTAGCCGGATTGAAAATATTATTTGAAAACAACATGATGAGGGTGAAGATTAATGCGTTTGTGTTGCAGGGAGACGAGAGGCAGTGTCGACTCTATAGCAGCTTTTCATGCGAATGCTTAATATTTTCTGCAGCCTTAAAAAGTAACCTGACAGCAGCACTGCTTTTGAAGTAAGGTTGTGTAATCTCATTGCATAACATGTGTAGAATTATAGTCTTAGAATGGGTCAAAAGCATTAGTCTAATTAGGAGCTGTTTGTAGCTAAATATGAGCGCTGGCAGTGATGTTTATTTACAGTATTATGTGTATATATTTGTGAAATTAAATGCTAAACCTCTGAATAAGTCCATGGATGTACCGTATGTCCTATCATCATGTGACACATACTGTTGAACATTTTAATTACGATGTGAGGATTAAAAAGGACATGGGGGAGGGAGGGAGAGAAATAAATCAGTGCAGTGTTATGTCATGTTTTTACACACATTAATATACAACGGTGTATTAATGTATGCAGTCTTTCCTGGAGGCGTGGGTTCAAATCCCACTACTGACAATATGTTTCTGTCCTCAATTTCCTGAAAGCTCTGTCCAAAGTCTGTTTGTTTCCAAAAACCACATATGAGTTGTTTTCTGACGCGAATGACAAGACTGTAATCCGTTCCACAAATTTTTTAAAGCAAAAAAGGTTCATTTACATCGTGTCAGATTGTAGAAAAACGTATATACTCGTAAGCTCTGTAAACTCTTTTTCCTCACTGCACACATACACAGTGAAGGTGCATTCAGTAGTAACAAAGAAAATCAGAAATTTGCAAATAAATTAAACACAAATAAACTTATAAACATTAATTCTTATTAGCCATCATGTTTTGGTGCTGACAGATCAGTTAAATCTAATCTAATCTGATTTAATTTAATCTAATCTAGTAAATAATCTGTTGACAGTAGAGCTGGGTGACATGAACAATAACAAAAAAAATCTATCTATCTATCTATCTATCTATCTATCTATCTATCTATCTATCTATCTATCTATCTATCTATCTATCTATCTATCTATCTATCTATCTATCTATCTATCTATCTATCTATCTATCTCTTTCTTTCTTTTTATCTATCTATCTCTTTCTTTCTTTTTATCTATCTATCTCTTTCTTTCTTTTTATCTATCTATCTCTTTCTTTCTTTTTATCTATCTATCTATCTATCTATCTATCTATCTATCTATCTATCTATCTATCTATCTATCTATCTATCTATCTATCTATCTATCTATCTATCTATCTATCTATCTATCTATCTATCTATCTATCTCTTTCTTTCTTTTTATCTATCTATCTCTTTCTTTCTTTTTATCTATCTATCTCTTTCTTTCTTTTTATCTATCTATCTATCTATCTATCTATCTATCTATCTATCTATCTATCTATCTATCTATCTATCTATCTATCTATCTATCTATCTATCTATCTATCTATCTATCTATCTATCTATCTATCTATCTATCTATCTATCTATCTATCTATCTATCTATCTATCTATCTATCTATCTATCTATCTATCTATCTATCTATCGTAGATGATGAGTGTTCAGACCTAAAACTGTATTTTGTGCTGAGTTCAGAGACACTGAAGCAGAACATTTGACAGATCTTCATCCAGTCTCATAGACCTGATGCCTGATTTCAGTGCGTTTGGTCCAGGATGGTTTCTTTCTCTGTGCTGCATTTTGAAGTTCTTCCAGTATGATAAATGAACTTGATAACTTAGCAACGTGCAATACTCTCGGTAACATCCACTGGTGCTCGGCTCATTATAAATGCATGTAGGAGAGAAAAGCAAAAGCAAAACACTGATGCCAACGGCCAAAACAGTTGATGCTGGAGATATATACTGAGTATATTTATGATTAGGGGTGTGGATTGGCAAGAATCTGGCGATACAGTACAAATCACAATACTACGATCAAAATGCGATATATCATGATACTGTTAAAAAGGCAGTTTTTTGTTTGTTTCTTTTTTAAAAATGATTATTTCCTGGAAAAAAATAATTACACCAGAAATATGCACAAATATTAAACACATTTTTATTTGATCACAACAGGATCTAATGCTATATCACAAAATTTTCTTGTGTTTAAACTTAAATTATGTTTTACAGACTTTACAGATTAAAATCCTGCTCAAATGTTCATATTCTATTAGTTCATAACTAACATCATAACATTATTTTTGTACAATCCCAACAAAGGAACTAACATCTGCCTCTCAGACAGTAAAAAGTGCTTTTAGGATGCTTCAAATAACCATTATTTAATAAAACAGTGTTAAATAATAATAAAAAAGATGTAAACAATAAAGAAAACCTAAAACAAAAATGAACCTCCACCATATCTGCATTTGAATGAATACCTAAAAAGTGCTTTTAGGATGCTTCAAATAATGATTATTTAATAAAACAGTGTTAAATAATAATAAATAAGATATAAACAATAAAGAAAACCAAAACACAAAAATGAACCTCCACCATATCGGCATTTGAATAAATACCGAAAAATATTGATACAGTACCTTTTAATATCGATACAGTATTGCGAAATGAAATATCGCGAAATATCGCAGAACCGATATTTTCTAACACCTTTATTTGGGATATCTCAAAGCCCTAACTATGGCAGACTCACATACTTTTATAATAATACTACTTCAGGATTCTTTACATAGAGACTGTTGTGTAAAATCCGAAGGTGGGAGACATCTTTGGTTCCTTTGACGCTCTTCCACACTGTACTCTGGCATGTTGAATTTATTTCTCTGTCCTCCCTAATCTATGTAGTGGAGCTTATTCATACACAGAATAAACACTGAGTTGATATCTGCAGAAACAACTGACTTTTTGCACTGGGAGACCGCTTTTATTTGACCAAAAATAGGTTGGGTTTTAATTATAGACCTTCCCTTTTTACCATATTTAGAACATTATTCTAGTCACGTTAGACCCCACCTTTTTTGCTTTGTCCATGATAGGGTAAATTTTTACTGGTCTGTATCTAGATTGGACAGCATATAGACATATGCAACTATTTCCCAGTATTCATTTATCATCTATAAATATGAAACTTTTTCCTAGAATATGTAACTTATTTCCCAGAATCAAGGTTCTAATAGTTTTGGATTTTTCATTATAGTTTAGTTTTATTTAGTTTGACTTTTTTTTCTCTAATTGAGTTAGTTTTAATTAGTTTTTAGAGCAGGCTTGCTAGTTTTTATAAGTTTTCGTTTTGGTGTAAATGCTTAGTTTTAGTATTAGCTGTAGTTTTTTCATATCTTTTCTCTTCTTCGCTGTCAAATTCAAATAAATCCCAGACAGGACTCTGCTGCTTTTTCCCAACTTTAGTCTCCATGTTTCCAGGTAAAGTGGGGATGAGAAGATGACTATAAACGACAAGTGACAGTAGTGATGGATCGTGAAGTTCCGTATGGTGCAGCGAGCTAAAATTGCTCAAGGGAAATAAATCAATTTCATATCAATCCGACATTGACAAAGACGAAAACGAAGGGAATTTTATCCATAATTTTTATACGTCTTAGTTCATTTTGTAAGCACACAATACAGTTTCAGTTAGTTATCATTTTTTCTTTTAATTATAGTTTTTATTTATCTCAGTTAACGAAAATGTTTTTACAATTCTCGTTTTCGTCATTTTGTTAGTTTTCATTAACGATAATAACTTTGCCCAGAATGTCCAAAATTTTCACTCACTTGTACTTTTGTCCACCATGATCTGAAAACTTTCCACGGGCACACGTGTCTTTTTGTAGTGGGTTCTCCTAGGAAAAAAAAGTCAGCTACTCTGGTACAATCTTCACATTACACTTAGAATAACTTCTGGCATGCAAATGAATACAGGTTAAATACTTTTGAATACAAATGAAATACTTTTAATTAAAATACTGGTTTCTTACACCACAACTGCTGTTAGATGTCAATGGTATATACCTGCTGTTAAAAGTGTAAAATTACCTGTAACAGTAAATCCTGGATCCTGGAGCTACTTTGTTTGTGTAACCAGTAAATGAAAATCAAATCTAGTGCTAAGCACCCTCAGAATGGGCATATAAATCAATTATTTTTTAATAATAGTGAGCACAGATAGTCCACAAACACTACATACATATATTTGGTTTTACTTCTTAGTTTCTATTCATATAAATGCTCTAAAACTACCATCACAACAGCTTTAGCATGATCAGATGACTGACTTTGTGTGTTTCTTCTGGAAGAAACATCCTCCGCTGGCACTAGGGTGTCATTATAATGGGAGATAAAACCAAAATGACTTCAACATGGGAGCCATCGTTGCCCGTTGCCTGCCAGCGTCTGTATCAGCCTGTTGTTTTATGGGACCTTACAGAATATCCTATCACATAACAGTGCATCATTGGGGATTTTGGTGTTCTGCACAGCAGTGTTATCATGATATATCACTTACGCCCCTCAATAGAGCAATATTGAAGGTAGAGCTGTTTTGCTTTTACTACTTAACTCTTCTTGGTTTCATAGGGAGAAAACCACAAATGACTAAAAGAGCCATTTTCTGAAATGCAGTATTGATGGAGGCTGTAATAATACTTGTTTTTGTCATATTTGGGATTTTAAAAAAGAGAAGAAAGGACAGAAAGATAAAAGAAGAGAAGATGAAGGATGATTAGGGGTGGGTGATTTGGCAAATGAAGATCATATGAGGACATTAACGTTTCTCAGCTCTCACGACACAGTGTAATAAAGCACAGAGAAGATACGAAATGGAGGTTTTTCTCCCTCAGTTCATTGTCATATACGTCTCTGAAACAATGCTCTAACTCAGTGTGATAGTTACTCCTGCTCAGTTTATAGTAGGGATGCAAATTATCGATTAATCCATTAATCATGAGTTGTTTGACCTTATCCATCAATTAACAATTAATTGATAAGTGGTGATTTTCCTGAGAAGTTGAATTCTCTTTCGATAGAGTCTATAAGAATAAAAGCTAAATATTGTTTATATACTTCATGAAAAAAGCATGTCATATTTTTAACCCTTAGGGGTCCATGGTCACAGCTCTGTGACTGAATCACATGACATTTTCAACACGTTGTAGCTAGGGGTGTAAGAAAATATCAGTTCTGCAACATATCGCAATATTTAATTTCACGATGCTGTATCGATATTAAAAACTGCTGTTTCGATATTTTTAGGTATTTATTCAAATGCAGATATTGTGGAGGTTCATTTTTGTTTTTTTTGTTTTTCTTTTTTGTTTATATTTTATTTATTCTTATTTAACACTCTTATTAACCCTTTCATGCATAGTGGTCACTACAGTGGACAGCTGTTCAAAGGGGTTCTCTTGAATAATCATGGATTTTTTTGTTTTAGTTCCATATCAGCCAACACAGTGGGCGCTTATACATCATCCCATACACTGAAATTCATACCATTACTGTAACTGTGCTGTTCTAGATAAACCTGATCTGCAGTAACATGTTTGAGTGTAAAAAAAAATTGGTAATTGTTATTAGACTGTAATAGATAGTGTTTTTTTTTTTTTACTTGTTTTTTTTTTTTGCATATTAGCTCCATGCAGGTATGCTAAAATCTGAGAAAACATCAGATTAGCAGCATTTTAATTTCATAGTTTTCACACAGTATATCAGTAAATACATATTTCTTTGCTTCTAAAATTAAACACATGGTGTCCAGCTGAGTGGACATTTTTGTAACTCCATGAAAAATATGTTCATAAAAATCAATCAAATTGTTTATTTTTATGCCTGAAGAGGAATTAAAAAAAAATCTTGATTAAGGTTCTTGTAATTCATGCATGAAAGTGTTAAATAATGTTAGTTCCTTTGTTGGGATTGCACAAAATAATGTTCTGCTGTTAGTTCTGAACTAATAGAATATGAACATTTGAGCAGAATCTTAAACTGTAATGTCTATAAAACACAATTTAAGTTTGAACACAGGAACATTTGGTGATATAACATTAGATCCTGTTGTGCTCAAATAAAAATGTGTTCAGTATTTGTGCATCTTTCTGGTGTAATTCAATTCTTCCAGGAAGAAATCTTTAAAAAAAGAGAAACAAACAAAAAAGTTGTCTTTTTTAACAGTATCATGATATATCGTGATATATCATATCATGATCCTAGTATTGTGATTTGTATTGTTTTGCCAGATTCTTGCCAATACACACCCCTAGTCGTAGCATCAGAAGTCGGTCACGTAGACCACTGGGGACAATTGCATTCAAAAGTGCAGATTTGAAACACTCTCCCACTTTTTATTTGATGTCGATAGAGCAAACACAACTGGAGATATGATGTTTTAAACTGGCGCAAACAAGTGATATAGCGTTATTATAGCAATATAAAGCAAGCGTTATATTTCTGACCTTATCCTCGCCATTTTCTGTCCCTTTTACAAACAGAAAAAACTGGCCCAACCTGTAGATTCTAATCCACAGACTGCATTAGCATTACAGGTAAGGGTGAGAATGACCCCCACCTGAACTGGATGCAGAAGCTGGGAGGACGACGGGGTGGGGGTGAGAAAACCGGAGAAAACGCCTACATAAAGATACGCTTTTATGTCAAATATTTGAGTATAGTTTTAATTTATTACAATTCTAATTTTATATACCTAATATTTTGAACCAATATCACTGGTCTACAAGTAAAATGCTTCCAGAATAAAAGTAGTTAAACTTTACCAAATTTGAACCACTAATAAAGAAAAATTCTGTCAGAAGTGCTAGTTGGCTGTAGTTTCTAAGACATAGTCTTGGGCCAAAATGTGAAATTCTGAGAATTAATGAGAGAATGGGTTTTATTCAGAGGGAATGTTTTTGTCAGAGCTACCAGATCTACCTGAAAACAGTGTCTGCGCATTGGAATACATTCACATTAGTTTTTTTCTAGTAGTAGAACATTTATAAATCCATTGTGTAAACGTACATAAACCAACATATACAGGGTGGGGAAGCAAAATGTACAATATTTTGAGGCAGGGATTGAAAGACAGTGTATGACCAGTTAGTTTATTGAAAGTCATGAGAATTTATTTGCTACAAGAAAATTGACATAATAGAAAATGTTTTTATTCTATGTGTCCTCCTTCTTTCTCAATAACTGCCTTCACACGCTTCCTGAAACTTGCGCAAGTGTTCCTCAAATATTGGGGTGACAACTTCTCCCATTCTTCTTTAATAGTATCTTCCAGACTTTCTCGTAATAGTTTTGCTCATAGTCATTCTCTTCTTTCCATTATAAACAGTCTTTATGGACACTCCAACTATTTTTGAAATCTCCTTTGGTGTGACGAGTGCATTCAGCAAATCACACACTCTTTGACGTTTGCTTTCCTGATTACTCATATGGGCCAAAGTTTCTGAAAAGGTATGGATAATAGTGTTAGGTATGATTATGACATCAATATAAAAATAAAAGGATTCTGTTGGGTCTCTGTAAACTTAATTTGATTCTGACTTGAATTGATAAAGCACTTTGTGACTCTGTCTGTGAAAAGTGCTCTATAAATAAAATTTACTTACTTACTTACTTTCCCACCATCACATCAGAATATATGTTTGGTTTCAAAACAATTGACGTAGTGCCTGCTGAGAAAAAACAACTAAATGTTGATTGTAAATTTTGCTTCCCCACCCTGTATGTGTAATAACACACCATCATATATATTGAAAACATGAGCTAACCAGCACTTTCGTAATTTGTTATCTGATTCATCTTATTAAAGTATGTAAAATTTAGCACATTTAATGTCTGAAGCAGATATTTTCTAAGAAGTTGTAGAGCAGTGTATTCACTTTTAAAGTCTTTGAAAAGGTTTGTTAAGCATCTTTGTGTTATTTTATGCAATAAATTATATACATTTTTCAAATCGGATTTTATATTTTTTGTGAGTTTTTTGGCCTTTTGTGTAGATTTAGTAAGTTAAAGTGAAAAAATAATAGGCAGATGAGATAGATGTTGTGCTGAAAAAAAAAAGACACCAAACATGGGTATAGTGCAGGGGTGTCAAACTCATTTTAGTTCAGTTCCACATTCAGCCCAGTTTGATCTCCAGAGGGCCGAACCAGTAAAATAATAACAGTGAAAAAAGTAACATTAAATAATGATCAGGTTTATATTTACAAAGTTTCCTTAAAAATCTGAATAAGATGAACAACTTGAATTGTCTTAAGAAAAACAAATGCAATTTTAACAATATTCTGCCTCGGTTTATCAGTTTAGCATTTACACATGTGCGTTACAATCACACAAAACATTTATAAACAGGCAGAATATTGATAAAATTGCATTAACTTTTCTTAAGACATTTCCGTTTGTTCATATTTGTTCAGGTTATTCATGTTTTTTGTAAAAGTATAGTTTGGTAATGTAAACATTTTCATGTAATTTTATTTTTTTACACCAAAAAAAACAAAGAAAGCATTTGGGGTTGTCATTATTATATGATATTTTACTGGTCTGACCCACTTGAAATCTAATTGGACTGTATATGTTTGTACGTGGAACCTGAATTACCGGTAAAATGATTTTGACACCATTGATTGTTAATATCTTCAGTGTAATTTTTGCATTTCACAAATCCATCCTGCGGGCCGGATTTGGCCCCCGGGCCGCATGTTTGACACCTGTGGTATAGTGGGACTAGTATAAGAATAGGAATAGTTTATTCCTGTTCCCACAGTGCTCAGTAGAATGTGTTACAAAAGAAAAGCACAAAGTGTACAACCTGTTCATGAATGTGTGTTTTTCAGGTTTGCATGTGAAAGTGCCGTGGTCGGACAGCGAGGGAGATACTCCAGGAAAGATGAGGAAGAGCAGGAGTGTTCTCACAGTGTCCCCCAACAATGTAAGTCATCCCGTCTTTAACATTTTCCACAGCTGTGTGTATTGAACCCGTCTGATGCTGTTGTAAATAATGCAGTGTCAGTACTTTGAAGAGCTGAAAAAAGGCACGATTTAGGTCCTGTGTCGCCGTTGCACTGGAAGCGTTCACATCCTGATTTTCGAGAACCTTCTGACGACCACATGTTGTTGCTATGGTTACAAAGTCACCTCTACATTACAGCTTTGTTCTTTAGTGGCTGCTGTTATACGGAAGTAAATTATTAAAAAAAAGATTTTTTTTTAAGAACATGGTGGTATACACTTACATTTTCTTCAACATGGAGTCTACTTTCAGATATTTGCTGTCAGTCAGTCTGCATCACCAAATATCAACATGCAAACAGACAACAGCCTCAAACTGGACACGTTATGTTTTTAAGATGTTACGGCATCCAGACAGATTGGGCACATCAGTTAATTTTTTATAGAAATACTCGTGTAGTTTCCAGTAGCATGTACAGGGGTTGGACAAAATAATGGAAACACCTTCACCTCAAGATGATAATGCCCCAGTCCATACAGTTAGAATTGTTAAAGAATGGCATGAGGAACATTCTAATGAAGTTGAGCATCTCGTATGGCCGGCACAGTCCCCAGACCTCAACATTATTGAGCATTTATGGTCAGTTTTAGAGATTCAAGTAAGACGTCGATTTCCACCGCCATCGTCTCTAAAAGAGTTGGAGGGTATTCTAACTGAAGAACGGCTTAAAATTCCTTTGGAAACAATTCACAAGTTGTATGAATCAATACCTCGGAGAATTGAGGCTGTAATTGCCGCAAAAGGCGGACCTACACCATATTAAATTATATTTTGTTGATTTTTTAAGGTGTTTCCATTATTTTGTCCAACCCCTGTAGTAGGAAGGTCATGTGACTGAACTGAGACTTTTATAAATGTCCTGATCATACAGTAGAGTTTCCACATTGTAACAGATGTTGAGTTCTCTCATGTTAATTCTTCAGTGTTAAATCATAAATAACCAAGTTGCCATTGAGTTTGTCCTCCATCATTGTTCAGTGTTCATGTCGAAAGTCCCGCCTCTTCTTGATTTTGATTGGTTGGTGTAATCGAGGTGACTTTTTCCATGTTTCCATTACACCGTTTTAGCACCATTCACCTCTGCTCAACTCAACTTTACTCAGTTTTGTTCATTTTCTATTACAATTTCATACCATTTCATGCATCCTATACTGATCCTTGTATGGTTTAGTCTTTATTAATGTCTGCTTTTTTAATGATAACATCAGCCCTAATGCATAGCACTAATGCTACAACCTGGCACACTACTCCTCTCTTGTGTAAGGCTTATGTATTTTGTACATTGTCCCTGTCTAGATAAATAAATAGTAAAAAAAAATCTCAATGTGGGTGGAGTCGTCACATCAATGAGACTCCCATCATTTGTATGCGACACAAACCCAACACCTCCCTGACTATCACAGATTTAATTAAAAATAATTTTAAAAAACCTGTTGCCTGGTGTTAAAAAGGGGCAGGTTTGATTCTTATGAAGGAATCGCTCTCATGTCTCATCCAGTGACGTCATTCGCTAGCCAATCATTTGCTGTTCTGAAAGTTGAACTCTTTTCAACTTAACCCTATAACACCAAACATATCATATTTGATACATGATTTCTGAAGCCCTCTACATGATTGCTATGATATTTTTTTTTTCTTGAAAAACCTGCATGTATCTAACTGATGTATACAATTAGATACATGCAATACACAGATAATCCACCAGGGGGAGGGATTCATTCACCAGAGGCCTTTCCAGTGACACTAAAAGACTGTCATTAATGAGGAAGGAGGAAGAACTTTGATAATTTTGAAAAGGAATTACCAATTTGTTAGACATGTTTGTGTCATATTATGTTTCTGTTTGTTCAAAAATAATAATATTTAAGCATTTAGACCTGATGTATCAAATATGATACAAAATGGAAACTCATACATGGAAATTGATATTGAAAAACATTTTTTTGGTTGTTCAGAAGGACCAATAAAGGCTCCAGTTTCAAAGAACTGGAATCCTCTGTCAATAGTAGTAGTAGCAGTAGTAGTAGTAGTAGTTGTTGTTGTTATTAGAGCCAAAATACATTTTTGTTTTTTTATTCCTCTTTTTTGTTATGACCTTGTTTTAAAACCCTTTTAGCCCTATCGGCCCACCCGCGGGTCGAAAAAATTATATTAATATTCATCTACTATAAAAATATAATAAATCAGGACAATGGATGTTTTTTTTAAACTTTTGCTCAAAGTTTAGACCCTAATGTTAATAAAAGTACATCAAAAGTGTATTTTAGTGCAAACTTTAATGTTCAAACATGATTTTTAATCTTTGTGGGGTGAAATATACGCTATTAAAAATCTCCGACACGAACAATTAATTTATGCATATCATCGTCAATCCAGCCGAAAAAAAAAACAGGCGAGGATAAAAAAAAAATTCTAATTTCTCTTGTAGTTTGTTCCAGTTTACTCAGGCATAGTAATAGATACAATATTTTAGACAATGGGAATAGATTCTGTGAGGTTTTATACTCTTTGAATCGATCTTCCAGGCCATTCCACAGATTAACCGCTTGAACAGAAATACATCGACTTCTTTTATTTGCTCTTGCCTTAGCTTTATTAAAAATGCTGGTTCCTCTGAGGCTGTACTGACTTTTCCTACATTCAAACATCTCCTGGATGGAAGGAGGGAGAAGACTATTGTGTGCCTTGAACGTCACTACTACTGTATTAAGGTCAACAAGATCATGTATTTTCAGTAAAAATAGAGTTTGTTGGTGCATAAAAATCTAGATTAGTAATAATTCTTCAGTGATTTAACGGTTCAGGCTTTACAGGGCTAAGGGACAGCAGTGGGAAAAAAGATGCAGTTTTGCACCAAGGACACCGTTTAAGGAGAGATTTGAAGGGAAATATCAAACAACACTGCATGTGCACACAGGCCCTTCTTCTGTTAAAAAAACCCTAAACATTCTCAGGTTAAAAAATACAGACATAGACATTATGTGCAGCCTTACACATTAAAGAACAAGGCTGCGCAATACTGGTGGTTTTTGCCTGGATGTATTTGTCAGTATGACAAAATACTGTAATTTTGACCACATGAATATGGGGCGTTTCTCATATGATAGAACACAAAGGCATCAGAAATGGGTTTTTGCTCAAATGGCTCTAACAAATTGCTAGTTACCTCATGTTACGGCAACAACAGCAAATCATCCTTTCTGTTGTTGAAAGAATTGCACACAAGCGAAAATGCTTTTTTTTTTTTTTTTTTTTTGCAAACAAATGTATTTCTCCTTCCTCTGCTTTGACTCTTTGATGAAATACCCAAGAATAGCCGTCGTCGGTGGTTTGCTGTCCATGCAGAGACTGAAAACCACAGTCTAATGTAAAACCTTAATTGGGTAAATCATATTTTCTTTTCATATAAAGCAGTGAAAAAGTCAGTGTGACATGTTTGAGTGAATTTGCTTGAGTTAATGTCTTACATCCTGCCATGTGACTGTTATGCATCGTGTAGCTTTGGGTTGACAGCAGGAGACCGGAACACTGAGGATCCTGAACAATTAGTAGGTGTTCAAGCATAATCAAATGCCTGACATGTCGCGTTTTTTCCCGTGCATATAGACTGTGTTTGACAGTACAGAGGGAGGTACAACAGGAAGTACTTCTACACACAGATGACACAGGATGGGACACTTTGTTTGCAGCTCTTTCTTCTCTTGGGTTTTCTTCCTGAGCGTTGACAGCTTTTCTTTGTGCTCTGACTCTGCTCAGTCAAACCTCTCTTGTACAAAGTTTAGTTTAGTCCTTTTTCCAACCTGTGCTCTACTTTTCTCCAGTGATATTTCTCTCTTCTTCCTACATTTCAGCTCATAGGTCTTATACCGACTTAGGATGAACATCTTATTACATCAAATGTTTAAGTGTTTGCACCAGTGGCGATTTCTCACAGACTGTAAGGGAAGCTCAGCTTCCCCTAAAATTATAAAAATTAAATGGTTAAATATGTACGGTTGTGTTGACAGTTTATTGACTTCAAATGTGTTAGAGCACGTTCATCTCAAAGATGAGTTCGTTCAGAATCAGCTTTATCACAAACCAACAGACTGGATGTTGTTCACTTCTCCTCCGTTCCCGTGTCTCTGTTTCCTCATTCGATCTCTGCTCAGTGCATTTGCCTGTAGATGCTCAGCGTCCATGCACTGCAATGGGACTGAGTGGAACAGTTTTTTTCATTGCCTCAAAACTGGACGGTAATTGGATAAATGCCACAATGTTGTCCCGCCCCCGGACGCTGGGCGTCTCTGGGGGTGAATGGAGCTGTGGGCGGGGCTCGGCCGGGCTGGACGCCAGAATCCCACGTGCTGATTGGAGGATCAGTCGAAAGGCTGAATCCCGTTTGATTGACAGCTGTTTTCAGATCTACTCCTTCACTGACACAGTTCAGTTTAATACCGTCGCACATTCTGCTGTGAAATTGAGAGAGAAACCACTACGAAATTACTCGTTCATTTCTTGCACTGTAAATAAAACACACTTATTGTACTTCCTTGTTTCAATTTAACATAATTTCAGCGTTTTCTTGCTTCAGTTACATAATTTAATCATTTCTTGTTCGAGTTTAATATAGTTTTGTAGATAGTTAAATCAATCATACTGTCGGCTAGGTCGCAGTGACAGGAGCATCTGTAGTTTAAAAAGGCTGAAGTCTTACACCCACAACACCCTGGGCCAAGGCTGTCTAAGCAGCGCAGCTCTGCTGGACATTGAGAGGACACTGGTCCAGTCCCTGGAAAAGACGCCTGCTTGGTATGATAAGGTCACTGAGCATTTTCTTCAAAAGGAACGGAGGGCCGAATGTATGTTTAAAAAACTTGACAATTTTTTTTTTTGATGTAAGCCGACAATGAGCTTCCCCTGTCTGAAAGACAAGCAGCCGCTACTGGTTTGCACATGGTTGTTTTTCTGTCACATGTCCTTCACCATTGTCTTACTTTATAGGTTTAGTGTTCACCTTTTTAAAACCTTTATTTAACCGGGAAAAAAAAGCATTATTAAGATTAAACATCTCAGCCCATACTGTGTCAAATGCCAACATGCAGAAGCTTCTCTCATCCACATGTACTGCTCCTGTTCAAGCCTTAACAAATATTGGACTGAAATCTTTCAGACACTTTCTCAGCTGTTAAACATCAAGTTAGAACCAAACCCCTTGACTGCTCTATTTGGTGTAATGGAAGGTGAAGTTAAGCTACATACAGAAAAATAACACACACTTTATCCTTTGCTGCCCTTCTAGCTTGATGAGCAATCCTGTTTAGATGGAGGGATGCCCCCCCCCAATTGGTAACCTTGTGTTGATCTCTCCTGAGCATAAACCCCCAGAATCACAAGCCCTCCCCATAGTTTTCACACAATTTATCACTAAAATTCACGTTTCTGTGGTTCAAAAATTAAACATGGTGTCCAGCTGAATCGACATTTTTGCAACTTAATGAAAAATAGGTTCATAAGAATTTTTTTTTTTTCATTATTATTTTTTTAATGTATTTTTGAATTTAAAAAAAAAAAAAGTTTTATTTATTTATTTATTTTTTAAATTTATTTTTCAGAAGAAATTTTTCAATCACATTGTGTTTTTTTCATGCCTAAAGAGGAATAAAAACTCTCAGGAAAAAAATTTGATTAAGGTTCTCATAATTCGTGCATGAAAGGGTTAAAGAGCAGAGGAGAAGACGTGGGAAAAGACTGTAACAGAATGACAAGCAGCCAATGGTTCTGTCAGTCAGGAACTCTGGCTCAAAGCTGCTGTTAGATATTCCCAGATCAGCCATAATGTTCTGACCACTGACAGCTGAAGTGGTAGTGGTGTTGATTATGGTGCTGCGGTGGCACCTGTCACCTGGATGGGACACATTTTGCAGCAAGTGATCATTTAGTCCTTGAAGCTGATGTGTTGGAAGTGGCAAAATTGGCAAGCGTTTGGATCTGTGTGACTTTGACAATGACTGCGTTGACGCTAAATGATGCCTGGTGACGTTGATTGCTATTGAGTTAGTTGTATTTGTTGTAGGATGCAGGGCCGGGAGCTCATCTTCATAACAGCTTTGTGTCGTACTGTTGTAGTTGTGGATGCACATGCAGGTGCACTTCATAATGGTTGTGGGTGTTTTGCAATGAACAGTTGAATAGCTGAAGGTGGGTGTGCATCACTAAGTATCTCCATCTTTTGCTCTTTGTGTGACTTTGAACATCCTGTACTTTCAGCTTTTTAATCGTTATTCTCTTAAAACTCTAGAGTTGATTTTGAATCTAGCGCCTCAGGGTGTTTTTTCTTTCTTTTTTTTTTTTTTTTTTTTTACCATAAGCATTTACCATAAATGCATCCGTAAAGACATGCATGTGTTTTACATAGGTTGACTGGTCCAGTAAATTACTGTATGTTTTCACTGTATAATGTAACTGTATGTTGTAACTATGTGTTGTGCTGCCTCTTGGCCAGGACTCCCTTGGAAAAGAGGTTCTTAATCTCAATGGGATTTTCTTCCTGGTTAAATAAAGGTTAAATTAAAAAAAATAAATAAATAAATACACTGATGCACAAGTGTGTTTTCAAACCAAGGTTGTTATCGTTAACGAAAACTAACAAAATGACAAAACTAGAATTGAAAATACATTTTCGTTAACTGAAATAAATAAAAACTCTAATTAAAAGAAAAAACGATAACTAACTGAAACTGTATTGTGTGGAAAAAAAAAAAATAGAAAAAAAAAAAAAAAAAAAAAAGAAACTGTATTGTGTGCTTACAAAACGAACAATTTCAAAGTGTCATCCACCATAAACAAACCATGTGTTTACAACCAGAGCCGGGAGGTAACTCGGGCATCTTCGGAATTTTGTCGCGACATACATTGTGTGAAATGGAGGTTTGCGCAACCGCCTAACAGCAGCAGCTGCTACAGACACAACGCGGAAACGGCAGGAACTCCCTTCCCTCTATGCCAGGTGTGTCAAACTCATTTTCAGCCCAATTTAATCTGAAGTGGGCCGGACCAGTAAAATAATAACATGATAACCAATAAATAATGACAACTCCAAATTGTTTTAGTGCTAAAAATAACATTCAGTTATGGCAATATTTACATTTACAAACTATCCAAACAAAAAAGATGTGAATAACCTGAAAAAAAAAAGAAATTTATTAAGAAATGTAAGTACAATTTTATCAATATTATGTCTCAACTTATCATTTATACATATGCATTACAAAGCAGATCTACAAAGGCACAAAACATTTAGTAACAGGCAGAATATTGTTAAAATTGCACTTAATAACCTGAAAAAATGAAATTTGTTAAGAAATATAAGTAAAAATTTGTCAATATTGACTTTAATGTTATTAATTATATAAGGAGAAGGGTTGGGAGTTTATAAGTTGCACTTCTTCTCACTCCTTTTCGAATGTGTATTATATGTCTTATGTTTAAGTGTTTTGTTTATTTATTTTCTTCTGTTTTGACATTCATATTCAAAGTAAATCCATCAATCAATCCATATTATGCCTCGACTTATCATATGCATTACAGAGCAGATCTACAAAGGCACAAAACATGTAGTAACAGGGAAAATATTGTTAAAATTGAAACAAAATTTCTTTAGACATTTCAGATTGTTCGTTTTTGTTCAGGTTATTCTCATTTTATTGTTAAAGGATAGTAAACATTTTCATAATTTAATGTTTTTTGCACTAAATCAAAGGGGAAAAATGGTGTTGTCATTATTTATAGGTTATTATGATATTATTTTTGAGTTTGATGCCCTAATTTGCACTTTGCAAATTTATCTCGCGGGCCGGACTGGAACCTTTGGTGGGCCGGTTTTGGCCCCTGGGCCGGATGTTTGACACCTGTGCTCTATGCATATTCCTCCAGCCGTTTCCACATTTCAGCCGTTTCCGCGCCATGGTTGTTTCATCCATATAATATCATATGGTTGCGCGGCCGCTGCTGCTGTAGGCGGCTGTGCGAACCTCCGTTTCCCACAATGCACGTCGCGACAAAATTCTGAAGATGCCCGAGTTACAGGGGTTGGACAAAATAATGGAAACACCTTAAAAAATCAACAAAATATAATTTAATATGGTGTAGGTCCGCCTTTTGCGGCAATTACAGCCTCAATTCTCCCAGGTATTGATTCATACAACTTGTGAATTGTTTCCAAAGGAATTTTCAGCCATTCTTCAGTTAGAATACCCTCCAACTCTTTTAGAGACGATGGCGGTGGAAATCAACGTCTTACTTGAATCTCTAAAACTGACCATAAATGCTTAATAATGTTGAGGTCTGGGGACTGTGCCGGCCATACGAGATGCTCAACTTCATTAGAATGTTCCTCATGCCATTCTTTAACAGTTCTAGCTGTATGGATTGGGGCATTATCATCTTGAGGTGAAGGTGTTTCCATTATTTTGTCCAACCCCTGTACCTCCCAGGTCTGTTTGTAAACACACGGTCTGTTTATGGTGGATGGCACTAAGAAACTGTTCACTGTAATGCAAGAGATTCAGGTGAGTAATCACAGAAAGACTTACAGATTCATGACACTGATGATATGACTGAGGTTTGACAAATTTGATGAAAAATTGGTCACAAAAGTCTCCCGTACCTTTAAGCATACACTGTCACCACCGGTTCATGACCAACCCCTGCTAGATGTTTTTTTTTTAATTAGTGAATCAAAAAAATTGATTCAGAATCAATTCGCAACAGATGAACGAACCAAAAAAATTGTTCTTCCCATCACTATGGTCTGTATCTGCTCTTGGTGTCTGTAGCGTCATTATTAAAACCTAATAGTCATGTTTTCCTGTAATGTCTTGGTACGGGTATGTGCATTTAGCCAGTGCTTTTACAGGGTTTCAGTGAAAGTGCAAACTGTTTTCTGAATCACTGAGGTTAAATCTGCAGAGGTAGGACGTTGTTATTGGATTTCTGCTCAAACAGAAAGGATTTGGTGGAACTAGTGATGCTTAGCAGGGATTAGATTTGAGGGGTCTAAGTGTGTACGCTTTTGTCTGTGAGTGTCTGTGTTAATGATCTGGCCCGTCGTGAGGATTGGATTATGACGGCGTGTTGTGTGCGATGAGATGGGGGTCTGTGTGCAGCTGATGACGGGAGGATCCCCATACAGTCATGTGCACTGTATACCCTTATATCTTCTGTTTGTTTGTTCCTTTTTTTTAATTTCTTTTTTTATTTGTATTTTTTTTTTTAAATTTCTAATTATTATTTTTATTATTATTTTTTATTAACCCTTTCATGCATGAATGGTGAGAACCTGAGTCAAGATTTATTTTTTGAGTGTTTTTATTCCTCCTTAGCCATGAAAAAAAACAATGTGATTGAGTTGTTTTTTCTGTGGAGTTACAAAAATATCCATGCATTTAATTTTTGAAGTAAAGAAACATGTGTTTAAAACCAAATATCAGAAAGTGAGATGAAAACAATGAAATAAAACCATTTTTAATGCTGCTAATCTGATGTCTTCTCACTTTTTAACATATTCTAATGCTAGTAATTACTCATTTCATGGAGATAATATGCAAAAAAAAAAAACTTTTTGTCAAACAAATAACAATTGATTTACACCCAAACATGTCACTGCAGATCAGGTTTATCAAGAACAGCACAGTTACAGTAATGGTATGAATGTCAGTGTATGGGATGATGCATGAGTGTCCACTGTGTTGGCTGATATGGAACTAAAACAACAAAACCCATGAACATACAAGAGAACAGATGGAGAAGAACTGTCCACTGTAGTGACCTATGCATGAAAGGGTTAAAAAAAAAATATATATATATAAATAAACTAACTGAAACTGTAATATATAAACTATAAACTGTAAATAAACTATAAATATATATATATATATATATATATATATATATATATATATATATATATATATATATATATATATTTTTTTTTTTTTTTTTGTTTTTTTTTTTTTTTGTTTTTTTTTTTTTTGTTTTTTTTTTTTTTACTGTTTGTTTGTTCCTGACAGTGGTGGACAGATTAAATAATGTCTCTGCACTCCACAGACCTAATGACCTGATTCCCATGCACATCACAGCTAACAGCTCTGATCTGATCAGCTCTTTCCATCTGTGTGTGTGTGTGTGTTCTTGTGCTACTATACTTGTCTGTGTGAGAGCTGTTGGATGCATCTGATTGTTTCCGTGCATATTGATGTGGGTTGAGTGCGTCTCCGTGTTCATGTTCACACTTTAAGGTGCTCTTTGCATTCAGCAACCCATTTCCTAATCTAATTAAAATCTGCCCCCATGGATTTACATAGGACTGTGTCTGTGCACATGTTGCATTCATCAAGTGTGCATCATATCAATCCACATCCTGTAAAAATCAATTTGTTTAGACTGGTTCATGTTTCTGACTTACATGAATAAATCAGAGAACATTTAAGTGTTTGCTACTTAACCCTGTAAAGCCTGAACCATTAACCCTTTCATGCACAAATTATGAGAACCTTACTCAAAATTTTTTCCTGAGTGTTTTTATTCCTCTTTAGGCATGAAAAAAAGAATGCAATTGAAAAATTTCTTCTGAAAAATAAATAAATAAATAAAAATATATTTTAACATTTTTTAAAAATGCATTAAAAAAAAAAAAAATTCTTATCAACCTATTTTTTATGAAGTTGCAAAAATGTCCACTCAGCTGGACACCACACGTTTAATTTTTGACACACAGAAACATGTATTTACTGATAAATTGTGTGAAAACTATGGGGAGAGCTTGTGATTCTGGGGGTTTATCCTCAGGAGGGATCTGTATAATGTTACCAATTCATGTCAGAGAAGATATGTAGTGTCTTAAAACTTTAATAAAGATGTGTGTAACAAAAAAAAAAAACAAAAAACAAAAAAAAACAGAAAAGAACAACAAAATTCATGAATATATAAGAGAACAGTTGTAGAATAGCTGTCCACTGTAGTGACCAGTATGCATGAAAGGGTTAAACCATTAACAGAAAATTCCAGTTCTTTAAAACTGGAGCCTTTATTGGTCCTTCTGAACAACCAAAAAAATTTTTTTAAATGTAAATTTCCATGTATGAGTTTCAATTTTGTATCATATTTGATACATCCGGTCTCAATGCACAAATATTATTATTTTTGAACAAACAAAAACATAATATAACACAAACATGTCTAACAAATTGGTAATTCCTTTTCAAAATTGGCAAAGTTCTTCCTCCTTCCTCATTAATGACAGTCTTGTAGTGTCACTGGAAAGGCCTCTGGTGAATGAATTCCTCCCCCTGGTGGATTATCTGTGTATTGCATGTATCTAATTGTATACATCAGGTTTTTCAAGAAAAAAAAAAATCACGCTGCTCATGTAGAGGGCTTCAAAACTCATGTGTCAAATATGATACGTTTGGCGTTATAGGGTTAATGTTTAATGCACCTTACGTAGATATTTTGATGAGTAAAAGGAAGCAAAAAATGACGGCATGATTTAAAGACGGACCAATAGTTCTGCCATGTCACTAATGGTTTGAGAAATCAAGCAGCTGTAGGTATATTGTTCTCATTTGTGAATTCACAGTAAGCTGGAATCAAGGTCATCTGTAGTAGAGATGGATGCGCCAAAGAAATGTCCACATTTCAGTTTTGAAGACAAAACAAGCCTATTGTTCCTAAAACAAAAGAGGGTTTTGTGTTAAAGAAAATATTGACAAGTCGACCTTTTCAAGATGGTGTTTTGAAGGAATGATAGAAGGAAGATGATGTCACAGTAGAACACCTGCCACTAGTGGAAAACAACGAAAAAACTCCTACTTTTAAATGGGGGAAACACATATGCGTATAAGAAGGAATAATGGTGGAAGTGTTAATTTTTGTCACTCATGTTAACAGTTTAACACAGAAAGAGATGCTAATGCGCTTTAACAGAACACTACCGACCACAGAATGGGAGAATGAAGCAGAGGAAGTCCAGTCTGAGCAGAGGAAACCTGGCAACTCAGTGGCGGTGGCCTTAATAACCAAACAAAAACACAACTGTTCTTTGCTTTTGTGTGACTGTCTGGTTGTTAAGTCTGACATCGTGGTGTGGTAAAACTCATTTTTCGGCCGAAACAGTCAGTATTTATAATGACTTCTTTCTTTTTTGAAGCACCAGTGAGGACTAGATAGAATTCAGTTCCATTTCCTATTGTCAGTGTTTTACTTGCAGTAGAAGGAACACATGTATGAGATGGACACAGCAGAAATATTACTGAATAAAGCAATGAAACGGCATTGAACTGACACTGTTAATTGATTTTAAGGCTACGTTCAGACCAAGGTTATTATCGTTAACGAAAACTAACGAAATGACGAAAACTAGAATTGAAAAAACATTTTCGTTAACTGAAGTAAATAAAAACTATAATTAAAAGAAAAAAAGATAACTAACTGAAACTGTATTGTGTGCTTACAAAACTAACTAAAACATATAAAAATGATGGATAAAATTCCCTTCGTTTTCATCTTTGTCATTGTCGGATTGATACAAAATTGATTTATTTCACTCTAGTGATTTTTAGCTAGCAACACCATACGGCACTTCACGGGCCGTCACTTCTAGTCCATGGGCCAGGCCAGGTAGTGGTACCACCAAAGGGGGCAAAACCTTTGTGGTGCCATTTTGTTGAAGGACAAATATATGTGTATCAAACCATGATAGCCTTTCCAAATGAGTAGCTTAGTCATGATTATATGGTGCGTCTTTTTTTTTCCAAAAAATGTATCATTACGCTTAATGGCATATGGTGGTATTTCTGAATTGTTCCACCTTTTCCTTTAAAAATTCTGGTGGAATTGGTCCAAGATAAGATTGTGACATTACGTTATGCTTCTACTTTTCAGATTTTATCAGAAGATGTTACAATTGATTTTTTCTTTCAGAAAATAGTGTATGTGTTTTCCAGTGGCGGCTGCTCGTCTTTCAGACAGGGGAAGCTCATTGTTGGCTTAAATCCAAAAAAATAAAAAATAAATAAATAAATAGATAAATAAATAAATAAATAAATAAATAAAGTCAAGTTATTTAAACATACATTCGGCCCTCCGTTCCTTTTTAAGAAAATGGTCAGTGACCTTATCGTACCAAGCAGGCGTCTTTTCCAGGGACTGGACCAGTGTCCTCTCAACGTCCAGCAGAGCTAGACTGCTTAGATTGCCTTGGCCCATTGTGTTGTGGGTGTAAGACTTCAGCCTTTTTAAACTACAGATGCTCATTTCACTCCGACCTAGCCGACAGTTTGATTGATTTAACTATCTACAAAACGATATTAAACTCAAAGAAGAAATGATTGAATTATGGAGCTGAAACAAGGAAACGCTGAAATTATGTTAAATTGAAACAAGGAAGTACAATGAGTGTGTTTTATTTACAGTGCAAGAAATGAACGAGCAATTTCGTAGTTGTTTCTCTCTCAATTTCACAGCAGAATGTGCGACGGTATTAAACTGAACTGTGTCAGTGAAGGAGCAGATCTGAAAATAGCTGTCAATCAAACGGGATTCAGCCTTTCGACTGATCCTCCAATCAGCACGTGGGATTCTGTCGTCCAGCCCGGCCGAGCTCCGCCCACAGCTCCATTCACCCCCAGAGACGTCCGGCGTCCGGGGGCGGGACAACATCGTGGCATTAATCCAATTACCGTCCAGTTTTGAGGCAATGAAAAAACTGTTCCACTCAGTCTCATTGAAGCCCAGAGACGCCCGACGTCTACGGACAAATGCACTGAGCAGAGATGGAGGAGAAAACAGCGCAACGGGAATGGATGAGAAGTGAACAACGTCGCGTCCGTTGATTTGTGATAAAGCTGATTCTGAACGAACTCGTCTTTGAGATGAACGTGTTCTAATACATTTGTAGTCTTTAAAATGTCAACACAACCGAACATATTTAACCATTTAATTTTCGTAATTTTTAGGGGAAGCCGGGCTTCCCTTGCAGTCTATGAGAAATTGCCACTGGTGTTTTCATTCCATTCGAGCACCGCATCCGAGGCAAGTAAATATCAATGCTTATTTAAGACTTAGTCAAGACATAGTTAAGATTGAAATAAGTGAAGTGATGATAAATTCTCTTTTCATACAGAGCAAATGAAAGCAAAGGAAAGTTCTGGAGTGATCACAGCAAAGACAGCAGTTTAATAATGACACAACTATGGAGCAGAAAACAAGTGTACCATTTAATTTCATACATAAGAGCACGTGTTATAGTGCCAATCCTGATGCAAACAGAAGAAAATAACACAAGGTATTTTGGTATCTTTGTAGGTCTGGATGCTAGGGCTGAACTGAAAATGGGTCAGTCAGGGATGAGTGGCACAGCACCCAAGCAGGCACACCTTAAACGCCTGATACTACTTTTGTCTCAGTTCCCTCTATTTAACCTTTCTTAAGTGATTTATCACCATTTATCATGATTTTATCCTCTGTGATTTGCATTTTTTTTCTGTGAAAATCAGATACTTTCCTGTATTTGAAGACCCTGGTTCTAAAAGTACAGATATCACAAAGAAAAGTCTGTTAAAAAATATTTAGAGGGTGGACTTTGCTAAACAACTACATCATGTTTATATGCTCAACTTGAATTGTCCAAAAATGTGACTTCGGTACTTTTAGCACCTGAATTTGATTTAGTGTTTTATTCCGAGCGTGCAATGAAATTTAACATATATGCAACAAGCAAAACATAAATAATAATACAAATATCAACAATTATAACAATCTTAGACAGAAGAACAGCACAATAGTTTCAATTACATGCCCGAAAAGGGGTGGGAAGAAGTGCAACTTATTTAATCCCACCTCCTCTCCAGAAAATATTATTAATAATGAATATTTATATCCCTATTTTATGAATCATGTACTTTGATCATCATGGAACTCGAGAAATAGTGACTTTTTCTGTCCAGTCTCTTATTAACTGAACATAAACCCAGTGTGTCCATCCACTGTCATTGATCCAACTCAGTGGGTTTGACTGGTGAATCAGTGTTGTAGAAGATGAAGGTGTTCGATAGGAAGTGGACTGATCCAATAAATCACTAAGTATCAATGATATCAAGTTGGAATTTGAATTTTTTTAAAGATCTGACTGGAATATGACCAAAACATGGGCTATTTCTGTAATATAATAAATATACAGAAATGAGTGATAATAAATGGCATCTGGATACATGTCCCAAGCTTTTAATTTGGCCGGTAAGCTACAGGGCCATTGGTCCTATTTTTATGCTTGGAAATGGATACTGAATGTCTGTTTGGAATGGGAGGACCCCAGGAAGAGTAGTTGATGTACTGCATCAACTAATGGGGATCCTGATAAATAAATAACTAAATTTGTAAATTCTGTAAATGTGCACGTCTTGGATATGAATAACACTGGTTAACAACACATTTATTGTTGAAGTTTTTTGAGCTGATTTAGGATAATTTTGGTGTGCGGAATCCAAAAATCACATTAATTTTGCTCAATCAGGTCAACTTTCTGAACTATGGTACATATTGGCTTTTTAACATTTTTGCTTACATTTATGGGCATTTTCACATCATTCATTCATTTTCTGAACCCGCTTTATCCTCACTAGGGTCACGGGGGTCGCTTGGAGCCTATCCCAGCTACATAGGGGCGAAGGTGGAGTTCACCCTGGACAAGTCGCCAGTTCATCGCAGGGCTGAACATATAGAGACAAACAATCACTCTCACATTCACACCTATGGGCAATTTAGATTAACCAATTAACCTATTAGTGCATGTCTTTGGATGGTGGGAGGAAGCCGGAGTACCTGGAGAGAACCCACGCAGACACGGGGAGAACATGCAAACTCCACACAGAAAGGTCCCACCCCTTGTCGACTGGTGTTGGAATCGAACCCAGGACCTTCTTGCTGTGAGGCACGAGCGCTATCCACTGCACCACCGTGTCGCCATTTTCACATCCTATGATACAAAATTTTTTTTTGCAAGATCTTCTAGTCGAAGCCATTTCATTCACCTGTAATATTTAAAAAAACCCAAAAACATTAATCATAAATTGGCAAAAGTAAAATCTTCAGAACTCGTTTATTGCAAGAAATATGAAAGAATTTTGTATCATTTTCACATCATATGATATAAAATTCTTTCATATTTCTTTCAATAAACGAGTTCTGAAGATTTTACTTTTGCCAATTTATGATTAATGGTTTTTTTAATATTACAGGTGAATGAAATGGCTTCGACTAGAAGATCTTGCAAAAATAAGCCTGACGTATTCTGCTACATCTGCGCTGAATACACCATTGTACCTAACAGGAATCAAGTCACAAGTTTCATAAAGTGTGCTTACCAATCTTATTTTGGTATTAATTATTATATTTTGGGAGAAGATCAAATTTTTCAAAATCAAATTAGCAAAAAAAACCTGACCTGATTGAGAAAAACAGATGTCATTTTTGGATTCAGCGGTGCAAAATGGTCCTGATTCAGTTGAAAAAACCTAGACAACTTACAAAAAAGCATTTTTTTGTAACCCAGTGTAATCATCTCATAATTCATAAAAACATCAGGGTCTGTAATTTCAGTTATATATCATCCGCAGGCATATCAACAATAAGACGGCTCCCTAACCATCATGTACTTGCCCTCCACTCCCCCGCTGTAGCACATCCACCCAACAATCTGTGGCTTTCTCTTCATGGTCTATCATCACTCTTCTGTGCAGACAAGTCTGATCATATCAAATCACTGCTGCATGAGGTTATTTCAGCTGCTTATTGTCAGTTTTCTATGGTTTATATTTCTTGGTTACTATGTAATGAAACCTGACAACCTGGTGCATCAGAAAATTATCGTCTAAATCATTTTGTTACCAAAGATAACAAATTATTACCCTGTTGGCAGAAGCATCATGTCAGAAAATCATATACATCTGCTGCTTATGTCTGCTTTATCAACCTTTTTATTTTTATCTCAGCAGCCGATAGGCCATGAGCTATTGTGAAAGCGCTGTGTCCATCATCACCGTCGTCGTCGTCTTCATCTTCGTCATCTTTGTCGTTGTCATTTTCATCTTTGTTAGCAATTTCTTCAACAAAACAAAACTAAGTGCTGCTGGGTCTTCTTGGTGATTATCCACAGTTGCTCTTTGGAAATTTGTGGTGTCTTACTATTTGGAGTCAAAAAAAAAAAAAAAAAAAAATCTGCATTAACATTCAAGATTTCAAAAAATATTCCAAGGCACACTGTAGGATTTGTGTAAAAATAAATGCCTTTATTACTCCATAGAAATCATTTAAAATACAGCCAATGTGTTGCAACTTCTGGTCTTCATCAGGGTTTTTTTCACTAGTGAGTGTTTTTTTTTTTTTACTCCAAATAGTAAAACAAAACTACTGTTCAGATTAATTTAAAAAAGAAAAAAAAAATATATATATGTATCTTTCTTGGGACAATATCTACAAAGTTTGTTCACAGTTTTGAAATTTTGATTTTGGACAAATTCTTGAAATATTAAACATTTGCCTTTACTTACAGTATAATGGGTCATATTTTGGTGGTTTATAAGGTTCAAGGTTCAAGGTGACTTTATTTGTACCCGTGGGTAGATTTGTTTTGCATCAAGCTTTTGCTCACTGCCGGTCGCTGCGTGGGCATGCGCCCAACACAAATCCTTCGAAAGAATTACAGTGGAGATAATGCAAGCACATACATCACATACATGAGACATAAGACATTATAAACACAGTACACGTGGTCACGTGATGGAACTTTTTCAATGGATTTGGTTGTGGGAGGGGGATAGGAAGAGAAGAAGAATGTTGTGAGGCAGATGGAGATGGGGGGGGGGGGGGGGGGGGGGGTTAAATGCTTGTATGTGGTGAGTTCTTGAAAGTCTGTTTGTGTCTGAAAAATAAGAGACTCAGACTTCTGTCCTTTATCAGTTCATTCAGTCCTGAGTCTTGACCTTGGAAGGATGTTTGGACTGCAAAGGAACAGATTAGACCAGGGTGGCTCCAACTGCTTTACCGGCTCCCAGGAGGAACAGAATTAAATGGGGGAAAAAAATGATTTGATTTATGCTTAATTTAGTTATAACTTAATTTTTGTTATAACCGGGCCTCAGCATTACTCCTCACTTCAGAGCAGGTAGATCCTGCACAGTTCGTCTTTTTACCCTCAGTCCCGCGATTTGCCGGAGCGCATCCACGGTCTGTCCAGATATAATCCAACTTTTGTGTGAGTCCACAGCTCATGCAATCCTCCGACTGTGCCACCATCCGCTGTAAAACCTTCACGTTGTCACTAACCGCTCCGAAGTGCTCCTTAATTTCGATTGACAGCAGCGGGGTCTCTATGTGTGCTGCTGTCTGTCCAACTTTGTGATAAACCAGGGCAACTCCAAGACCAATTAGAAGGTGTCCTGTTATCAAAAATCCAGTCAGGTAATTATCATATCCTCCACCGACAGAACCCACAGCCATACTACCTCCACTTGTTCCAAGCGTCGATTGCATACTGCAAAAGTTCTGTCAGGGCAGGGGGGCTCCTCCCGATGCCTTTGCTCCTGGGTGAAAAAATCTTGTCAATTGCGCTGAGTGTCCAGTTGATCAGTTCCATCATTTTGTTGTTCGGGAGTACAGCAAGCAAGGGATCCAAAGACAAAAACAGACGAGACGCAGAGGTAAAAGCAGGAGAGAAAAGAGGAAGGCAAGGACAGCAAAGAAACACGTCAGAGGACAGGAAGGGAGAGGATATATCATGTAAATGGTTAGAAATATCAGTATAGTTACTATTGATCACTGATAGGAAGTCTTGTATGGACTTTCATTTAAATAACTGAGTTCTCCTCTAGTGAAAGTACCACCCACATCTATTGTTAGATTTGATCTCCTGCATCCAGACCACAGGACTTTAACATAGACCAGAACCTGACAACCTCACAAATTCAAGTTGTTATTGATTGTTGATAGAACATGCCACTTCAGGGCCATTGGTCCAGTTTTTATAGTTTGGTGATGTTAAGTTTGATGAGTAGCAGTTGTTATCAGTCATGTCCCTTCTTGTGCCTGTCATGTCTTTGTGCTCTCTCCGTTGGCTTCTTTCACCTTTTCAGCTCTTATCTTTTCTTCTGTCTGTCTTTTCTCCACAGTTCCCTGTTTCTCTCTCGTTCTCTCTCCTTTGGCAGTCGGGCTTGCATTCACGGGGCATGCGGGTCAAACAGAACAGCTGTTCACCCACCAATTAGAGAACGCGGAAACTGAGAGTTGTATCGCAGCCAATGAAAGCAACACTTTCTCTTCCTGTTTTTTCATCCGCTCTGCTCTGCTCTGCTCTGTCCTCATTCACTCTTCTCTCCTTTTAATGACATCCATCTCACCTCCCTCCGCTGTTTCTGTATCAGTCTGTAGGAACACTATAATCTTTCTCCGTCTCTCTGTCTGTGTTGTAATTGCTCAGGAGTAGCGATTGTGGTTACCACGGCAACAATAACTCTTTTCTCATGCAACACCTCGGGATTAGATGAACTTTGACCTCAATCACTTCCCTTGTCAACTCTATTGGATAGCGGCGTTTTGAGCTCACACCTCCTGGGTTCCTCTGTTTTATTCAGTGATGCGCTTTAACCTGTTTAACCCTGACCGTACACTGTAACAAATTTTACCGTTAAATAACAGTAAAATACTGGCAGCTAGAGTTGCCAGCATGTTACTGTTATTCTACAGTAACTCTGCTGTAATCTACAGGGTGGGGAAGCAAAATTTACAATGAACATTTAGTTGTTTTTTCTCAGCAGGCACTACGTCAATTGTTTTGAAACCAACGTATACTGATGTCATAATCATACCTAACACTATTATCCATACCTTTTCAGAAACTTTTGCCCATATGAGTAATCAGGAAAGCAAACGTCAAAGAGTGTGTGATTTGCTGAATGCACTCGTCACACCAAAGGAGATTTCAAAAATAGTTGGAGTGTCCATAAAGACTGTTTATAATGGAAAGAAGAGAATGACTATGAGCAAAACTATTACAAGAAAGTCTGGAAGATACTATTAAAGAAGAATGGGAGAAGTTGTCACCCCAATACTTGAGGAACACTTGCGCAAGTTTCAGGAAGCGTGTGAAGGCAGTTATTGAGAAAGAAGGAGGACACATAGATGAAAAACATTTTCTATTATGTCAGTTTTCTTGTGGCAAATAAATTCTCCTGACTTTCAATAAACTAACTGGTCATACACTGTCTTTCAATCCCTGCCTCAAAATATTGTACATTTTGCTTCCCCACCCTGTACAACTACAGTTTCTTACTGTAAAAAGTATTACGGTACTGGGCTGTATTTAATGTACCTTTTACAGTAAAATACTGTTAGCTACAGTTGCTGCATTTTGCAGTAACTACCGTATTCCAAGGCACAGTATATTACTGTAAAACATATTTAATGTAATATTTACAGTATAACACACCGAAAAGCTAGGATTTTAACATTTCAAATTACGTTTTAAAATACAAAATCATGAACATTGCTAGAAAAAGCTCAAACAAGAGGTAACATTATAACATATCACCACATAAATTGACATGCTGTTTAGTTTAACGGTGTCCACTTTGCAGCTAGCAAGTATGCTTCAGCTTAAATTAGCTGCATGTTTGCTACATACGGCTAACACCCCAAAATATAAAGAGTATTATCACGCGTGTTATACTGTGCAAATTGCATCCAGTTTATGGAGGCAATTTAATGTTTAATGAACCCAAAATGCCACAGTTACGTTGATAAAATCACACTTTCCTTGATAAATGAACAACTGGAGCAGAATGGAGTTCTGGCAGTGTTGGTAGAAGCATCAGGTGGTTCCGTTCCCTGCCTGTATGGGGTTAAGTCCAGGTGAAAATAGTCATCTTCAGTTATTTTCTCATTTTATTTTATCCTTCTGCTTCGAAAAAGAACCACTAACCTTTGATGCAGCAAGTCTATAGTTAACATTCGTTGGATTGAATCTTTTTTAAATGAGCTGGTGGGATTTGATGCCAGATGACTTTGTTCAAACCAGTTCTGGGCGGACAGCAGTGGAGGAATTGAAGAAAATACTGTAGAATACTGTCAAATTTTACAGTAGCTTACTGTTTTAAATTTGCACCTTAAAGACCTCATTATTTACAGCATTATACTGTATTTACTAATAACAGCATGATGCTGTACAAAAGTTACTGTTTTTTTACAGTAATTTGTTACAGTGTATTTTCAGGGGAAGAACGCCTAAACAGACATACCCAAAGTAAATGAAGAATTCCTTCACAATAATAAGGTTCATATGGATGTTCTTGGTGTCTATGGACATTTACAGACCTCACAGAATCTATTCCCGTTGTCTAAAATATTACATCTATTACTATGCCTGAGTAAACTCTAACAAACTAAAAGAGAAATTAGAATTTTTTATCCTCGCCTGTTTTTTTTTCAGCTGGATTGACGATGATATGCAGAAATTAATTGTTCGTGTCGGAGATTTTTAATAGCGTATATTTCACCCCACAAAGATTAAAAATCATGTTTGAACATTAAAGTTTGCACTAAAATACGCTTTTGATGTACTTGTATTAACATTAGGGTCTAAACTTTGAGCAAAAGTTGAAAAAAAAATCCATTGTCCTGATTTATTATATTTTTATAGTAGATGAATATTAATATAATTTTTTAGGCCCACGGGCGGGCTGATAGGGCTAAAGGGGTTTTAAGGTCTGTTTATTTGGAGACTAAGAAAAATATTTTATTGCCAATGACACATAGTCTGCTTCATTCATGTTACAAGTTAAAGTCAGTCGGTGAGCATGGTAACAAGATTTCATAATAACATTTACAAAAAGTGACACTTGATCTTTATTTGGACCCTTGTTCTTTAGTGATTTTGTTTGCCGACAAATCTGAACACAGTTTTGTAGCATATTTAGTTCAGTAATGAGATTACAGTAAATAAATGAAGAGTAATTATGTGAAATGGCACACAACAAAGAAATCTGGGCATGAAATGATGATATTTTACAGCAGTTATGATTTTAACAATGTCAGAATCAACAATAGACTTTGAATTAGTGCACAAAATAACCATCGACCCTTGGTTTCAAATTCAAGTTCAAATTTTTTAATGAATTTTTAAAAATCTTTTTTCTTCTCCCATTTACTTATAATGGACGGCATTTCAAATGTCTATGAAAGCATCAATTTTGTTTCAATTTACTTCAAACTTGGCACATACAGTGGTGTGCAAAAACATTAGAACACTTGTCAAATCTTTAGAAACTGGTGGTTTATTTTTTTTCCCAGAGCCTGAATTTCACTTTTTTGCCATTGCAAAAGGTAAAGGCAAAGTTACTGAGAATATTTCACCTGCAAATTTTTCAGTCCAGTCCTTCTTTTTTTTTTTTTTTTTACATTTTACTCTTATATTTAGTGTGCCCCCCCTTGGCAACAATCACAGCAGCGCTTCTTTCTGACATTGTGTCGATGTATTTTCTGAGAGTTTCAACACCATTGTTGGTGCGGGGCGGCCATGGCTCAGTTGGTAGAGCGGTCCAATAACCGAAGGGTTGGCGGCTCGAATCCCGCTCTGTCCATGTGCTGTTGTGTCCTTGGACAAGACACTTCACCCCCCTTGCCTCCAGTGCTGCTATTCACACTGGTGTATGAATGTGTGTGAATGTTTGGTGGTGGTCGGAGGGGCCGTAGGCGCAGATTGGCACCACGCTTCCGTCAGTCTGCCCCAGGGCAGCTGTGGATACAGGTGTAGTTTACCACCACCAGAGGGAGGATGTGAGAGCGAATGAATAATGGATCCACTGTGTGCGCTTTGAGTATGCGTTCATAGAAAAGCACTATATAAATCTAATCCATTGTTGTTATTATTATTATTATTATTATTATTATTATTATTATGTCATTCCATGCTCTCAGAAGCTCATTCCAGAGAGTTTCCTTAGAGTTTCCTTAGATTGTTGCCAAGGGTGGCCACACTAAAAATTAGAGTAAATTGTAAAAAAAAAAAGGACTGGACTGATAAATTTGTAGGTGAAATATTCTCAGTACCTTTGCCTTTACCTTTTACAACGGCAAAAAAGTGAAATTCAGGCTCTGGGAAAAAAATAAACCACCAGTTTCTTTAGATTTGACAAGTGTTCTAATATACTGTATATACTAGGGCTGAGCGATATGGACAAAATTTCATATCTCGATATTCATGCCAGATATCTCGATATCGATATGATATGACTACGGGTTCGGTGAAAACCAAGCATTTTTCAGAAAAATACTAACATTATAATACAAAAGAATGTGGAAAGTGCAGTTTTATTTATAAGAACTCACTGCCAGTCATCAACATTAACATAAAGTACAAATAAATTAAATTTGTTGTGACTTCCAGAGGTGTACATGCAGGGCAAGCACGGGGGAAATCTATATCGTTTATATCGTCGCTTTTTCAATATTAATATCTTGAATGTTCATATCTCGATATCGATACGATAACGATATATCTTTCAGCCCTAGTGTATACACCTTCATGGTGCCATAAACTGCTTTACAAAGCCTCACATTCACTCATTCACACTCATACACTAGTAGGCAGCTGCTGCCGTGCAAGGCACTGCCAGACCGGACTGTGTTGCCCAAGGACACTTCGACATTTGGACAGTTGGAGCCAGGATTTGAACCCCTGACCCTTTGATCATTGGACGACCTGCTCCACCAGCTGAGCCACAGTTGTTCTAAATAAGATGCAACACATGCTGGGGGTGGGGGTGGGGGGGTTGTTGTACCTGGCACCACTTGTTGTCATTGTGGACAGTCCATTTGTCTTGATTATTGAATAAAATGCACAAACTACTGATAATTCTGATATGTGTAATTTTTCTCTCTACTCTGTTTCTAAACTGTTCCTCACTGCTCATTGAAACTGCAGCCTTTTGTGAATGTACAATAGCACAGGCTGACTTTGGGATTCAGTAACTTGTGCTGCAAGGTAAGAGTGATATCATTTTCAATCAGTAGGAATTATTTTTTACTGATCTAGAAATAAGTTTAACCCTTTCATGCATGAATTATGAGAACCTTAATCACGATTTTTTTTTCCCCCAGGTGTTTTTATCCCTCTTAAGGCATAAAAATAATAATTCTATCGATTTTTGTTTGCCTATTTTTATGGAGTTCCAAAAATGTCCACTCAGCTGGACACCATGCATTTAGTTTTAGAACCAAAGAAACATGTATTTACTGATATACTGTGTGAAAACTATGAAATAAAAACATTTTTAATGCTGCTAATCTGATGTTTTCTCACATTTTAATGTGATCTAATGCTAGTCATTACTCAATTCATGGACATAATATGCAAAAAAACCACAACTTTTTGTTGTTAATTCCAGTCTAATAACAATAATGAGCAACTGATTTACACTCTAACATGTTAGATCAGGTTTATCAAGAACAGCAAAATGGCAGTAATGCTATCGATTGTAGTGTTTGCGATGCTGCATGAGCATTCAATGTGTTGGCTGATATGAAACTAAAACAACAAAATTCACGAATACACAAGAAAACACCTGTAGAATAACTGTCCACTGTAGTGACCATTATGCATGAAAGGGTTAAAGGGCCAGCGCTCAAAACCACCTTTCTGGTGTCATTATTCAGAAATAGGGTTGAAGATGGACCTGTGGAGTTGAATTAATGAAGAATTCAGACCCAAGCAGAGCATTTATAGTTTATGTAGACCACAGGGAAATGTTGTAAAATGCATAATTCCATTGTGTGAAAACTATGAAATAAAAACATTTTTAATGCTGCTAATCTGATGTTTTCTCACATTTTAACATACCTGCATGGAGATAATATGCAAAAAAAAAAACAAAACAAAACTGTCAATTACAGTCTAATAACAATAAGCGTTTTTTTTTTTTACTCTCAAACATCTTACTGCAGATCAGGTTTGTCTAGAACAGCAAAGTTACAGTAATGGTATGAATTGCAGTGTATGGGATGATGCATAAGTGTCCACTGTGTTGGCTGATATGGAACTAAAACAACAAAATCCATGAATATACAAGAGGACACTTTTGAACAGCTGTCCACTGTAGTGACCAGTGTGCATGAAAGGGTTAAATAGAAGAAAACTTGGACTTAACACTATTTCTGGGTTCAGGCATCTGTGCTCTGAAAAGCAGAGAACTCTAAAGGACAAAACGAACGAATTAAGTATGTATCCAAACTGATTCTCATCTTTTGTTTGTCTTCCAGTAAACAGTTTATGCAACCGTACTAAATAAATGAAGCTGAAACCTCATGAAAATAGCCTCGGGCAGTGTGTTTTGTACTCATCCCTCAGACAAAGCTAAATTTATCACCCATCATGCCTTATGCTACGGTGAGGGAAAAGAAGGCAATTTGTTTTATCTTTTGTCTGAGACTCAGGGATCAGAGTATTTCACAGCGATAAAGAAAGGATGATAAAAGGAGGAAAGGAAAGATAATAATTCAACGTACAATTTTATTAATATCCTGTTCCGCCCTCAACCTTCAGACTATTTTTTTTTTTTTTTTTTTAGTTTAAGTAGCCTGTAAATCCAACAGACTGATGTTGGTCCTGAATTGTCCTTTTAGTCAAAGATGGTGATCCTCTATTGCAGGGATGTCAAACTCATTTTCTTTCAGGGGCCACATTCAGCCCAATTAGGTCTTAAATGGACTGGACCAGTAAAATAATTACATAATGCTATGGGTATTTCTATGAAACTGGTCCCTAAAAACAGGACATGGGGGTTAAAAATTCAAATCAGATGTAGACTAATGTTATGAAGCGAAGCCCTTTGGGTCTATTTTAAAAAATAAATACTTAATGAGATAAAAGATAAACTATTTTTCATTTAAAACGCATTTTATGTTATTTTACATTATATTTAATACAAAAATCTACATGTAACATGGTCAAAAGGACACGAAAATTACGTGCTACTATTTTTTAAAATATCCCTTTATTCTCTCACAGGTACGTTTTGGGAATTGAACTAATTATGCAAGGCAGAACGTTTCACAAAAATGACCACTGTTGCAAAATCATTCGCGATTTATATGCGTTTAACTGGGCAGGTTCTGCATGTAACGCAAGTGGACACGATGGGTTACACACAAAACTTGGAAGGAGACTGAGAATCATGAAAAACCATCATGTCTGGGTTAAAAAAAAACACTAGGATCATCAAATTTAACAGTGTCTTTATGTATAGCGCTATATAAGACCATTTACAGCCATGTTTTCAGATCAAATCCACTGACACCTTGGTAGGTTTTCATGTCCCAATTTTGGTCCTTTTTTTGGCCCCAATATTTGATTAAAAATTAATTTATTTTGGGATGGCTCAGAGCAAGAGTATAATTTTTTTTGCATTTATCTGAGGTTATCATTAGGTACATCCTGGGGGGAAATATGTCTAAATTTCTCTTTTATTTTTGGGTCTTAAAAGCTTGAAAAGTGCCAGATACCAAAATAAACCCAGTTTCATAGAAGCACCCATATGTAAATAATGACAACTCCAATTTTTTCTTTGCTTTAGTGCAAAGAAAATAACATTTATTTCTGAAAATTTTTACATTTACAAACTATCCAAACAAAAAGATGTGAATAACTTGAAAACAAAAAAAAAAAGAAATTTCTCAAGAAAAATCAATGCAATTTTAACAATATTATGCCTCAACTTATCATTTATACATTTGCATGACAGATCGGATCTACAAAGGCACAACACATTTAGTAACAGGTAGAATTTTGTTAAAACTGCACTTAATTTTCTTTAGACATTTCAGGTTGTTCATATTTGTTCAGGTTATTCACATTTTAATGTTAAAGGATTGTTTTTTAATGTACATTTTCATAATTTAATGTTATTTCCTTGCACTAAAACACAGAAAAATTTGGAGTTGGAATTATTTATAGGCATAATATAATATTTTTTCACATTAAACCAAGAAGAAAAGTTGGAGTCATTATTGATAGGTTATCATCCTATTATTTCCCTTAACTGTTGATATCTTCAGTGTAATTTTTGTACTTTGTAAATTCATCCTGTGGACCGGATGCAAACCTCTGGCGGGCTGGTTTTGGCCCACAGGCTGCATGTTTGACACCCCTGCTCTATGCATGAAAATCTTTAAATCCAGACTTTTCTTTTTCTTGAATCATTGGTTTCTCATCTAAACATATGGCTCCTTTTGCAGCTATAAACTATTATTCTCAACCAGGCCTGTAATGGTACACATACCGAACCGAACCGTTTCGGTACACACCTGTTCGGTTCGGTACACAGCTGTACCGAAACGGCACAGTATGATGAGAAAAAGAAAAAGGAACGAAAGACGTTGTTTGATGCGGAACTTTAAATCCGCACAATTTCCACACGAACATATTGAAGGACGCACACATTGACCCGAAATATGAAATAGCAGCTGATATAAGGTAAAAAAACCCCAACAAATATGATGTGAACCTGGAAGGAAGAGACTGAAGACCCTCCACCATCAGTACAGTCCAGTTTGGATCAGTTCAGGTTCAGGTGAAAGACAACAGTGAGGAAAGAGATAGTGATAAGACGGACTTGTTTGGCCCCTAGGAACTACGGTAGTTCTAAAACACTTACACTAGCTCTGTCTGTCTCTCTCTCTCTCTCCTGTATGCTGTATAATAGAGGAATAGAACCCAGGAGTTGGACGTTGAAAGTATATAAAGTTTCACTTTCGTTTCACGCTAGCGTTAGTTATGTTAGTTATGGACCCCCCCACCCCAGCTCCGACCAAAAAAAAAAAAAAAAAAAAAAAGAAAATCGCACTCTGCACGCATGTGCGCACGTACTAAAAGTGGCCTAAACAGTTTGTTCTCTGTCCTAAAATAAATAATTTGGTTAATTTTTTGTTGTCAGTGTTCTTCAGTTTGTTTCAACAGAATACCAGTTTGTCCTCTTGTTAATGTTGCACTTCATGTGGAATTGTTTTGGTATTTTTACGCTGAATGTGAACTGACAGAACTGTGATTTGATTTTTGTTGTTTGTTCAAAACTACCTGTCAGAGAAAAGCGCAATACTAATGTTTAAAATACATTTAGTAATATTAATAATTTATTTTATTTTCTATTTGATTTATAGCAGCAGAATTATATTATTCCTGCTTTTCTATATTCTATTGTGTCCAAAAATTGGGGGAAAAATGTTAAAAAAAAAAAATCATAACTGTATTAAAAACATTTTGAGGGGTTTTCTTTCTTCCCGTACCAAACCGGAAAAAAACAACCGTGGCTTTCAAAACCGGAAACGTACCTAACCGAAAATTTTGTGTACCGTTACAGGCCTATTCTCAGCTCAACTGAACTTTATTTATAAAGCACTTAAAGAACAACCACTGCTGAAATGAACTATAAATCAAATAATGTAAACAATAAAAAAACGAGAAATGCGAGAAAAACTATAAAAACACTACAACAAGAGCAGAGTCTCATACTGGGTCAAAAGCAAAGGAGTAAAAGTAGGTTTTAAAAATGGGAAGCGTAGAAAATTATATAACAAATCTGGAAGTAGAGTACGCTGTGAATACATTATATATAAGAGGACACGGTGGAGTGTTTCTGTGTGCATTTTTCTGCAGGATATATAAAACTTTGCCTGGAATCTGTGCTCTACATGAACGTCTTTTTTTATTCTGTAGTAATCAATCACTGGGAGTTTTCCCCTCCCTCTTCTTCCTGCTTATGTTCTCCTCTGAATCTCTTTTCACTCACCCTTTGCTGTTTATACTCAATCTCCTGCCTCGCTCCAGCAGTTTGCTTCTTTTTCTTCTACTCATCCTCAGACGTACTCTCCTGTCTGTCAGTCGTTTTCCCTCTGTACCCACACACTTCTCCATCCTCCCCCTCTTTAACTGATGGGAAGCAGGTGTTGTTTTCCCAGCTTGTCTCTTCATTTCCTCCTTATTGCTGTGCTGCATTAGAGTCAAAATAGCAAGACTGCTCATGTATTTTGGGGAATTAAAAGGACTGGTGGTGATTTCTGAATCTAATCTAAATGATATAAAATGTAATGATATTTTCCCCTTGTTGATGTCAAAACCTGATAATAAGAAATGCATTACTATCCCCTGAAGGTGGTTGAAATGTACTTAAAAGTTGGAATTAAATTGGAACTTCCCCCCGTTCCTCCGTCTCCGTCCACATGATTCTAAAAATGAAGGCAAAGTTGGAAACAGAATGAAAAGATGGTGATTAGTGTACGACTAAGGGCTTCCATTTGAACGTCACAAATTTCTGGCAACCCCAGACATTCAAAACGGAGACTTTTTTTGTTTGTTTGTTTTTGATCATGTAATAGTTTGCTATGCTATGTTGCAAATAAACGTTAATTTTAAATGATATTAGTCTGTATAATGTATATTAGTATGGATGGAGGCAGTAAATCCAGGTGTAGATTACTGCACAAAGTGAGAATTGGATTTTCCTTGGTCAGGATATGTGCAGTCAGTCCAGCTTGGATTTACAAGGAGGACAATTAATACTGAACAAACAAGAACTCAAACTATGAATTATGAAAGAGCTGCAGCATCTGAAACTGACCACAATGAACATTTGACAAATAAACAGAACCGCAGTTAGGAATGTGAATCGATAAGAAATTAACGATTCCGATTCCATTATTGATTTTGTTTATTGATCCGATTCTCCTATCGATTCTCATTGGGTGAAGGAATAAAAGAGTATTTGCATGAGTGTTTGCATTAACTGTCCATCATATATTTTCCATGCACAGAAAATATAACCTATACAGTATGGACAAATAATAATAACAGATGACACTGGGCCCAGTTTGGGCAGGGGGGGGGGGGGGGGGGGGGGGGGTTCACAGTGAAAGTGAAACTAAAGACGCTTTACTAATTCCTCTATTGCCACATTTCTACGATGTGGAACCGGTTCGACTCTGCCTGTCTGCCATTGTTGTGCACCTCATTTCCTTTCCCCTACCTTCGGAAACTTGTATTTGAGGAGTACAACGTTAGTTGGACCGCAACCGGAACTGGAACTGGGCCTGGGCCCGGATGACAGCCTGGTGTTCATTCTGCCGCTAGATTCACAAGCACCACTAAGTAGTGAATCAAATGAATCACATGCTGTGGACAAATGTTTGAGCAGATTGGAGGGATTCCCCCTTTTGAAGAAATGGAAGCTTTGACAGTGTTCCAGTGGACCTGGTGTCGTCTGTTTAGACCATTTCTGCCTCAACGCCATGTTGGCTACGTTCTGACCAAACAATGTAGCGTACGTGTGACATCATCGTGCATGCGCAACGAAGGTGGAATCGATAAGCAGAATCGATAAGCAGAATCATTAAACAGGCAGGCAAACGATTCCAGGAATCGAGCTACTGGGATCTGGTTCTCAAAAAGAACCAGTTCTTGATTCCCATCCCTAACCACAGTGCTTCAGTTTCAGCTTCAGACTTTGTCTTTTATGTGTTGGAATTGTCTCTCTCAACTCACCATATACTTTTTTTAAAATTATTTTTAAATTTTTTTTAATCAGTGACTAGAAATTTCAGGTGACCCCATATGAATTCCAGGCGACCCCAGGTGGGGTCCCAACCCCAAGGTTGAAAAACACTGCTCTATGTTAAAGACACAAACTGATACGGACAGAGCGTTCTGTCCATCCTCTGCGTACACTACGTATGTAATTCTGTTTGTTTTTGGGAGCTTATAGATGCGTACTCAGATAGAAACTACGGAGCAGTGCCACTGGGAACTGGGGAGGCAGTGTGGAGATTTGAAGAGAATAATTTCCATAAATAGCAGAACTTTTCAAAGAGCGACTGTGTGAGTTAGTGAAATACTACAAGGGATGCACCGATACCGATACGAGTTTTGGCATCGGCTCCGATACTCAGTGTGTGTACTCGTACTCGTACTCGTAAAAGACATCCGATACAAATGCACCGATACCACTTACACCTGTGTGACATTCCCAGTTCAGTGCAGCAGGTACAAGGAGGAGGAATAATGTGTGTGGAGTGTGAAGAGTGTGGAGATTTTTCAAAATAAATGACGGTGATAAAAGTAACGCTGACTGCAAGTAACGTTACAGACACAGACAGATACGGACGCAGCGTTCTGTCCGTCTTCTGTGTACATTCCATCTGTTTTCCAGGTGCTGGCGGATGTGTAACCAGAATGAGAATACCAGCGGGAGTACGGAGCGGTGCGGACCGCCACCAACAGAAGTGAAAACGAAACTCATCACTCATTTCTCTTTTCTCTTCCTGCTGAAGCTAAACTTTTAAACCTTACCAGAGAAAACGCTGCAATATTAGTATCACATTAGTGTTGCCTCTGTCGTCTCCATGTTTGTTATTACTGACTTTCTTCTTCTTCTTCTCCAAAAACTTTACCTTCTTCGTGGTATTTGTCCAGTATGGTTAATTCAGAGCGGTGCCCCCTGTGGATTAATTGAGAAACGCTCATTCCAACACATTAAATGTCAGTAGCAGCACTTTGTTCCAGTCAGACTAATGACAACGACAATAAAGCACATTTACAAAAGGAACTAACAACTGGAATGGGATTATTAAGGACTCGTATCGGTACTCGGTATCAGCAAGTACTCAAATGTAAGTACTCTACTAGTACTCGGTCTGGAAAAAAAGTGGTATCGGTGCATCCCTAAAAGCTACCAACATATTTATGACAACTACCCTTCTGAATATCAACATTAGTATCTACATTTGGAAAACCTCCTCTGTCATCGCCATGTTTGTTATGGATTTTCTTTTTCTTCTTCTTCTCAAAAACTTCCACTCTTTTTCGTGTATATGTCCAGTATGTTCATTAAGAACAGCGCTCTCTGGTGGATTGATTTAGAAATGCTTGTTCCAACATACAGAATGCACAGGCAGGTGACGCATGACAATGTTGGGAAAACAAATGGACCTATTTATATAGGTAAAAGTGAACATAAATGAGCCTAAAGGTGACTCTGACCTAGGAGTAGTTCAGGGACATCCGTACAATAGAGAATCACAAGACACTTTTATAGAATCAAATGAGCTTCTGAAAGTGTTCGTTTGAGTATTTGAGATGGGTCCTGCCCTAAAAATCACTACTCCTTTAAGTGTGTGAGTAGTATTTTTTTTCCTTTTTTGCCGTCATGCAGTTTCTTTCAGCCTCTCAAACTGACCAGAGTTCAAAGAAAAAAGAGCAGTTCTGCAGCCTGTGTTGTTGTGGTACTCTAGTGTTTTTTATACGTTGAAACTGACAAATAGTAAAGCTGGAGGCAACGGTTGTGAGTCTGGTGTTCAGGAAAAGAGCGATAAAAAGACTCCAGTTGGACCTGTTGGAACGTGAGTATTTGGCAGAGGAAATGTGGGCTGAACACGTCTGAGGAGAGGTTGTCAAATGTACAAAAACAGCAACGTTTTCATGATGTGCACTCATACTCAACAATAGTACTGAAGAAGAGTTTCCAATAGCAAGTGGCGATTTTCACCTAAAAAAATGTGTTTTTTTACATATTAAGTGATTTTCTTTGATGCCTTTCAATCACGATTGTGTCATGTGATAATGTTTACAGCTGTATGTATAGCAGTGACTAGCTCAGATACACAGTTGGACACCCTTAAAATTTACTCACTTTACTTGATCTCAAATATTATCATGAAATATTTATGGAATAAAAGATTTTTTCTGTTTGAAAAGATGTGGCTGCACCAGACAGACAATGCAATTTTTTTTTTTGCTTATTGTAACAAGAAAAATAATAACATGTTGACCGTTTCAACATGTCCTGTCCTGGATGTGTTTCATTATCTGCTGAAACATCCAGTTTCCACCTCGATGGAAGAGAGCACATGCAGAAGGAGCATGTGGGTTGGAAAATAGTTCAATGAGTTCAAAGTGTTTCTTAATGCAATAATATCACAAATGAATGGGATGTCCTTTTTTTTTCCATCACTACTTTACAGTTGTTTTGTGTGACACCGTGCATTTCTTGAGACAATGCTGTGTTTATGGAAAGCTTTTAAAAACAAAAAACATTTCTATTTTTTTTGTCTCTATGTGGACAAGGCCTTATTGAAGTGGTGTACATAATAGGTGTCAGTAGGGCTGCTCGATTAATAGAAAAAAAAAAAAAAAAATCCAGATTATTTTAAGCATAATTGAAATCACGATTATTAAAAATGATTATTTGTTACCTTAAAGTTGTTTATTTTTTCTTGCAAAACAATGTAAATATACTCTTTAAACATAAATAAAGCTTTTAAACCACTAAAAACAAAGTATGTTCACTTTTGGTATGAAACAAAAAAAAATCTTTGAATGCAAATAAGTGTTCTGTAAATTCAAGTATGTTTCCTTTTGTAAACTAGAAGCACTCGGAGAGCGCAGACCTCCGCCAAGGCTGATCAGTGGCCCCCCCGTGGGCCCCCCCACCCCCGATCACCACCAAAATGTAATCATTTCTTCCTTATCCCATTTCCAACAACCCTGAAAATTCATCCAAATCTGTCCATAACTTTTTGAGTTATGTGCACACTAACGGACAGACAAACAAACAAACAACAAACAGACAGACAAACAAACAAACCCTGGCAAAAAACATAACCTCCTTGGCGGAGGTAATAAATAGTGCACTGTAATTAAACTGCTATAGACTTGCCGTAGAACTGTAGCAATTAAAAAAAAAAAAAAAAAGGCTCACGTAAAGTGCAAATTAGAAATTCAATTATGTTCAATGTAGTATGAAACAGTAAATTCAGTGGCGTGCTGTGAGGTTTCAGTTCAGGCCTTCTGTATACATCAGCCATCTAGAATACATATGTTAGGGTTATACGGGTTAGTTAGGTTAATACGGGAGCGTAAAGAAATTCGGACACTGAAGATTGCATTGCGGACGAAGTTGTAGACGGAGTTTTTTTATGTGTTTTAGTTTTCATGAGATTATGATAAAGGTGGCGGTGGTTAAACTTTAGATGGTTAAAAAGGTTTGCTGTGTTAGCGGTCGGTGCGGGCACAACTACGAAACACTTTTTGCACGTGATGTGTTTTTGCTCTTTGTCTTCTTCATCAAACCCAAAGTGATTCCATACATTCCTGCCGTTTTTCCAGACCGCTAGGTACAACTTTCCTCTTGGGGTGGACCTGCCGGCTAGCAGGCAGCAGTAAGCTTAGAGGGGGGGCGGGGCAGAGCAGCTCATGGTAGCGTGCGTGCGTGTGAATTAAAAAACGCTCAAAATTAATAATTGTTTTTTCTCGATTACATAATTTTTGTAATCGTTACGTGTAATAATCGAAATCGTAATTGAATTTCGATTAATTGCACAGCCCTAGGTGTCAGTCATGCAACTTAACTTGTGATACTACCCATTATAACCCATAAAGACCCAAACATCCACTGTTGACCAAAACCATCTACTGATCTAAACCTTTTAATACCTGTTATCCACTAATCCTATCAATCCATGTAAAAAAAAAAAAAAAATGGTGTAAAATACAGTTTGTCGTCTTTTCATGGTCATCAGATATGACCCATTTGGACGTTCAGAGGCTCCGTAGTGAACGTGGAAACACCGTCATCTTCTACAACATTGATTCACCAGTAAAACCCATGGAGTTGGATCAATGACAGTGGATGGAGACGGCTGTTTTATGTTTAGTTAATGATAGATTTTACAGAAAAAGTCACTTTTTGGCTTCATCAGTTCTTAACAATGACTCCCATCCTTTACGAGGTGAATTTCAACTCCTTTCCTCTGGACGGGGGTTCTTAGTCCCAAGGTGCAGGACACAGCGTTATAAAAATAGCTTTGTTCCTGTCGTCGTCACTGAGCTCAATAAGAAATAGTGACATTGCACTTTACTAACTTATTTAGTTATTTATTCCATTTCGTTTGCTTTATTTATTATTATTGTGACTTCAAATTTTTTAAATTTTTTAATTGTATGTTCTTATCCTGGTTTTTATCCCGGATTGTTTTTTATCTTTTCTGGTTTTTATTGTGTTATATTGCATCTTGTTTTTATTTATTTGATCTTATTTATTTTATTCCTTTACTTATCCATGCTGCTATACTGATGAATGGTGGAACACTGAGCACTTTTTGTTCTGTCTGTAAGTGTGATTAAGTGCCTGTCTTGCATGTTTAATATATGTGTTGTAATGCCAAGGCAATCATCTAGACTGCAAAACAAATCTACCTACGGGTATAAATAAAGTAACCTTGACCTTGACCTTGAAACATCCGCTATCGACCAAAACCATCTACTGATCTAAACTGTTTAATACCTGTTATCCACTAATCCTATCAATCCATGTAAAAAAAAAATTAAAAAAAAGGTGTAAAATACAGTTTGTCGTCTTTTCATGGTCATCAGATATGACCCATTTGGACATTCAGAGGCTCCGTAGTGAACGTGGAAACACCATCATCTTCTACAACATTGATTCACCAGTAAAACGCATGGAGTTGGATCAATGACAGTGGATGGAGACAGCTGTTTTATGTTTAGTTAACGATAGATTTTACAAAAAAAGTCACTTTTTATTCAGTTTTTTTCTGTTTTGATATAATAACCTTTGAATTTACTCTGAGATTTGATGAACATCTCCATGGTCAGTAAATTAAATACAAGAATATAGGTGATTTTTGTTGAAAAAATGCAAAATGCAGAGGATGATATTATAGTAAAATGGTGATAAATCATTTAGGAAAGGTTATATAGAGAGAAAGATTTATTTGGGAACTGAAACAAAAGTCACACTGGGTCTTTATGGGTTAATATAGAAAAACTAGAGAAGCAGAGGAAGTTTATAATCTGTGCAATAAACTGTACTCGTATGTATAATCTGTACAATGTCTATATATACAGGGTGACCAAAAAAAACGGGAATTTTTGAAGTGCGTATTGGCAGACATGAGCAAGTGGCGGCACTGCGAGACAGTGACCTTGAGCAAGTAAACACACCCCCATTTTAGTAACCATCGGCGGCTGTGCGAGAATTGTTCGGTAACCGTGTGATCTCAAGATTCGATAACGTTCCCTGGCCCCCTAGATCGCCAGATTTGTCCGTTTGTGATTTTTTCTTGTGGGGCTATCTCAAGAGTAAAGTGTACACGACTCGACCAAGAACTCTGGATGAGTTAAAACAGAGAATTCAGGATGAAATTCACAGTATCCCAGCTGAGATGTTGCAGCGGTCAATGAGGAATCTCAACAGCAGATTTCAAGAATGCATTCGTACAGGAGGACGCCATCTACAGGAAGTCATTTTAAAAAAATGAAAATTCCATCATTGTTTCTTAAATGGCATGTTTTAAGGTTTCAATTACTATGAATAAAATATTTTTCTTCCATCACTCTTGGTTTTATTGGATTGTTAAAAAGTTCCCGTTTTTTTGTGTCACCCTATATAATTATGTGTGTAGATATGTGTATATAGGTGTACTTATGAGTGTCTCCACTATCCAACCTGTGGCATGTTCAGCATGTGTTCAGATGTAAATAGTATTTATAGCTTGTTTTAATTTGGCTCTTTTTTCGCTTATCGTCCGACAGGCCATAAGCTATTGTCGTCACCGTCGTCTGTCGTCAGTTACAAAACTTTCAATCGTCTTCTTCTCTGAAACTACAATTCTGACTGACTTCAAACTTGGTATACAGCTTCTTTATGGTGATGTCAACAAAATTTAGTGAAATTATTTGGATCCAGATCTGATTCTGGATTTGGCGCGACTTTGAAAAATTTCCCCATTATAAGAGATAGGAAGTGGATGGATGCAATAACTCAGTAAATATAAATAATATCCAGTGTAAATTTCTACAGTCCAGCCCTGATGGGGAGATGACCATAACATAATGGTCCACATGCTGATCAGGATCTTCTTCTGGATCCGGGAACTTACGGAAAATTTAACATGGGCTCTTATGGGGAAAACATTTCAATCGTCTTTTTCTCTGAAACTCCAGTTCTGATTGACTTCAAACCTGGTATACAGCTTCTGTATGATGATGTCAACACAAGGTATTGAAATGATTTGGATCTGGATCTGATTCTGGATTTGGTGCAACTTTGAAAAATTTTCCCCTTTATAACAGATAGGAAGTGGATTGATCCAATAAATCAGTATCAATGAGATCAAGTTGGAATTTGAATTTTTTACAGATCTGATTGGAATATGACCAAAACAGGGGCTATTCTGTAATATAATAAACACACAGAACTGGGTGAGAATAAATGGCATCTGGATACATTTCCCAAAGCTTTTAATTTGGTTGGTAAGCTACAGGGCCATTGGTCCTATTTTTTTTACTCTTGTTGTGCTCCACTCTTGCTACTGTAAAGTTGGAATTTCCCCTTGTGGGACTGCTAAAGGAATATCTCGTCCTTACCTTACCTTACCTTACCTTACCTTACCTTACCTTACCTTACCTTACCTTACCTTACCTTACCTTACCTTACCTTACCTTACCTTACCTTACCCTAACCCTACCTCAACTCAAGTTTATTTCTGGGATGTACTAGAAACACGGTGAAATCTGCAGGGGATTGAATAAGCTCATTCTAAAGTGACAAAAAAGGAAACTGTGATTCTTTTTCAGCTCATAATTCACAATTTAATGGTAAGAATGAGCTCTTACTGTACTTTTAAACAACAGAAGCAGAATACTATTATAAAACAAACCACTGGTAAACATTCTACTGCAAACAAAATTCGACTGTACAGATAGTAAAAATGCAAGGAAACTGTTGGAAAAATTCTATTCTTACAAACAAAAAATACAACAAAACGTACTGTGTTACAAACTCTTCCAGGTAAAGCAGAGCAGCAGGGGGTCAAATAGGTCAAATAGCCTGTTTCGGTTATGGTAAATATGTATTTTTCATGATTAATTTGGTTGTACATGAGTTTAGGAAGTAATGTCCTCCCCAGAGACAAAAAGATAATTATTTGCAAGAAAGTCCTTATAATAGATTCATAAAATGGCTTTGTCACGGCAAAAATTAATAGATAATAGATTCATTTTGCAGTTAATCAGAGTTAATTGCTTTGTATCATCATTTTTTACCATGACCTTGGACTTTTACAGCGGCTTAAAGACACTTCGTTCCTACCTGTTCTCATAAACAAACCTGTACTCTTTTTTTTTTTTTTTTTTTTTTTCTGGTGAGTCATTAATCATACCGTCCAACTGTGAAAGGTCACATAAGGTAGTGGTTGAGGATAGTCCCAGATGCATGTAACCAATGTGTTTTTTTACAATGTGATATATTTAGTCTTGACAAGACTGCAAACCTACTCACTTTTTTCTGTATTAATTTCACTTTCTGACCTCTCGACTGGGGCGGTTTATGTCTGCGTTAAGAATTCATGGAGGTAAAAGGACACGGGTCTCATCGGTATGATATGTACGGTATGTGTGTCAGACTAATGACGGTGTCAGCGTCTCAGTGCTTGGTGGTCCCAGAGGGCAAAGGGGCAACAGGGGTAGAACTGCTTATGAGATAATGGACTCCTGCATCTGACCTGTTCAGTTCTTACCCCACCCTGAAACACACACACCTCATATGCATGCACACCATAGCAGATGAAGGTCATTTAAGGATAGCGAGTAGCAGACATGGGAGGAATGAGTGATTGGCGTTGTACCAATTCTTCCTGAGATTTTAACAGGCAAGATCACTGATTGAAATCTTTATTTCAAACATGACAATGAGGGCTGTTTGTTGATGGATAATGATGTACTGATAAATATGCTGTAATTATTGAAGAAAATTGTTGAATTGTTGAGTCTGTTTGTACGACTGTACTGCCATGATCATATTGTTGTGTATAATTCATTACTGCATTATGTATTTGTTGTGGCTGAATGCTAAAATTAGGAAAAATGTATTGTTTGAATATTGTATTAAGTTAGTGATAAAGGTGTAAAAACACTTGAGAGGCAGGATTAAATAAGTTTCTACTTCTTCCTACTCCTTTTGCAAAATTCAGACTTGCACAGATTGATTCTCTTCATTTAAATGTTATTTTGTTTTTGTCTTAATCTGCTTCATTTTGTTTTATCTTGTTTCTTTGCATGTTATAAATAAATAAATAAATAAACAAGTGTACTTCTGACAAAACAATGGTTAAGATATTTTTAATAGAAAACTGAAAAGCTGGTAAAAGTCCTGCTCCACTCATGATGGATAATGATGTACTGATAAATATGCTGTAATTATTGAAGAAAATTGTTGAATTGTTGAGTCTGTTTGTACGACTGTACTGCCATGAACATATTGTTGTGTATAATTCAATTACTGCATTATGTATTTGTTGTGGTTGAATGCTAAAATTAGGAAAAATATGTGGTTTGATTGTTGTATTAAGTTAGTGACAAAGGTGTAAAAACACTTGAGAGGTAGGATTAAATAAGTTTCTACTTCTTCCTACTCCTTTTGCCAAATTCAGACTTGCACAGATAGATTCTCTTCATTTAAATGTTAATTTGTTTTTGTCTTAATCTGCTTCATTTTGTTTTATCTTGTTTCTTTGCATGTTATAAATAAATAAATAAATAAATGTACTTCTGACAAAACAATGGTTAAGATATTTTTAATAGAAAACTGAAAAGCTGCTAAAAGTCCTGCTCCACTCATACATTTTTTCATGCTTTTTCTTTGTGATGTTTGAGTTGCATTGTGCAGAATGATGTGTGCCAAGGCTGTCACTGTCACACAGATTTCATCAGGATGAAAGTTTCTTTATGCATAACTCAAGTCTTATTCTAAGAAATGTGGCTATGAACAGGATCTGTGGCTTCACACATTATTAGGAACCAGCCCCGATTTAGTAACTTACGAATATAATGTGAAAAGTTGAAGACTAGTTAACACTTTTTAAGGTGTTTTTTTAAGGTGTTTTTAAAGGTGATTTATACCCGTAGGTAGTTTTGTTTTGCAGTCTAGATGATTGCCTTGGCATTACAACAACACATACATTAAACATGCAAGACAGGCACTTGATCACGCTTACAGACAGGACAAAAAGTGCTCAGAGTTCCACCATTCATCGGTATAGCAGCATGGATAAGTAAAAGAATAAAATAAATAAGATCAAATAAATAAAAACAAGATGCAATAAAAGACACAATGAAAACCAGAAAAAATAAAATAAAAACAATCTGGGATAAAAACCAGGATAAGAACATAAAATTTAAAAAAAAAAAATTGAAAATTAAAAAATTTGAAGTCACAATAATAGTAAATAGAGCAAAGAAATGGAATAAATAACTAAATAAGTTAGTAAAGTGCAATGTCACTATTTCTTATTGAGCTCAGTGATGGCGACAGGAACAAAGCTATTTTTATAACGCTGTCTCCTGCACCTTGGGACTAAGAACCTCCTAAGAACCTCTTTTTAGTACATAAATTAATTTATATGTAGAAAATGTGCCTTGTATCATGTCTGGGTGGGATTATTAATAAGAGATTACATGGGGAAGAACAGGAAGTAGGTATAGTATTTATTCTATGGGTAATATGCACTCAAATACACTAGTTTCCTTCACATTTTTACTTCTTTAATCATTAAAAACCTAGTCACAGCTTTGTGTCTGAGTCACAACAGTCCTGCCTCTTTCTTCTCTCAGTCCATCAAATGCTCTGCCTCCTCACAGATTTATAAAAGCAAGAAAAAAAAAAAAAAAAGGTGACGCAAAAATAAGCGGAAGTGACTCAAGCTGAATTCACATCTATTAAACATTAACCTCGTTCAACCTTTGCGCAATCGTGGTATCCTTTAGAGACACATTACTCCTGAAAGGGATTATGATTTAGGGATTATGATTTATCTGTATTAGTGGGATTAAATGTGTTAGCTCCTATATGTGGCAGTACAATGAAGGTAATATAAAATGCCCGTTTATCTGCAGCCACGCACATTTACATGCAGCTGTGTTGCCGATCAAGATGAGAACTAATTAAGTCAGTGGGAAAGCAAATGGATCCTGGACACCAGCCTTGATAATATGAAGCTGTTGTCACAAAGGCTTCAGAACAGATACAGGAGCTCAAGTGTCGGCAGCCAGCCAACGTGGGCTTCCATCTTTATCCTCTCTGCTCTGCTGTACAGTTTTGATCAGTCATATCACAGTTTGTCCTTGCCTTTGCACCATACTTTATCCTCTCTAAGCCGTTGGAAGAAACTATTGTTGTCTTTTCGTCTTACTTACTGTTTACCCCAGATCTCCAACAGAATCCGAAAGTGATAGGATACTTAACCTTTTCTGGAGTTTCTTTCTGTGCTTTACTGAGGTCAGATAGCAGACCTTTCATTTTTCCTGGATAACTTCTTCTACATTTGTGCAGTGGGACACGTTTCATGCGGCTGCTATAGAGGGTCCTTACTCTTCGGATTGAACCTTATTTCAGAAAACTAATGGTGGTCATTGGCGAGAGACGAGTCATTTTTTGATTTGACATTTGGAGCAGGTTAATCGTCTGCTTCACATTCACTCTGGAGTTATGAAAGCGTCTGTATCTGCTGACTCAGCAGCCCAGAGGAAATCATCCAGTCGCATAATGACAAGAAAATCAAAACCATTATGATCAGCTATGGGCGCCAAAGGTTGTATTATGGGACACAACTTTAATCCACAAATGAGAGGATAGCCTCAGGTCACCTGCTCATTTTATCGCCAGGAACTGAACATATTTATGCTAAAATTAACTAAATACATTATTATTATTGTTATTATTTAACAAAATAAAACAAAACGAAGCAGATTAAGACAAAAACAAATAACATTTCAATGAACAGAATCTATCTTCAAGTACGTGCAAGTCTGAATTTTGCAAAAGGAGTAAGAAGAAATATAAACTTATTTAATCCTACCCCTCAAGTGTTTTTACACCTTTATCACTAACTTAATACAATATTCAAACAATACATTTTTCCTAATTTTAGCATTCAACCACAACAAATACATAATGCAGTAATTGAATTATACACAACAATATGATCATTAATAATAATAATAATAATAATAATAATAATAATGATAATAATGATAATAACTAGAAAAGCACTCGGAGAGCGCAGACCTCCGCCAAAGCAGATCATTCGCCCCCACCCCCCACCGATCACCACCAAATCTAATCATTTGTTCCTTGTGCCAGTATCAACATTTCCTGAAATTTTCATCCAATCCATCCATAACTTTTGAGTTATCTTGCACACAGACAGACAGACAGACAGACAGACAGACAGACCAACGCAGGCAAAAACATAACCTCCTTGATGGAGGTAATAATAATAATTACCTCCGCCAAGGAGGTTATGTTTTTGTCAGGGTTTGTTTGTCTGTCTGTTTCTCTGTCCGTTAGTGTGCAACATAACTCAAAAAGTTATGGACAGATTTGGATGAAATTTTCAGGGTTTGTTGGAAATGGGATAAGGAAGAAATGATTAAATTTTGGTGGTGATCGGGGGTGGGGGGCCCACGGGGGGGCCCACTGATCAGCCTTGGCGGAGGTCTGCGCTCTCCGAGTGCTTCTAGTTATAATAATGGATTAGATTCTTTAGTGCTTTTCAAGGCAAAGCAAGTTTTTTTGTATAGCACATTTCATGTACAGGACAATTCAAAGTGCTTTACATAAAACATCAAAGCATCACAGGAGAGGCATAAAAATACATTTAAGGAGGGAAAGTTAAAATAAAAAAACATTAACATTAAAATTAAAACAGACATTAACCCTTTCATGCACTAATTGTGAGAACCTTAGCCAAGATTTTTTTCTTCAGTGTTTTTATTCCTCCTTAGGCATGAAAAAAACAATGCAATCAAGTTTTTTTTTCTAAGGAGCTCCAAAAATATCCATGCATTTAATTTTTGAAGTAAAGAAACGTGTTTAAAACCCAATATCAGAAAGTGATTTGAAAACAATGAAATAAAAACATTTTTAAGGCTGCTAATCTGATGTCTTCTGACATTTTAACATATTCTAATGTTAGTAATTACTTGCTTCATGGAGATAATATGCAAAAAAAAACAAAAACAAACCTTGTCTAACAAATAACAATTGATTTACACTAAAAAATGTTAGTGCAGATCAGGCTTACAAGAACAGCAAAGTTACAGTAATGGTCTGAATGTCAGGGTATGAGATGGTGCATCAGTGTCCACTGTGTTGGCTGATATGAAACTAAAACAACAAAACCCATTAACATACAAGAGAACAGCTGGAGAATAACTGTCCACTGGAGTGACCTATGCATGAAAGGGTTAAAATCATCGATAAAATGTGATTTTACAGATCATTTAAAAGACATTATTTAAGAGTTTAACAGAAAGCTGCAGTAAACAAACATGTTTTCAGGCCTGATTGAAATGAGCTGACAGTCTGAGCAGACCTCAGGAATTCAGGAAGTTTGTTCCACAGCTGAGGAGCAGAACAACTGAATGCTGCTTCACTTTGTTTGGTTCTGATTTTGGGAACACACAGTAACCTGTCCCTAACGACCTCAGGGCTCTGGATGCTTCATAGGGAACTAACAAGTCTAGGATGGATTCAGGTCCAAGGCCATTTGATGCTTATTAGACCAGGAGTAAGATTTGGAACTCTATCCTTTGACTCACAGGAAGCCGATGTGGTGATTGGAGGACTGGTGTGGTGTGGTCCAGTTTCTTGGTATTAGTCAAAACTCATAATAAACACAGTAGAACAGGGGTGTCAAACTCATTTTCTTTCAGGGGCCACATTCACCCCAATATGATCTCAAGTGGGCCGGACCAGTAAAATAATACCAGTGAAAAAAGTAAAATTACATTATGAAAATCTTAACATCTACAACGCTTCCTTAAAAATCTGAATGACATGAACAACTTGAAATTTCTTCAGAAAAACAAGCACAATTTTAACAATATTCTGCCTCAGTTTATCAGTTTGTCATTTACACATGTGCATTACAACTTACATTACAATTACACATAAACAAAACATTCAGTATCAGGCAGAATATTGGTACAATTACTTTTACTTCTCTTAAGACATTTCAGGTTGTTCCTATTTGTTCAGCTTTTTCCCATTTTTGTAAAAGAATAGTTTATTAATGTAAACATTTCTTGTAATTTACTTTTTTTTCCACTAAAACACAGATAAAATCTGCAGTTTTCATTATTTATTGGTTATTATGATGCTAGTTTACTGATCTGACCCAGTTGAGATCTAATTGGTTGTATGTGGAACCTGAATTAAAATGATTTTTACACCATTGATTATTAATATCTTTAGTGTAATTCATCCTACGGGCCGGATTGGACCCTTTGGCGGGCCAGATTTGGCCCCCGGGCCGCATGTTTGACACCTGTGCAGTAGAATGTCAAGTGGCACTTCATATACAGGGTGGGGAAGCAAAATTTACAACATTTTGAGGCAGGGATTGAAAGACAGTGTATGACCAATTAGTTTGTTGAAAGTCATGAGAATTTATTTGCCACAAGAAAATTTACATAATAGAAAATGTTTTTATTCTGTGTGTCCTCCTTCTTCTCAATAACCTGCCTTCACACGCTTCCTGAAACTTGCGCAAGTGTTCCTCAAATATTGGGGTGACAACTTCTCCCATTCTTCTTTAATAGTATCTTCCAGACTTTCTGGTAATAGTTTTGCTCATAGTCATTCTTCTTTCCATTATAAACAGTCTTTATGGACACTCCAACTATTTTTGAAATCTCCTTTGGTGTGACGAGTGCATTCAGCAAATCACACACTCTTTGACGTTTGCTTTCCTGATTACTCATATGGGCCAAAGTTTCTGAAAAGGTATGGATAATAGTGTTATGTATGATTATGACATCAATATATGTTTGGTTTCAAACAATTGACGTAGTGCCTGCTGAGAAAAAACAACTAAATGTTCATTGTAAATTTTGCTTCCCCACCCTGCACTTTATGAAGTTACCTTGGCAAGCAAATTTGTTGAGCACCAAAAGGCTACCAGACTACCATTCTGCTGTTAGGATGCGGACAAGACAAGTAGAAAAAAAAAACAAAAAAAACAAACACCTCTGGAGACAAGGTGGGTGACGTGTTTTTGCCCAGGGACACAACGGCACATGACTAAGACAGAGCTGGATTCAAACCACCAACCCTCAGTTACGGACGACCCGCTCTCATCTCCTGAGCAGATGCCTTAAACATTGACATGAACTACAGGATGAGTATTTCATCATGATAATTCAAACGTATATGTCTTTATTTTGGAGACATTTCTGCTGCATATTAATGTTGTGAGTGCAGCGTGTTAACTCACTAGCCGTTGGACCTGGGAGTTCTTCTGTACTCGAATGTATCGATAAACAAAGGGTCGGAATCCAAACTTTTCTGTTTCTTGTCTTTACTTAACCACTTAAACTGATTCAAACAAAAGATGAATTCCTAAGTTGAATTACATGACGGGTTAAAAGGACTGTGATGCTCCGGGCTCTCGGCTTCTGGTTCGGCTTCTCTTTCTTTACGTTTTTATAATCTTAACAGCCAATAGGATTGCATCACACAATCACGTCAAGACTGATGCTATTAGTACTCAAACATTCATATGATATGCATAATTATCAATAAGAAATTGAATCTAAATGTAAATATGAATTTTTTATGAAGCACAAAAATGGCTTTAAAAATATGTTTAACCCTTTCATGCATGAATTATGAGAACCTTCATCAAAATTTTTTCCTGAGTGTTTTATTCCTCTTTAGCATGACAAAAAAACAAATGTGATAGAAAATTTTCTTCCGAAAAATAAAATAAATAAATAATAAATAAAAACAAAATCATATACATATATATATATATATATATATATATTATATATATATATATATATATATATATATATTATTTTATTTATTTATTTAAATACATTAAAAAAAGTAATAATGACAAAAAAATTCTTATGAATCTATTTTTCATGAAGTTGCAAAAATATCCACTCAGCTGGACACCACACACTAAATTTTTGACGCACAGAACCATGTATTTACTGATAAATTGTGTGAAAACTGTGGGGAAGGCTTGTGATTCTGGGGGTTTATGCTCAAGAGAGATCTACACAATGTTACCAATTCATGTCAGAAAAGATATGTAGTGTCTTAAAACTTTAATAAGATATGTGTAAGACAAAACAAAAACAAAAAAACACAAAACAACAACAACAATCCATGAATATACAAGAGAACAGCTGTAGAATAGCTGTCCACTGTAGTGACCACTATGCATGAAAGGGTTAAACCACTCTTCTTCTACATGTTAATTTTAAGTGGGGTGGTGTCCTTGCGCCCCCTATGGACAGACAATACTGTTGTACATGTACGTTTATAGCATATACAGGGGTTGGACAAAATAATGGAAACACCTTCTGTGTTGCCACAATGTTAGGTTTTCCATATTTTGTCCAACCCCTGTATATAAACCTGTTTATCTAATCTGCTTCCTATCTTTGAATCTCAATGCTTCTTTTCTGGTCAAATATGGGTTAAATAAATTAATAATAATATATGTGCTTGTGTGTAGTGTAATAACATAAGCAACAGTGAAAATAATTATAGGCAGTCAACATTGTTACTGTTACAGGTTCTTTTTATATTAATATGCTAAATGCACAGCTTAATGTACTCTAAAAAAAAAGCTGCATGGATGGCATCAGCTGGCAAGTGTTGACGAAGGACATTTTGACTAAACGACTGTAAATTAGCAACACTCAGACGTGGAGTATATTTAGCATTTAATACCATCATCAAAGTCTATGTTCCAATTTGCACTAAATGAACCAAATCCCAGTTAATGCAGCAGCACAAAGTCAACAATGACTTTGTAAAAACGTAGAAAGACACAGGAACTTTATGCATTATATTATAGTGTTATTTATTATTTATTTATTTATTCATTCAGAACATGCAAGAAACGAAATGAAAACAAAACAAAGCAATTAAGACAAAAACAAAATAACATTTAAATGAATCTTCAAGCACAAACAAGTCTGAATTTTGCAAAAGGAGTAGGAAGAAGCATAAACTTATTTAATCCTACCCCTCGAGTGTTTTTACACCTTTATCACTAACTTAATACAACTATCAAACAGTACAATTTTCCTAATTTTAGCATCGAACTACAACAATACATAATGCAGTAATTGAATTATAAAAACATGTTCATGGCAGTACAGTCATACAAACAGACTCTACAATTCAACAATTTTCTTCAATAATTTCAGCATATTTATCAATACATTATCCATAAACAAAAAGGCTTCATTGTCATTATTAAATACTGTACCTCTCAAGAATTCAACCCTTTATATCTTTTTTTTAAACTGAATTATGTTAGATATTTGTTTTATTCTCTACACAATTATGATTATAATTACTTAAGACAGCATTGTCAAAGTCCGGCCCGGGGGCCAATCACGGCCCGCGGTCATATTTTACGGCCCACAGCTTCGTTTTTAGAGGTATTGTTTGGCCCGCTTTGACTGTTGAACCGAGTAAACATGAATCATAAAAGGTTCCAAATGCAGTTCTTCCTTCCACCTCATGGTGGCAGCACCACTCTAAATCTATCTGGCTCTGTGACTTTGCTGGGAACCTTTTCGCATTTCTAACCATGGCGCCTGTAGATAAAAAAAAAAACGAAGTTGACAGTGAGGACCCGCCACTTCCAGGAGAGACTGGGAATTACAATTTTTTTTTTCACTGAAAATCGAGGCGATTGTGTTTGCCTAATTTGTCAAGAGACTGTTGCCTTGTTTAAGGAATTCAATGTAAAGAGACACGAGCAGACAAAACATGCTAACGCATACGACAAGCTAGCAGGGAGTGAGCGCTCCGAAAAAGTGAAGCAAATTCCAGCTGGCTTATTAAACTCACACAGTGACTCTTCATGTAAACCTGAGTTCAATGATTCACCACCAGGACAGGCTACCAGTTGCCAGTTAGTTTGCCCTCTAACTGCTGTGTGATGTACTTGTAGATGTGACACAAATATTACTCTCTGAATGATTTTGTGAAAGACAAGAGTAGAGTCATATGGTTTTTTCATCTGAAATGGTTAACAGACTTGCATTACTGAGTAAAATATGAGTAATGATTACTCAATATAAGTCATGTTTAAAATGAATGTGGGGTTAAGATTTTTATCAACTTGCTTGGGACGTTTCAGATACTCCACACAGTTTGTTCATATTTATCTGACTCCAGATGTGAAAGAAGGCAGAAATGTTTTTTTTTTTTTATTATTTGTTCGCACCTGAGTGGCTTAGATTTGGTTACATTGCCATTTAAAAAAATGATATTGCGACAATGAAATAAAATTGTTGTAGAATAGCGCTTTTATGTAATTTTACTGTTTAAAAACGTCCGAAGGGACCACTGGCCCCTGGCAATGTCCACATTATCAGATCTGGCCCTCTTTAAAAAAAGTTTGGACACCCCTGACTTAAGATGACTGTTTTAGCTAAATTTAGCATCTGCTGCGACCCGTATAAGTGATTTTCCAGTCTATTCTGTATAATAATAATAAATAATAATAATAATAATAATAATAATAATAATAATAATAATAATAATAATGATGATGATGATGATAATATAATACTTATTATTATATTATTATTATTATTATTATTATTATTATTATCAGTTTTTAATCGCTATGGTAAGCCCAAAGGGAAACACATTCCACCTGCTGAAGTTGGCTTCACTTCATCGCAGTCACTCTGTTTGGAGTGAGCTTTAACTCTAATTTAAGGTTGTAACGCTTCTGTCACGATCATTGGCAGTGTGTAGTTGTGTCTGCTAATACACAGCAGCCACGAGCAGGCGTGGGAGGAACTAGCCAAGTAGAGCTGTTATGGGACTCGGTAGTGGGAGGATTTATTTTCTCGAAAAGATCTAACTTACTCCAGAAGACCCAGTAGGTACGAGCTCCCAAAAAAAAAAAAAAAAAAAAAAAAAAAAAGAAAGAGTGGTAGTGATGATTGGGTCGCTCTGCACTTCTGCCAATTCTGACTAGACTTGAAATAGTACAAGGAAAGGAGAAAATAATAAAAATAGTAGCTCAATGTAACATGTAATATACTGTATGATTTACTACAGAAAAAATTGGACGCATCTCTTTCATTTCTAAATGTGGAAGTGGAAATTATACAGTTTGGAAAATAGTAAAATTGGTAGTTTTACTCTTTTATAACTGGTCCAAATGTCTTGAACCTTAAATTAACAAGAAATTCGATGTGTAATTTTCTGAATCATTTGATGTTGTTACCATGAAGCTGACAGAACTCTTTAAATGCTGCAGGAGCAGGTGAACTCTGCTGGTGGTACATCATTATATGTTACCAGGTGCAGATATTTTAGTCGACAAAATGCACCAACACTAGAGCATCAGAGCAAAGTAAATATTAAGAACTAGCGTGAAGACCCGTGGGGGAACACGGGTTCTAGATCAGGGGTGGGCAATTAATTTTCCTGTGGGGCCACATGAAGAAACTTGGACAGTTATTAAGGGCCGGATCAATTCACTTGCAGCTCTGCTCAATATATATCTCTATAAAAACAATAACAATACAATGATACAATGAAAATGTGGAGCACAGAATACAACTATTTAATGAACATTCACAAAAGCATTTCGAAAATGTGTAAAAACCAAGGCTCCCTGTTACTTTACAGAAAAAACCATAAATGCAGCTTCGTTTGTTTACATATCTCAGTTTCTTTTCTAACTTCAGTGAAGAAATACTTAGAAGTCCATGTCTTGTTAAAATCTCTGCATTCTTACTCAATCTTTTCTTTCGTTTTTTTGGCATTAGCTGACATCTTAATGGGCTGAAACTGACCAACAAACCAATAAGCTTTATTAGAACCATAAGCTTCATGCTGAGTACGGAAAGTATGTGCGAAACACACGATTTACATACATAATTTAGCAGATCCTACAAAATAAAAGATGTGTCGTTGTGTTGGTTGCATCTATTACCATGATATATATTTTCATTGACTTTTAATTTGCCAGTGACCTCATGCGGCCTGTCAGGGTCAGCTATCGGGCTGCATGTGCCACCGGGGCCTTACTTTGCCCAGGTCTGTTCTAGATCCTCTGATACAGTTCATTCCTTTACTTTCTTTTTTTTTTTTTTTATTTATAAAGAGCACTTACAAATGACAATGCCACAATCTGTTACATTCTTCCTCACCACACACACACACACACACACACACACACACACACACATATACACTGAACAAAAAATATAAATGCCACACTTTTGTTTTTGCTCCCATTTTTCATGAGCTGAACTCAAAGATCTAAAACTTTTTCTGTGTACACACAAGGTTTATTCTCTCAAATATTGTTCACAAATCTGTCTAAATTTGTGTTAGTGAACACTTGTTCTTTGCTGAGATAATCCATCCACTTCACAGGTGTGGCATATTAAGATGCTGATTAGACAGCAGGATTTTTGCACAGGTGTGCCTTAGGCTGGCCACAATAAAAAGCCACTCCAAAATGTGCAGTTTTTATCACACAGCACAATACCACAGATGTCACAAAGTTTTGAGGGAATATGCAGTAGTCATGCTGACTTCAGGAATCTCCACCAGAGCTTTTGCCTGTGAATTGAATGTTCATTTCTCTACCATAAGCCATCTCCAAAGCTGTTTCAGAGAATTCATGAAGAAGACTGTGCGAGGGAAAATGGTGGTCACACCAAATACTGACTGGTTTTTCTGACCCCCCTTGACCACCCGATACAGACAAAGTGGCACATTTTAGAGTGGCCTTTTATTGTGGCCAGCCTAAGTCACACCTGTGCAATAATCCTGCTGTCTAATCAGCATCTTGATCTGCCACACCTGTGAGTGGTGGATGGATTATCTCAGCAAAGGACAAAGGAGAAGTGCTCACTAACACAGATTTAGACAAATTTATGACCAATATTTGAGAGAAATAGGCCTTTTGTGTACATAGAAAAGTTTTAGATCTTTGAGTTCAGCTCATGAAAAATGGGAGCAAAAACAAAAGTGGTGCGTTTATGTTTTTGTTCAGTGTACATATATATATATATTATATTATATATATATATATATATATATATATATTTTTTTTTTTTTTTTTTTTTTTTTTTATACCATAACATTTACATATGAACAGTCACAGATCATCTGCGTATTTCTCCATGTTGCTCTTTCAGATGTTTTTAGACCTTTAGGTAACACGTGGTGAGAACTATTTTCAACAAGAACACTGGAAGCTTTCACATTGGAAGGTTTTTTCAAAGACAAAATTCCTGTGTAGCAGTATAATGAAATAAAAAAAGGTTCAGGTTAAAGGTCATAGGCAAAAAGAGAGAGAGAAAAAAAAAATGTCTAGCTCAATAAGACACTGTTTCCTGACCCTTTTTCAATAATTTCAGAGAAGTCTGGTCTTATAGGTTTGACCGTACTTCAGTCCATTTACTCCAGATTTTGTAAAATTTCTCTTTCTGGACTCTAAGGGATATGACAGCCATTCCATCATGTAAATTTCATGAATAATATCCATTCAATCTATCGCAGGTAGACAGGGTTTGAGCCAGTTTCTCGTAATAACTTTTTTGCTTGCAGCCAGGAGAATTTGGACCAGCTTTTTATCATTATTTCTCCATCCGTCAAACTGAATATCTCCCGTATAAACTGTATCATACTTTCTTTACTTTCTTGGTAAATTCCACTGGCGTTTTTCAGTTGAATAACCTCTCTCACACACCAGAGTCCACTTCCTTTGTAAAATGTAGATAGCCCAGAATTTCACTGAGGCTCATGATCAATTCAATGCTGCAAAAGACAGAAGGGAAGGTTAACATCTGGTCCAAAAAAAAAAAAAAAAATTAATTCCAATAATCTCCACCAAACTTAAATTTTGGGTAGTAATTACTTATATTTTATCAGGAAAATGGATTTTGAAATGAGAAAAAAAAAAAGTTTATGAGTGTGAATGTTTGGAAAGTGACATGTTTGTGCCGTCATTCTGGGTTCATTTTATAACTCTCATAAATTAACTAAATTTATTCCAAATACGTTGGATATTGACTATTATTATTTATGTCATATTATAAACACACAGTTTTTAAAATTAGTAAATGCATATATGTATGTACAATACATTTGAATATAATGTCAATATTTGTATGTAGTACATATTGTAAAAAAAAAGAAAAAGATATAGATAGATAGATAGATAGATAGATAGATAGATAGATAGATAATAGATAGATAGATAGATAGATAGATAGATAGATAGTAGATAGATAGATAGATATTGATAATTGAAAATAAAAACTGTTTAATTTTGGATATTTACTTTTGTTGTCCATCCGTGGACGCTGCCATATGTCCAAACTCTTGCTATTTAGGTTTGATCAAATATTTTTTTTCCTCTAACCAATTATTAGGTTGTAAAAAGGAGGGTTTAGGGTATGCACTGAATACAATTTTAGGATGAAATGTCAGAGGAACTTCACTTTGGAAAAACTTTGTAATGGACTCTATGCACAGCCCCACACTTCACAACTTCTTGGGTCCTTTATTTCCTGGCTTTCATTATTGGACACACTAATTAATTCAGGTGTACCTACTACTTCTTGTGATACTGATTAATTAGGCACACCAAGATCAATTAGTGTGTCCAATAATGAAAGACAGTAAATAAAGGATCCATTCTGAAGTTCAGGAAGTGGTGGGGCTGTGCATAGAGTCCATTCTTGCAAAAAATAGATGTCAATTTTTATGTCCATCTGTGATGCAGTAGTTTTTGATATTTTTCATTTAAAAAATATTTGAAACTAAATTTTTGCCTTTTGAGTCTGTTTCAGATGGCATTTTTAGACCTTTCCAATTATGTGTAATATTTGTCTTATGCTGCGTTCCCAGTCCACCCGTAACTTGTGTTTTCCAACCATCTACCGGTGAAAGGCACTGGAATGGCAGTCAAAGCCATTGAACTCGTACTAGATTGATTTATTCCGAGTTCTGAGCTCTGATGTACGTAGCAATGGCAGCCCCCATGGATGTGGTGTTTATGCAGATTGTTTATTAAAACAAGGTACTACTCTATTGTATTTATCTGCAAATGTTCTGCATTATCTGCAGCTACTCTAGCGTTAGCTAGTTTTCAGTCCATTGAGGACAAGAATAAATTAATACTAAATACTAGGCCTGTACCAGTACACAAATTTTTGGTTCGGTACGTTTTCGGTTTTGAAAAGCCACAGTTCCTTTTTTTTTTTTCAGTTCGGTACGGGAAGAAAGAAAACCCCTCAAAATGTCTTTAATGCATTTATGAATTTTTGAACATTCTTCCCCCAATTTTTGGAGACAATAGAATAAAGAAAAACAGGAATAATATAATTCTGCTGCTATAAATCAAATAGAAAATAAAATATTACTAAATGTATTTTAAACGTTAGTATTGCACTTTTCCCTGAAAGGGAGTTTTGAACAAACAACAAAAATCTAATCACAGTTCTGTCGTTCACATTCTGCATTAAATAACAAAAAAAAAAAAAAAAAAAATTCCACATGAAGTCAACATTAACAAGAGAGCAAACTGGAGTTCTGTTGAAACAAACTGAAGAGCAACTTGACAAATAAATTAACCTAATTATTTATTTAGGACAGCTAAACTGTTTTGGCCACTTTGTGTACTTGTGTGTATGTGGTGTGTGTGTGTGTGTGTAGGGTGCGATTTGTTCAAAAACACAGTGGGGGGGGGGGGGGGGGGGGGGGCTTTGGTGGTTTTGGCGGAGTGGGGTGGGGGTGAGGGGTCATACGTGGGGGTTCGGTCCATAACTAATGTAATAACTAACGCTGGCGTGAAACGAAAGTGACACTTTACATCCTTTCAACTCCTGGGTTCTATTCCTCTATTATACAGCGTGTGTGTGTGTGAGTGTGTGTGAGTGTGTGTGAGTGTGAGAGAGAGAGAGAGAGAGAGCTAGTGTCAGTGTTTTAGAACTAACCGTAGTGCCTATGGGCCAAACAACGTGCGTCTTATTAACGTCTCTTTCCTCATTGTTGTCTTTCACCTGAACCTGAACTGATCCAAACTGGACTGGACTGATGGTGGAGGGTCTTCAGTCTCTGCCTTCCAGGTTTGACATCAAATTTGTTGTTTTGTTTTTTTTTAACCTTATGGCAGCAGCTATTTCATATTTTGAGTCATTGTGCACTAGTTCCATATGTCCGTGTGAACCTTGCGCGGATTTAAAGTTCCGCATTGAACGACGCCTTTCGTTCCTTTTTCTTTTTCTCAACATCCTGTGCCGTTTCGGTACAGCTGTGTACCGAACCGAACAGGTGTGTACCGAAACGGTTCAGTTCGGTACGTGTACCGTTACAGGCCTACTAAATACGTTTCCAAATATACAAATAACATAACATAACTAAAAAGGTAGAGCAGCTTCTCTTGCTTTATGCACCATTTTTTACTCCTCTGGTTTCCTTTAAATAAGCAAAGAACAAAACACTTTGGCGATAGAAATGATTGTAAATGAGCATAACGTACGGTCCCGCCATGTTGGTTTGTTTACATCTAGCTACCACAATTCCTTTTTTTTTTTTCTTTTTTTTTTTCTCTTTTTTTCCTTTCTTTTTTTTCTTTTTCTTCTCTTTTTTTTTCCTTAATTGGGCTCAGCTGGCTGACAGGCAGCTGTCTGTACCGATAAGGCAGCAGCCGACACCAACTGTACTCCCCAGTCATCATTGCCCATTTTTTCTGACACCTTTGCTTGTGTATCCTCTTTTATTTGGACATTTACCAGGGAGTATCCCACACTACTTTTTTTTTTCCTACTTGTCTTGTCCAGCGTTCTAACAGCAGAATGGTAGTCTGGTTCCTTTTGGTGCTGAACAAATTTGCTTTGCCAAGGGTAACTTCATAAGTATATGAAGCGCCCTTTGATATTCTACTGTGTTTATTATGAGTTTTGTTGAACCACATTTCGATGCTGGACCTGACATGGGGGGTGGGGGGTGGGGGGGTAGAAGAAGGGGAGAGAACCAAGAGAGAAGAAGGTGGAGAAGACCCTCACAAGAAAGTATCAACAAAACAAACAGCAACAACCATGGAGACAATTATAATGGTGACAATAACTACAACCAGAACCTGAGTAAACTGGGCAGAAGAGAGAGAAAAAAAACCCCAACAAAACAAAACAAACAAAACTACAAAACAAAACAAAAAAAAACACAACAATGAGATACATAAGACCTATGAAATGAAGAATATAAGAAAGCATGAACAAAGTGTCATATACCACATTCATACAAATAATACCAGAAACAAATCCACACAACGTCACTTGTTCACATTCATCTGCTGTGACAAAGTGAACCAGGCAAACAGACTGAGGTGAAGAACACAGACATGCAACCGCAACCGCACTCCCTCCAGGGATCAGGGACCGACCGAGAGGGCCCCAAGGCCCGGCCATCCAGCAGACACCACAGAGAGGGGTGGTTTCCAGCAGACACCACAATTCCTAGCGCTCAGGCAGTTTGGCGTGACTTGCCAGGAACGTTACAAAGTTGTGAGTCGGGGTTTGAAGTCGTGACTTACGGGCTCAAAAACCTGCCTGGAACGCAGCATTAAACTCGTCTGGTCCAAAAGTTATGAATCAGAAAGTAGTGGGCTGTCCATCTGTCACGCCCTTGACTCCGCCCAGAGGTGAGCAGACAGGTTGTTTGAACAAAAAAGTCCATTAACCTGTTTCGGAGTAACATTAGATAAGTACTTCGACAGCACGCAGTTCTGTTTGATGAGTTCGTGGATGTCTCCCACACACAGAGCAGAACGTATTCTCTGTGTTGACAATTATGGAACAAGTATTTTTAGTCCTGATCAGTGTCTGTGTTAACAATCAGTCTGGGTTTTCAGAACTGTAAAAGCACATAGATACGACAACAAAGACAGAAGAAAGACGGCCAAAAATAAAAACACGCACCGTCACTGTTAAGCCGATGCCTACGGTCAGGTTATTGATAAGACTTTCACTCACTCACAGAGCAGCTTTATTTTTCATTAGTGACACACGCACACATGTTCAGCTTCCTTTTTTTTTTGTACGTACTGCTCATTTACACTTGTCAAGATTATTATGCCCTTCAGGCTCACATGTAAATTAGACTGTTCAGCTGAGGAATAAACACGGTTATTTATGCCCTGTAATCAGTTTGCTACAGACAGCACATGCTAACAAGACATATTAAGCCAGTAAATGAGGCGGAAGAAGAAGAGGAGGAGTGACTACGCAGGGGGGAAGAGTGAAGAAATGATAGAATGAGTCATGTAGCAACAGGACACAGAGGTGTTTATGTCTTAATACTGAAGCATTTATTTAAGTCACCACACTGGAAAAAATCTAAACCTTACCGAGTGTATTTTTCTCATTTCTAGTCAAAATATCTCATCATACTTAAAATAAGACATAATCACCTAAAGAGTAACTTTTCAGTGAGATATAAGAACTTATTTTTTGACAATAGATCTGGAAAATGTTATTTCAAGAAATCTTACCAAGATAATTTTCACTTGTTCCATTGGCAGATTTTATTTGCTTAATTCAAGATTGTTTTGCTCAATTCAAGTAAAAAAAAAAATAAAAAAAATCTGCCAATGGAACAAGTAAAAATTATCTTGGTAAGATGTCTTGAAATCTCAGATCTATTGTCTTAAAAATCAGTTCTTATATCTCACTGAAAAGTTACTCTTTAGGTGATTATGTCTTATTTTAAGTGTGATGAGATATTTGGACTAGAAATGAGAAAAATAAGCTTGGTAAGATTTTGATTTTTTCCAGTGCATCACATTTCAATATATTTGGATATTTTTGTTAGGATGTATTTTGCTCATCTGACAAAAGGTGGGTAAAATATTCCAAATTAGTATTGATACCTCATGACAAGTAAATGTTCTGCACTTAAAGGAGTGATACTTTGCTTTTTTAATGAATTCTTCATTTTAAAGCATTTCCTGTGGTCTACATAAACTGTAAATGCTCTGCTTCGGTCGTAATTCTTCATTAATTCAACTCCACAGGTCCATCTTCAACATATTTCTGGAGTAATGACACCAGAAATGGTCATTTTGAGCGCTGGTCCTTGTAAATGCACATGAGCCACAAATGTTGTGACATAACTAGTTATAAAATGTAACAAATTAAGCAGGAATTAAAACAGGTTGTAGAAATCCACTTGATTTTTGCCAGAATGAATATAAAGATAGTTGTGCAGCACCTGGAGGGTTCAAATTCAAACTTTATGAACAATTAGGGTCCAAATACATAACTAAAAAAACCAAAGACTAATAAATGTAGGGTTTAGCAAAATATGACCCCTTTAAAAACATGACTTAAATCGATACTAAACATTAGGGCATGTTTTTTAAGGTACAAACAGAATCATGAAATGCAACAATTCCAGTGATAACACTGGGTTACAAAAAAATGTTTTTTGCAAGTTGTCTAGGTTTTTTCAACTGAATTAGGACCATTTTGCACCGCTAAATCCAAAATGACATCTGTTTTTCTCAATCCGGTCAGGTTTTTTTGCTAATTGGATTTTGAAAAATTGATCTTCTCACAAAATATATAATTAATACCAAAATAAGATTGGTAAGCACACTTTATGAAACTTGTGACTTGATTCCTGTTAGGTACAATGGGTATTCAGCGCAGATGCAGCAGAATACATCAGGCTTATTTTTGCAAGATCTTCTAGTCGAAGCCATTTCATTCACCTGTAATATTAAAAAAAACATTAATCATAAATTGGCAAAAGTAAAATCTTCAGACTCGTTTATTGTAAGAAATATGAAAGAATTTTGTATCATATGATGTGAAAATGCCCATAAAATGTAAGCAAAAATGTTAAAAAGCCAATATGTAGCATAGTTCAGAAAGTTGACCTGATTGAGCAAAATGAATGTGATTTTTGGATCAGCACACACAAATTATCCTAAAAACTTAAACAATAAATTTGTTGTTGACCAGTGTAATACACTTCAAATATGTAAAACTTTGCATTTGCCACTTCTCTTAAGCCTTTCATGATGGAGTTTAATTTTAGTGTGGTTTTAGGACAATTGTACATCACTATTATTGTTATTATTATTATATCTTTTTTTTTTTTTTTTTTTTTTTTTTTTTTTACTGTTACTGCCTGTATAATCAAGGCTGTTGGGTCTGCATGTCCATCTGTCAGATTCTGCCAAACATCATTCATTTTGCAACAGGTCAATCTGAAGCTGTTATTTAACTCAATCAGACACACTAGACCCACAGGAAAGCAGCTATTTCGCCTTGTAAAATTGCCTCCCCGATTGGTTAATTTGGTTGTATATTTGAATTGGAAATAACATAATAAATCACAGCAGTCACACAACTAAACAGGCTGCAGATGTACACATTTTTTGTTGGGGAGGTTTGGTAGCTTTAAGAGGACTTCAGGGCTTCAATTCCCCATAGGAAAAGACAGTATGACCCTGAGAAAAAGCAACAAAAATCTTCTAAATACATTGTACATGTGAACTGATATTGATTTTTGTGTGGGCTTTTCTCAGGTTGTTAAATCACTACAAAAACATAAAGTAACCCAGTGGTTCCCAAACTTTTTGGCTCATGACCCCATTTTAACATTGCGAATTTGTGGCTACTCCAGACTTTCAAAACGGAGATGTTTTTTGCTAAATTAATTTGTTTATGATCATGTAATAATAATTAATCTCTGGAACTCACTGCCATCAGAAATAAAATCCATCTCAGAGTTTAAGATGTTCATCACCAGAACCAAAACCTGGTTAAAGTCAAAAATGCAACTGTTCTCATCAGTAAATATTGTGTTTATTGTGTTTATTGTGTGGGAGAGTGAGTGAGTGAATGAATGCCTCATATATACATGCAATGCTGGATTATTGAAGCACCTTGGAAACCTTTGTGTTGTTTACATTTGTTCTTCATAAATAAAAATGGATTGGATTGGAAGTTATGCTTTCTCAGATATTATATCCTGCATTTTATTTGAACTTGATTTTTATTAGTAAAAGTGTGTGGTGTTTTTAATTATAATGAAATATATACTGAATCATTAAAAACATTATTATAATTTATAATTTTTTTTTTTTTTTTTTTTACAATTTTTATCAATTACTAGAAATTTCAGGTGACCCTAAGGTTGAAAAACCACTGCACTAACCCTCCTGGAGCTTCATTTGTTTCTACATAAGTATCTTGTGATTCTCTAATATACGGATGAACCTGAAACTACTCGTGTGTCACATTCACACCTGGACATTCACACACTGATCACCTTCATCTCAATTTGTTTCTGACATTGTCTGCATTTTCAGAATGGTGGAGTTAGACTCAAAACGGGGGTAAAGTTACTCTTTAAGTAAATATATGTAAGTAAAAGTAGTGGTTGGGTCATAACAAGGAACTGGCTTTGATACAGACCCACCTAGATACAAACAATAGTTAGATATAGTACAGGAAATATAGGTATCGGAAAATACGACTTATACCTTAAGGTTAAAGAAATATGAGTTTGATAGAAAATGGGACAAGTGGATTGGATTTATAAACAAGACATCAGCGCTGAAATGGTAATGTGATTGCCCTTATTTTCCTTTTATTGTATTATTTATGAGTGTATTTTGTTTAATACTGTAACCCTCAACTGGCCTTGCTGTACTGTTTGTTGTATTTATAGACTTAGACTTAGACTTCCTTTATTGTCATTGCACAAAAAAACACAGCAGTGAGATTTGGCAACGAAATGTCGTTGCTTGGCTTCCGGATTCCACAGAATTAAAATATAGTCCATATAAACTTTAAAAATCAAGCTAAAAATTTTATGTCCATGAATATGGGTCATTCCACCTCAATTCAACGGGTTTAGAAAAAAATTCCTGCTCGACCATCTTGGATTTGCTTCAAATTTTTACCATGTGAAGTTCAACCATGAAAACTAGCCCAGCCAAAATTTCAGACCGATATGTCAAATGTATCCAAAGAAAAAAATTCTTGAAGGTACCCCCTCTCCTTACCGTTTTTGGTGCATTTCGCGATCGTCTTAAAATGCAGCAAAGTTTAAAGTGCAATATCTCAGTAAGTTTTCGAGCTAAATGCATGAAATTTTCAGTAAAGGAAGACTACCACATATAGATTGCATATGTATATTATCAATAACATTGTCTCCATTGGGACTGTGGTATGACCTTGTGAAATCTGGAAAATAAACTTGAAACTTTTACGAACTGCTATATTTATTGACCAATACCGAACCAAATATGATATACTGCAAATAATTACACATCTTTTTACATAAGTATATAAAGTAATCAGATCAGCATTTATTAATGGGTATTATCCTTGTTTTTGTTGTTGTTTTTATCATAATAAATTCGCAAAATAACATGTTTCATTAATTTTCACTTTCAAATACCACAGGTATGACGAGGAGTACCAACCGAAAGAACTTATTTTCTGAAAGACCATCACATATGCTTACAAAATGTAAAATTTCATGATGGTTCTAGGACTCCAACCTAGAACCACTGTGAGTCCAAGAACCATCATGAAATTTTTTTTTTTTTCGTGAGTCCCAGAACCATCATGAAATTTTACATTTTGTAAGCATATGTGATGGTCTTTCAGAAAATAAGTTCTTTTGGTTGGTACTCCTTGTCATACCTGTGGTATTTGAAAGTGAAAATGAATGAAAAATGTTATTTTGCGATTTTATTATGACAAAAACAACAACAAAACAGGATCATACCCATTAATAAATGCTGATCTGATTACTCTATATACTTATGTAAAAGGATGTGTAATTATTTGCAGTATATCATATTTGGTTTGTGTTTAATTGGTCAATAAATATAGGGGTTCGTAAAAGTTTCAAGTTTATTTTCCAGATTTCACAAGGTCATACCACAGTCCCAATGGAGACAATGTTATTGATAATATACATATGCAATCTATATGTGGTAGTCATTCTTTGCTGAAAATTTCATGCATTTAGCTCGAAAACTTACTGAGATATTGCACTCTAAAATTTGCTACATTTTAAGACAATCGCGAAATGCACCAAAAACGGCAAGAGGGGTACCCTGTTCATGAATTTTTTTCTTCAAATGTATTTGGTATATCAATCTGAAATTTTGGCTGAGGTGTTTTTTAGTGTTGAACTTTATATGGTAAAAATTTCAAGCAAATCTAAGATGGTCGAGCAGGAGGCACTTGTTGAATTGAGGTGGAATGACCCATATGTGAAAAAGACATAAAAAAAAAAAGTAGTGGTTGTGCAATAAAACAATCTCTGTCAAGCTTTCATTATATTATGTTTTCTAATCAGTATTACTGCTGCATTAATGTCTGGGTTGTATTTTGTTGCTTTAAATATCCAAAATTGTCATATGCTGCTATTCTGTGAAAACCACATCTGTTAACTTTTTATGTGCTCACAACACCAGGCCTGTTTTCAAGTTTGTGATGCATTTTACATCAAATCCAAGAGGCTTTTGAAAGAGTTTATTAGCATGAAAATGGGGAGGATTTTGCTCTCAACCCATATAAACAACATTTCATCCTTGAATTTATCACAAATAATCAAAGTCTTTCGAAGATGCGTGGTTTTCACCTGATAGGAGCTAATGCTATCAGACAAATGTAGGCGTAATATTCTGTCTCGCAAGCAAAAACTGGAATATTTACCCATGATGTAGTGAAGTAGAAGCATAAAGGTGCATAAATAAAGTGCAAGCTTTTATTTATTATTTTTTTTAAGTAAAGTTGTGAAACTCTTGTCCCTTACAGAGGACATAAATGCATTGCTGGGTCTCAGGAGGATATATACAGTGGAGGAAAAAAATATTAGACCATCAAAAGTCATCAAAAACAATGGTTATGCAATCCAATCCTAACTCCTGTGTGTATCATGTGACTAAAACAGACAAAAGAAAACATGGAATTCCTAAAAGCACTGTTTCTGTCAGTGCAATGCCATAGATATTGATGAAAGAACTGAAGTGATTTTGGTTATTATCAAGAAAACATGGAAAATGGATAGATATCAGCTCTGAAATTAAACTCTTATGAGCTATTTTTGTTGTTATCATTAAACAATTATAAGACCAGCCCTTGTTTTCTTCAATTTCTTGTTATTTTTAATGCCTGGTACAACTTAAGGTACATTTGTTTGGACAAATATAATGATAACAACAAAAATAGCTCATAAGAGTTTAATTTCAGAGCTGATATCTATCCATTTTTCATGTTTTCTTGATAATAACCAAAATCACTTCAGTTCTTCCATCAATATCTATGGCATTGTACTGACAAAAACAGAGCTTTTAGGCATTCCGTGTTTTCTTTTCTGTCTGTTTTAGTCACATGATACACACAGGAGTTAGGACTGGATTGCATAACCATTGTTTTTGATGACTTTTGATGGTTTAATAATTTTTTTCCACAACTGTATATATCTTCCTGAGACCCAGCAATGTATTTTTGTCCTCTGTAGGGGACAACAGTTTCACAACTTTACTTAAAAAAAAAAAAAAAAAGCTTGCACTTTCTCATTTTTTGCAACTTTAACCCTTTCATGCATGAATTGTGAGAACCTTAGTCAAGATTTTTTTCTTCAGTGTTTTTATTCCTCCTTAGGCATGAAAAAAACAATGCAATCGAGTTTTGTTTTTTTTTTTTTTTTCTATGGAGTTACAAAAATATCCATGCATTTAATTTCTGAAGTAAAGAAACATATGTTTAAAACCCAATATCAGAAAGTGATATGACAACAATGAAATAAAAACATTTTTAATGCTGCTAATCTGATGTCTTCTCACATTTTAATATATTCTAATGCTAGTAATTACTCACTTCATGGAGATAATATGAAAAAAAAAAACTTCTTGTCTAACAAATAACAACTGATTTACACTTAAACATGTTAGTGCAGATCAGGTTTATCTAGAACAGCAAAGTTACAGTAATGGTCTGAATTACAGTGTATGGGATGGTGCGGAAGTGTCCACTGTGTTGGCTGATATGGAACTAAAAACAAAACCCATGAATATACAAGAGAACAGCTGGAGAAGAACTGTCCACTGGAGTGGCCTATGCATGAAAGGGTTCAGCTTCTACTTCACTACATCATAGGTAAATATTTCAGTTTTTGCTTGAGAGACAGAATATTACACCTACATTTGTCTGGCAGCATTCACTCCTACCAGGTGAAAACCACGCATCTTCAAAAGACTTTGATAATTTGTGATAAACTCAAGGATGAAGTGTGTTTTTGTGATTGTTTTTGATGACTTTTGATGGTCTAATCATTTTTTTTCCCACAACTGTACATATATTTATATGTATTCATAAAACTTTATACCTAAAAGCAGTATTTGAATAGAAATACTTACCTACATTCCTCCTGTGGTTAAAATGAAAAATTCTTAGATCTGTGGTATTGATTATGTTATCTAGGGATTTGGATTATTTATAATATAGACAAAGTGAAAATGAGTGAAGGTTACATAGAGTTTGTATGAACAACTCAACAAACCTCTGGCTCCCCTTAGTGGGCAAACAGTGGAAAAGCTCTTTATTAGGATTTAATACAGGATTTAAGATGAATTTAACCCTTTCATGTAAACTGGTCACTACAGTGGACAACTATTCTACAGCTTGTATATTCATGGGTTTTGTTGCTTTAGTTCCATATCAGCCAACACAATGGACACTTATGCATCATTTCATACACTGCAGTTCATACCATTACTGTAACTTTGCTGTTCTTGATGAACCTGATCTGCACGAACATGTTTTAGTGTAAGTCAATTGCTAATTGTTGTTAGGCTGTGGCAGTTTTCTTAAATAAAAAGGTTGTTTGTTTTTTTTTGCATATTATCTCCATGAAGTGAGTAATAACTAGTATTAGAGTATGTTAAAATGTGAGAAAACATCAGATTAGCTGCATGAATTTTTTATTTTATAGTTTTCACACAGTGTATCACTTTCTGATGATGAGTTTTAAATACATGTTTCTTTGCTTCAAAAACTAAACGCATGGTGTTCAGCTGAGTGGACATTTTTGTAACTCCATGAAAAATAGGGTCATAAAAAAATTTCAGTTGCATTGTTTGTTTTTTTTTCATGCCTAAAGAGGAATAAAAACACTCAGGAAAAAAAATAAAATTGATTAAGTTTGTTTAAAATTCATGCATGAAAGGGCTGAGGGAAAAGTTTTCTAATTAGATAAGTTAAGTCCAGTACCTGAGCAAATTAGCTACCTTTTTTCTTTTTCTATTTCTTTTTTCTATTTCTTTTTTCTATTTTTTTTTTTTTAAGAAAAAGAAAAGAAGGAAGAAAAAAAGGACAAAAAATGAAAAAAAGAGAGAAAAAAAAAGGAAATTAGCTACCTATGTGATCAGACAATATTTCATTATTGCCTTATCTCAGTTTTCTCTGCTCCGTTACTTCTCCACATGGTTCTTGTGATGTTCATATTTTCTTCCATCTCTTTCTTTCTCTTCTCAGGACAATGGAGAGCCTCCAGATTGCTGCCTCAGCGAGTCCTTCACATCCCCGTCCTGCACGCTGGGCGTTGACCTGCGCAGGGGCCGACGCCGTTTCTCAGGCAACCTGCAGCTGCCCCCGTTGTCATGGCGACAGGGGGAGAGATCACGGACGCCTGACGAGGAAGTGATGACCAGGCCGACGTCCCTGCCCTTCGGAGCCCCTCCCCGGATAGACATCACACCAGTTGATCCTGAATGGTGAGTGAAGGATTAGTGGTTTCTGTTTCCAGCGAACCGACAAGAACCAATCAAACATTAACAGTCGACACAAGGGGAGGGGTCACACACGGTACACTGATCTGTGGGTAGGGCCAATGTCTGTGTTGGCTCTGACTGGTTGGCATATTGGGTTTCTTATTTACATCAAATGCACTTATAACTACTGAAAACCCCTTTTTTCTACCAGTTTTGCTACAGCAGTTATCCTCATACACTTTTAATGCACTTAATAAAAATGTGGAATTAGTAATGGAGCAGTCTTACTAAATAAAATGCCTTATATGTAGTGATGGGCTGCTGCGCCGTAGCTCATACAGCAGATGTATCAAAGCACAGTGCCGGGATGTGGTTTGGTCACATGACTTGTGACGTTCGACACACTTGAGTGACGTATGAAGCAGCTGAGTGCTTCGAATCACCTGAAATCACTTTGGAACACACCCATGAACCCATTTACCAATGAACCTTAAAACATACTTTGCCCAAATCCATAATATACTAGTCAACATTTGCTAGGGATCAGTTTTATATTTGCACAATAATTGATGTTGTATAATATTTTGGGTGACTTCATATATTATGTGTGTACTTTGGCTAGTCATGTAAAGAAAAATGGACCAAAAGGTAAAAAAACATAAATTTTTATTGCACTTTCAGGCAAAAGGGTGATACAACCCTAGAAATTAGAGTTCACAACAATTACTCTTCCAATTTTGTTTTCACTGAAACCACTCAGAATGTTCTGAAACACATACGGTGTGATGTCAATAATGTGTGTGGCCACCATCCGCATCGATAACAGACATGCACCTTCTATGCATGCTAAAGATGAGGCGGGAAATCTGCTGCTGAGGGATAAGGGTCCACTCCTCTAGAAGGGCATTTTCCAGCTCCCGTGCCGTAGTTGGAGGGTTCTGTCTGGCACGAACACGGACCTGAAGCATATCCCAAATGTGTTCAATGGGATTGAGGTCCGGAGATCCTGATCCCGGAGATCCTGATCCCTAGCAAATGTTGACTAGTATATAATCTGTATTTGCACCAACCCCATGTGAAATGACATCAGTCTGTATTTGTGGAGCACATCTCATGAACGTAGCAGCAACATTTAAATGTCCCATACCACAACAAGTGGATATTTATTTAGGATTACATACAGATATTCCAAAGCAGGATCATGGTTTTCAATAATTATTGTCATTATTACTAGTAATATTATTATTGTGTTCATACAAACCTACAATCATCTTGTGTAGGCAAACAGGAATGTGCATGGACAATCAAATCCAAAATAATCCATGAACCACTGGGATGTGCTGTGCATTAAATAAGTACGCTGCAGAATGGAAAGAAGTTTGACTCTTCGACATGTCTTGGTTGCACTTCATTTTAATGACCACTAGATGTCCTCCTCGAGCACTGTGTCACTGGAGCCTTTAGCAATGAACCAGGTTTCGTAAAAAGTGTCGAAGCTCCAACAAAGCCTCGTTCGGCCATCACTACTCATATGTCTTGTTGTTAGTACACCAAATTTATTAACATGATAAGTGAAGATGCATCAAGAGTAACATTTCTTATCCTATTAGCCAAATATGTGTTGAAAGCATCCTCATACATATTGCGTATTGAATTTCTGTTTATGAGAAATATTTCTATATGAAGTGAAAACAAATGAAGCCAATTAGAAGATTCCAAAATACAGGATAAGATGTCGATATCGTTTGTGCGAGCCTGTACAAATGTTCTTTGGTAAATATTACGCAAAGTGGAAACGCAGCCAGGAGGCTTGTGTCCAGCCCAGGCCCAACCCAGGGAACAGGACGCCCCCCCCAGGGCATGCGGGGGGGGCACACATGATCAGTAGTGTAGAAAAATGTAACTTCTTGACATATTTATCCAGAGCATAAACATATGCATGTTTAGGTCTGTCCTTCCCATCTTTTTTGGAAGAACATTGTTTTTGTACACTGAAGCAGAAACAAATGGTCATAGGAGCTTCACTGTGTCAAAAACACTACATTTCAATGTGTATAAAGGAATCAGATGTGCATAAAAAACAAGTACAAAGGACAGTTCCAAAAAATTAATCATCAATGTTCAAAAAGTAAGTAGAGCAAATTAACATAGAAAATTTTGAATGAATGAATGAATGAATATTTGTTTGTTATGTACAAAACACATACATATTAAAAAAACAAACAAAGATAAAATTAACACAATTGTTAACTGAAAAAGGAAGAAGCTGAAGCCAGAGGCTTATTTCTGCTTCTCCTATTCCCATCCTTACTCCAACTCCACACCTGAAGTTGCAGCAGATAAAACAAATTTTGCTTGAATTAAGCAAAAAAATCTGCCAATAGAACAAGTGAAAATTTTCTTGGTAAGATTTAGTAAAATAAGATTTGTCCAAAAATAAGTTCTTATATCTGTAAATTTTCCTATGGGATGAATAAAGTATCTATCTATCTATCTATCTATCTATCTATCTATCTATCTATCTATCTATCTATCTATCTATCTATCTATCTATCTATCTATCTATCTATCTATCTATCTATCTATCTATCTATCTATCTATCTATCTATCTATCTATCTATCTATCTTTTTTTTTATTTTGCAATATTTACAACATACAAATAGTATTAACATTATATTAAAATGTATTGTACATAGATATATGCATTTATTAATTTTAAAAACAGTGTGTTTATAATGTGACAAATAATATAATAGTCAAATATCAATGTATTTGGAATAAATTTAGGTAATTTATGAGAGTTTGTAAAATGAACCCAGAATGACAGCACAAAACTGTCACTTTCCAAACATTCACACTCATAAAACCCTTTTTTTTTCTCATTTCAAAATCCATTTTCCTGAAAATATAAGTAATTACCTACCCACTGAAAAGTTACTCTGTAGATGATTATGTCTTATTTTAAGTGTGATGAGATATTTTGACTAGAAATGAGAAAAATACACTTGGTAAGATTTATATGTTTTCCAGTGTATGTCCAGAAGATTTATGTGTGTCATATTGTCTTATAGATAACATATATACCAACATCGCTCCTATATATAGTATCTATCCTATATGCGGTATATTCTATTTCTGTTCTGGTTTTTTAAATGTGAAAGTGGAATGACTTGGCATTGCTGTGCAGAGATCATTTTCTCAGACTTCACAGTGAGTGACTGCAGGATTCAGATGAGTGAGCATCAGGTTATGGAAAAGGCTTTTGGTTCGCCTCAGTGGTCAGAGGTCTGAGGAACTGGAGGCAGGTCTTGACCCAAACTGGTCCCAGCAGGGCAGTGGAACTGCTGACTTCAGCTGGGCTTATTGTCCTGCAGTGAAACACAAAGACAAGTTCTCTGTGAAAGGAGGACAGTGAAAGGATTTAGGAAAGCTCTCCTGCCAAGCCTTCATGTGTTTTGCATGACTATGTCTATTCAGTTCTCTTGTGGATTTCACTGTCACAATCTTATTTCATATGGTTGCTTGTGTAAAGTTTTGTTTTGGAGTTGCTCTAAAATTTGACACAGAGACTTGGATTATCCCTGCAGATGTCCAGGGTGTCCGTAAAGTCTCTTTAATCAGTCTCTTTGCAATGTTTGTACACCTGACACAGAAATGGCTTCTATCAAACCAAGATTATACACATTAGGAATGAATGAGGCTCCGATTGATAAGAACACGTTATGTCTTGAACCCATGATTGTGTGCATGTGCGTGTTTGTGTGTGTGTGTGTGTGTGTGTGTGTTTGTGTGTGTGACGGGGGGGTGCATGGAGAATGTTCGATAGGATGTGTGAATGATTTTAGAGTAACTATTTGATTGATTTTGATTGACATGTAACTTTGTTTCTGTGCTAACTTATTAATTGGTCTCATAATTTACATACATCAAAATGCTGTCATTATGTCAATGTATTCTGGCGCTCTGTCCCTGTGTGTGTGTGTGTGTGTGTGTGTGTGTGTGTGTGTGTAGTTTTATTTTGAGCACATAGAATCATCAGATAACACAGAACCATACAAGATGGTTAAACTTTTTCTGTGCTCAAAAAGGAGTGGGAAGAAGTATAACTTACTGACTCCCACCCCTTTTTACAAACTAATAATTAAATTAAAGCTGCAAGCAGCATCTGTCGGGACCTTGCGCTCTGGCCGGGTTCCCCCTCCCATGCCGCCACCCATTACCGGTCACACCTCCCTCCAGCCATTCTTGTTTTTTGGGAGATTTATGTTTTTTTCCCCCATTTATAATAAGTATAATATATTATAATATTATAAATATTAAATATTATAAGTATATATATATATATATATATATATATATATATATATATATATATATATATATATATATATATATATATATATGTGTGTGTGTGTGTATGTATATATATATATATATATATATATATATATATATAATAATTGAAAAACCCTACTCTGTGTATGTGTGTGTGTATAAGAGAGAGAGAGAGAGAGAGAGAGAGAGAGAGAATCAGTTATAATCATTTTTTTTAATTATGCGAGTTGGATCAGTAATAGTAGTAGTAGTAATAGCAGTAGTAACAGAAGTATAATAGCAATAGTTGTAGTAGTAGTAGTATTAGTAGTAATAGAAGTAGTAGTTTTAGTAACAGCAGGAGTAGTATTAGTATAAATAGCAGTAGTAGTAGTAGTGTCACACACATGGTTCCTACGGACTCTACAGTGTGTGTTTGTGTGTGTGTGTGTGTGTGTGTGTGTGTGTGTGTGTGTGTGTGTGTGTGTGTGTGAGAATGAGAGAGAGAGAATCAGTTATAATCAGTTTTTTATTTCATGCAGGTTGGATCAGTAATAGTAGTAGCAGTCTCACACACACACACACACACACACACACACACACACACACACACACACACACACACACAGTTGTTATGGACTCTCCATGGTTGCTATGGGAGCATAAACATGGCAGGTGCACCTGATCATCACTAACGACCTTTAGAGCAGACAGGAGTTTCAGAGAAATGAACTAAAAACCACCTGTCAGACAAACTGACGTCACTCCAGAACAGTAGCTCCTATCTGAAAAATTTTTGCATGTCAGACTTCTGGAAGGTTGGACCAACATTTGAATCTCTAATGTGATGAAACAAAGTCAGAAGTGAATCAGCAGTGAGTGTACGAAGGTGGAGTTAGTCAAACATGTGAGTGAGACAAACGGAACACAGGAGGGAAGGAGGGAAAAAGCAGCAGTTGTTGTGTTTGGAGGCCCACAGATCAAAAACTAAACACTTTAACATTCAAATGTCAACAGTCTGGGAAAGAAAAGAGATTTTCCTACATTTTGATGTAGAATTTGTTACTGTAACCCCAGAAGTGTTAGAGTTATGATGAGCTGTTTGTAGATTTTCTGAGATAAAAAAAAAAATCTCCCCACTCTGAAGGACTCTGGCCAATCAGCTGTCAGCATGTGTGTGCATGCGCACGTTCATCTCACATGGCTCCTATAGATGACACATGTGAGTCAATACAGTTAATACTGCAGTTCACTCAGACACCACTTCTCACATAAATTGCTGTAAATCCAAAACCGTACATCATATCTCAAAAATTTTGTTCACAGGAGTCTTCTGCTGTGTTTTGTGATCGCTTCAGTATATAATATGTGGGGGAAAAAACTGAATTTTCAGTGACAGACTTCGCAACTTTCAGGGCTTACAAAAAAAAAAAAAAAAGAACTAAGACAGTTATAAAAAAAAAAGTGCGAGATCACTTTTTTGAGAAGGGTTCACTCTATCTTCTGGTGCTATTTAGAAGACAATACGACAAACGGTGTCATACAAGTTAGTTTTAGAAATTTTATTTTGAAAGGCATATTGCGAACTTCCTATTGGAGCTAGCTCATAGGTGTCAGTGCGTGATTTGTTGGGCTCGATTAAACGAAGGTTTTGGCGTTGGTTTTGTGTGTCTACAACATTCCTACTAGAAGTTGGTATGCGAGCATTTTATTTTGAAAGGCAAATTCTGAACTTCCTGTTGGAGTTAGGTCATGGTGATCAGTGTATTATTTGTCGGGCTCGATGAGATGAAAATTTTGGCGTTTGTTTCATGTCCCTACGACATTCCTACGGGCCGCTAGGGCCGTTTTTGTGTTTCTAGGGGGCGCTAGAGAGCTCATTTTGGCACCTATGGAGTTAATTTTTACATTTTATAAAATTTTTCGCCAGACCTAACATACATGCCAAATTTGGTGAGTTTTTGAGCATGTTTAGGGGGTCAAATTCCAGATTAAAATGACGGGAGAATAAGAATATAAAAATGAGCGAGGGCCTCTCCCCGTGGGCTCGGTCCCTAATTAAATCTGCTTCCTTTGCTTTAACACACTTTATTTCTGTATATTTTTACAATACAAATAAATACATACTAATACCATACCATACCATACCATTTAACAAATTTATTGCAAAAGCAAATGTGTGGAAATTATTTCAAAATGAAAAGTAGATATGGATGTTTTCTGCCTCATGAATAATCCACTTCTACAGGGTGACACAAAAAAACGGGAACTTTTTAACAATCCAATAAAACCAAGAGTGATGGAAGAAAAATATTTTATTCATAGTAACTGAAACCTTAAAACATGCCATTTAAGAAACAATGATGGAATTTTCATTTTTTAAAAAATTACTTCCTGTAGATGGCGTCCTCCTGTACGAATGCATTCTTGAAATCTGCTGTTGAGATTCCTCATTGACCGCTGCAACATCTCAGCTGGGATACTGTGAATTTCATCCTGAATTCTCTGCTTTAACTCATCCAGAGTTCTTGGTCGAGTCGTGTACACTTTACTCTTGAGATAGCCCCACAAGAAAAAATCACAAACAGACAAATCTGGTGATCTAGGGGGCCAGGGAACGTTATCGAATCTTGAGATCACACGGTTACCGAACAATTCTCGCACAGCCGCCAATGGTTACTAAAATGGGGGTGTGTTTACTTGCTGAAGGTCACTGTCTCGCAGTGCTGCCACTTGCTCATGTCTGCCAATATGCACTTCAAAAATTCCCGTTTTTTGGGGTCACCCTGTATTTATAAATACAAATATTTTTGTTTTATATTTCAGCTCATTTGCATTTTATACACTCTGGGGGGCCGATGGGGGGGGTATATATGACAATTTCATGGGGCCCAGCATTAGTGGCCCATAGAGTAGAGGGGTCCAGTCCTGTAACATCCATTGTATAAGTGAGGCATAGAAGTTGGGAATCACGTGTTGAAACCATGTTAAATTTCAGTTTCGTTTTGTATGTATCTCTATTTAGGCGGGACAGTGCACATTAATGATCACATTTTCATGCTATAGCAAGTGACGTTAAGTGTGTGTATATGTGTTTTTTAAAATATAGGGAACGGGGAACGTTACCGAATCTTGAGATCACACGGTTACCGAACAATTCTCGCACAGCCGCCAATGGTTACTAAAATGGGGGTGTGTTTACTTGCTGAAGGTCACTGTCTCGCAGTGCGGCCACTTGCTCATGTCTGCCAATACGCACTTCAAAAATTCCCGTTTTTTTGGGTCCCCCTGTATATGGACACTAATAATGGCAGAAGCACATCTAGACGGTACTGGGTTTGTTTCCATGTTGGCTGGATCATAGCCTTATTAATGGTGTCAGTGGCATCAGTGATCTTTTACTTCAGGTCGTTGATGTCCCGTATCTTTGTTCCATACATGATACATACGACACATATTCAGTCAAAAGGTCAAAGGTCAGCATTTACAGTAATTCATCTCTTGTTGAAGAAAAATGGACTAATGATTTGACTGCACATGATCCTATAATGTGATTAAAACTTTGATAAGCACTGAGAACATAGAACAAATCTGACACATCTCATCAATTGCTTTTGTAATATTTTTTAAAATTCTACAGAGACTTTGTGGACCCCCTTTATATTAGCTCCTGTAGTCTCTCTGTGAGTCTGTATGAACTCTATGCGATGTCAAACGCATGCAGAAATCTTTTCCTATATCTCTCTACATCACTGACCGATCAGCTATGTTGTGTTTGCGCTAATGAAGGTGACACTGCCATCTTTCATTATTTACGCACTTTGCCTTCAGACTCGCTCCTGTATGCACCCACCAGGCACAAACCCGCAGCTACAGGTAGCGTTTACAGTTTCAGATAACACAAACAGCAAGTGGCCCACAGTTGGCCCATGGCCCGTCGGCCTGTCGTGTCAAATTCAGATACAGTACGCTTTTGCTTACTTAGCTAATCAGTTTGGATTGGCTCTGTGTGTGTGCGTGTGTGTGTGTGTGTGTGTGTGTGTGTGTGTGCGTGTGTGTGTGTGTGTGTGTGTGTGTGTGTGTGTTGTTGTGGATGTAGGACACTGATGCTGGAAAGATATGATGTTATCTGAGCTCAGTTTTGGCTTGTACTTAAGATCTATTCTGACATGCATATACTGTACTTAAATATTTATTGAAATACTATTTAAACAAGTAGATAAAATATTGAGTTTATATTACCGTTATTTATCATCTCAGGGACTACTGGTGCAATTTTTTTGGTCCATTTCTTTGACATTAATACTTAACCCTCAAAAACCCCAACAGCCACTGGCAACCAAAAGCATCTACTGATCTAACTCGTTTAATAACTATTGAACCACTATTACTATCAGTACATGTAAATCAGGTAAAAGTGCAGCTTCTTAGTTTTCATGGTCATCAGATGTGACCCATTTGGACCTTCAGAGGCTCCGTAGTTACCGTGGAAACGCCGTCATCTTCTACAACACTAATTCACCAGTAAAACCCATGGAGTTGGATCAATGACAGTGGATGGAGACAGCTGTTTTATGTTTAGTTAACGATAGATTTTACAGAAAAAGTCACTTTTTATTCAATTTTTTTTTTCTGTTTTGATATAATAACCTTTGAATTTACTCTGAGATTTGATGAACATCTCCATGATCAATGACAGGAGATGTAGGTGCTTGTTTTTATGTTCAGTTAATGATATATTTTGCTTAAAAAATAACTTTTATTTAATTTTCTCAGTTTTTATACAGTAAGCTGTGAATTTACTTTTATGAAACTCTACATGGTTGATAATTAAATTTAGGAAAATGCAGGATTTTCACTGAAAAATGCTAAATGCAGGGGAAAATATTTTAATAAATTGGGGGTAAATCACATAGAGAAGGTTAAATAGAGTGACGATTTAATTTAGGAACAGCCACAAAAGTAGCTGTAGATCTTTATGGGTTAAAAAAAAAAAAAAGTCATATATCACAGTACAGTTCTACTAATTTATAAACTGAAAATATTTCGGCTGGAATATATTTTTGCATAGGAGTGAACTAGTGTGCAGATTTTTTTTTTTTTTGGTTTGTTTTGCATTGAAGACCTACATTAAAATGGTCTGTTCATAATGCAGAATAATATAATTCTGTGTCTTAATGGAGCATTTAAGTACTTTCATATTGGTTTCTTTTAATTCTTTTTTTTTTTTTTTTAGATTTTTATCTAAGTGCAAATCTTTTACTCATATCTGTGGCATTTTCACAGTGTGTTATAAGTATGTTCTAGTCAGAGGTCTTAACACTGCTCGTTTAATAAGATGTATTAATCCTAAAATACTAATGTCAAAGCCTTTAGTATTTGTAAAGTAGCTGTGACTTATAAATTATTTTTGCCAGAAGAGGGCAGTGTGAATATTGGTTGTCAGGAAAAAGGCTCATGTATACATTCAGTCATACAAGTTTGTTTGCTTCTTAGGCACAATGAAGAATAATTTTTTAGGGTTTCAAACATTTTACTGGCAAATTACACTTATACAAAGAACCAAGTTGTGTCACTGCTAAAATCTTAGGCCGAGAAATCACACTGAAATTGTTGTAATTCACTAAATAAATTATCTAGACCAGGTCTACATATGACTATGCCATGTTAACCCTTTCATGCACAGTGGTCACTCCAGTGGACAGTTCTTCTCCAGCTGTTCTCTTGTATATTCATGGGTTTTGTTGTTTTAGTTCCATATCAGCCAACACAGTGGACACTTATGCACCATCCCATAATAATACACTGACATTCAGACCATTGCTGTAACTGTACTGTTCTAGATAAACCTGATCTGCACTAACATGTTTGAGTGGAAATCAATTGTTATCTGTTAGAAAAAAAAGTGGGTTTATTTTGTTTTTTTTTGCATACAGGGTGGGGAAGCAAAATTTACAATGAACATTTAGTTGTTTTTTCTCAGCAGGCACTACGTCAATTGTTTTGAAACCAAACATATATTGATGTCATAATCATACCTAACACTATTATCCAGACCTTTTCAGAAACTTTTGCCCATATGAGTAATCAGGAAAGCAAACGTCAAAGAGTGTGTGATTTGCTGAATGCACTCGTCACACCAAAGGAGATTTCAAAAATAGTTGGAGTGTCTCTAAAGACTGTTTATAATGGAAAGAAGAGAATGACTATGAGCAAAACTATTACGAGGAAGTCTGGAAGATACTATTAAAGAAGAATGGGAGAAGCTGTCACCCGAATATTTGAGGAACATTTGCGCAAGTTTCAGGAAGCGTGTGAAGGCAGTTATTGAGAAAGAAGGAGGACACATAGAATAAAAACATTTTCTATTATGTAAATTTTCTTGTGGCAAATAAATTCTCATGACTTTCAATAAACTAATTGGTCATACACTGTCTTTCAATCCCTGCCTCAAAATATTGTAAATTTTGCTTCCCCACCCTGTATTATCTCCATGAAAAGAGTAATAACTAGCAATAGAATATGTTAAAATATGAGAAAACATCAGATTTTATTTTATTTCATTGTTTTCATATCACTTTCTGATATTGGGTTTTAAACACATTTCTTTACTTCAAAAATTAAATGCATGGACATTTTTGTAACTCCACGAAAAAAAAAAAAAAAAAAAAAAAAACTTGATCACATTGTTTTATTCATGCCTATGGAGAAAAAAAAAATCTTAACTAAAGTTCTCATAATTAATGCATGAAAGGGTTAATAAAGGCATTTTAACCCTTTCATGTATACTGGTCACTCCAGTGGACAGTTATTCTACAGCTGTTCTCTTGTATATTCATGGGTTTTGTTGTTTTACTTGCATATCAGCCAACACAGTGGACACTTATGCATCATCCAATACACTGACATTCATACTATTACTGTAACTTTACTGTTCTAGATAAACCTGATCTGCACTAAAATGTTTGAGTATTTATATATATATATATATATATATATATATATATATTTTTTTTTTTAATCTCCATAAAGTGAGTAATAGCTAGTATTAGAGTATGACCCCTAAGGGTTAAAATGAGGGAATACATCAGATTAGCTGCATTAAAAATGTTTTTATTTCATTGATTTCACACAGTATATCACTTTCTGATATTGCGTTTTAAATACATGTTTCTTTGCTTCAAAAATTAAACACAAGGTGGACACTTTTGTAACTCTATGAAAAATAGGTTTGTTAAAAAAAATTTCAATCGCATTTTTTTTTTTTTTTTTTGTTTTCAGGCCTAAAGAGGAATAAAAACACTCAGGAAAAAAAAATGTGATTAAGGTTCTCATAATTCGTGCATGAAAGGGTTAATATTTAAAGAGAGTGCCTTGGATTTTTCTTCCAGTTTGATAAAGCAAAAATGAATATAAAAGTAAAAATGTGGGTCATTTAGCAACACTAGTCTGTCAAATTGTCTCTAAAATGTCCTGTCAAGGAGATTTTGAACACCATGTTTTGACCCACAGTGAGGTCTATAGTATTTTGCTTTTGTTGGAATTGTATTATTTATACACACACATATAGAGCGACACATGCTGTTATTTTTTCTTGCTAGGCTCTGATGATGGCTTCTGCTCTCTCTGTTAACAGTGATGTAATTGGTGACTGCTCAGGCCATCGCAGACTTTATAACAGGTGAGGTGTGTGTTGGTCGTCAGTGGTGCGGTATCCCTGTTTTCCTTGTGTACCGTCTCCCTGCAGTCCAATCTAAGGCCCATCACACTATACCTCCCCTTCAGGCGTCGTCGATGTTAAACGCAGGGTCAGCAGAAGCTTCCTGAAGGACCTCGGGACTGATTATATTTTTCCCAAGTGAAGCTTTAGGCCGGTAGTTAAGTGTTTGTGTGTGGATCCATTACTGTATCTGTCCGTAACACAGCCACCAAGACGCCCCCCCCACCCCCCCGCTCCCCTTCCACATCCCCTCGTGTCTCCTTGTACTTTTTTAAGTGCTTCTGTCAATGTTTGGAAGGACACAGAGGCACCAGAAAGTTATTTTGGGATTCAATTATTTTTCCTGCTGATGTACACAATAGCTTGATAGCCTAGTGCGCCTCACGATGGGATTGTTCAAAGTGTGTGTAGTTGCTGTTCTTGTGCTTGTGTTCTGGAGAAAAGTCTGTCTATGGGCAGCTAGCGATGATAAACAGAGGTCTAGGTGCATTTCAGTACACATATTTAATTCATATTTTGGTGTTTGGCACGAGGAAATGTTTATACAGGCAAAATTTAAGAAAACATCAAACATTTAGTAATTTTTTTCTAAAAATGTGAATGAATGAATGAATTTTTTATTATTTTCTTGCACAAGAATATGTCCAGCCCTTACATGGGCTCATAAGAGGCCAAACATATAAACCAAAGACCAAACACCAGACAACAGGCACAATAGACATAAACAACACAATGTACTGACCTATTTAACCTATAAAGACCTGATTCAACTTTTATGGCAGTTTGCAAATGAATTTTTCTCTATATTTACCCTTTCTTAAGTGATTTATCACCACTTATTGTAATATTATCCTCTTTTTTTGCACATCTCCAGTAAAAATCAGGTATTTTTCTATATTTAATCTACCGATTATATAGATGTTCATAAAATCTCAGAATAGATTCAAAGGTAATGTTATCAGAAACAGAGAAAAGTGAAGAAAAAATGACTTTTTCAGTAAAATCTATTATTTACTGAACATAAACCAAGTGTGTCCATCCACTGTCTTGACAAGTTGTTGATAAGTAATGCCAGTGTCACACATTGAGGATAAATTCCAATAAGAAACAACTTTTAAAGTCAAAGAAAGTGACAGTGATCAAATCTAGAAGCACTGTTGTCGTCTTCTCCACTGGACTTCGCTGTGAATGAATAGAATGGAGTTTGATGATGAAATGGCAGCGTTTCTGAAGCTTATGAAAGTATAAAGTTATTATGGGATGTTATTATCTTCGCTAAGTTTCCACTTGTTGACCCACAGTTCAGACTAAACTGTGACAGTGATGTGTGTGCTTTTTTTTTTTTTATTGTTTTTATTGTTTTTTTTTTATTTTATTACAATATTTGAAAAAACTGACATTGCGATTTTTTTAACCTTGCAATATATATTGCGATATGAAAAAATACTTAGGAGTCTATAATAGCTGTGTGGTGCTGACGGAAATGGTCAAACAAATTACTTGTGTTACCTCTTGTTGTGGCAACAGGTGCAAGACACTGTCGACACAGAACACGTTTTAATATTATCCTTCTTGTAGCCGAAATATTTACCGATAACTGACATTCCTTTTCTTTTTGGCACCAAGTCTTCATTTACGGGGATTTTCTCTGGTTCGTTGCTCGTTTTTCAGTGTTGTTACCAACGACTCACTCTAAATTAATTAACCCTTTCATGCATTAATTATGAGAACCTTAGTCAATATTTTTTTCTTGAGTCTTTTTATTCCCCTTTAGGCATGAAAAAAACAATGCAGTTGAAATTTTTTTTTTTTTATGAATCTATTTTTTGTGGAGTTACAAAAATGTCCACTCATCTGCACACCATGTGTTTAATTTTTGAAGCAAAGAAACATGTACAGGAGGTCCTCGGGTTACGAACAAGTTGCGTTCCTACGCTGGTGACGTAACCCGAATTTCCGCGTAAGTTGGAAAGAACCCTTTAATACCCCCTGTCCTTAATAATGGTCGCCATGGTCGACCGACTGAAGCCCAAGGCTTTACCGATGTTCGTCGGCGTCTCGCCTTTCTCCGACCTTTTGATGATATCCAGCTTCGTTTCCATCGTAATGGCTTTCCTCTCAGCTGGACTAGCATCGATAGAAGATCCTGCTTTCTTTTTTGGGGCCATGATGTGAAAAAGGAGGGTGAAAAAGGCAAGGATGCCGAGAAAATTACAGAGCACAAACACAGACACTCTACACTATGGGGCTGGAGAAAAAACGGCGGACGAGACTCAGGCGTCGTAAAGTCAAAACAGCGTAGGTCGAGTACTGCGTAACCCGAGGACCTCCTGTATTTAAAACTCATCAGAAAGTGATTTACTGTGTGAAAACTATGAAATAAAAACATTTTTAATCCCACTAATTTTCACACGTTTTATCATACTCTAATACTAGTCATTACTCATTTCATGAAGATAATATGCTCCTGAGACCCAGGAAATTGACAATTTTAGCTTTTTTACATTAAAAAATTGTCTTGATTGGAATCTGCATAATGCAAGTTTTTTCAGATACATTTTAAAAATCATTTTTATTTATTTATTGTTTTTTTTTAATGGAATGTCCTTTGCAATGGACAGCATTTAAGTTAAATTGTCAAACTTTTGTCCCCTATAGAGGACAAAATGCATTGCTGGGTCTAAGGAGGATATGCAAAAAAAAAAAAAAAAAAAAAAAAAAAAAAACAATTGTTCCAGAAAACTGTTAATTACAGTCTAATAACAATTAGCAACTGATTTCCACTAAACCATGTCACTGCAGATCAGGTTTATCATGAGCGGCAAAGTTACAATAATTGTATGAACTGCAGTGTATGGGATGGTGCATGAGCGTCCACTGTGTCGGCTGATATGGAACTAAAACAACAAAACCCATGAATATACAAGAGAACAGCTGGAGAATAACTGTCCACTGTAATGACCACTATGCATGAAAGGGTTAAGAACAACTGTGATTGGTGGATCTCTGCGTGTCACATGTCACACACCTTTGAAATTTGTTAAGAACACACCGAGTTCATTTGCCTCCTACATTGCAGGACCTGTAAAGTGACTATTGCATATGTGCAAATCGCGAAGACGATCCTCAAATGATATATTCTGCAGCTCTAATACAGACGTGTGTAAACAATGAGCTTTATACTTTATTCAGTGAGTGATACAGTCTGTAGCATTAATGGAGGTGATTTGTGGTTTTACTGTGGCTGTTTTCTGTCTGAAAACAGAGCTAAGCTAACACAGCTATTCTGTAAAAAGCCAATTTAAATGCATGAGGGTAAGAAAACAGGCTGACCGTCAGCATTTGAAGTTTGATGCATCAGTTTGAATGGTTTTACTTTATAGTCTGAATGTACATTTAAGTTCACGACGGTATGTCACTTGTCAGTTGCCATTCACGCTTTACTTCACTTTGCAGACTGGAATTGCCAGACTTAAAGCTGAACAGTTTGTCTTTGGAGCTTTAAGTAGCTCTTTGTCTTAATAACAAACTTTATATGAAGACAGATTGTGTAGCACTATTGCATGTCACTATGGGAAAGGGAAGACACAATATCTAGAATATGTGAAAGTTTCCCTTATTTATTTATCCATGTCATTATTTATATTACTACCCCCCCCCCCCCCCTTTTTTTTTTTTTAATTTTTATTTTATTTTTTTAATTTTTGGTTCATGTTTAGTGGCAGTGTGTATATATGTGGGAATGGTAGGAGGGAAGGGATTTGTTTGGTTAAACTAAGAAAAACAATTCAAGACTTTGGCTGAATCCCAGTTCCCCTCTTGGCCCTCCCCTTTACCCCTACCCCTCTGTTTTGCGCGTGCACGTGAAGGGGTAGTGTTGTTCCGATTCTCAATTAGGCGGAAGTGAAGGGCTAAGGCAGAAGGCTGTATAGTCCTCAAAACAGAGATATTTCAGGACCACACTACAAATGGAGGGGTAGGAGAAATCTCCCATAATTCTGTTCAAATCATTTTTAAGATGGAGGTAAACAGAAAAAAAGTGCAGCATTGTGATGAAAGAAACACACAAATGTACGTATTTTCTTCGTAAACAACTTCCACATTTGATCGACCCTGTAATGCCGTTTCAATGTATTATAGATCGCATTTCTGCAGTTTATAGTTGATGGCCGTTAAAAGACGACCAAAGCCCATGGAACAGAGACGGTTACAGCTGCTGACGGCATGGGGAATACTTTCAAAAACAAAGCTGTCGCATCTTTTAATAGCGACCGCTGATGACGTAACAGGTCACGAAGGGTTGTCCCATTTCATAGGAGAATGTTTCAACCCCTACCCCTTGCAGCTCCGTTTCAAGGGGTAGTGCTAAGTGCAAGGGCCAAGGGGTAGGGGTATGGGGGAGGACCAAGGGGTGAATTGGGATTGCGCCATTGTATCTAAAATGCATTGTTTGTCCTTTCTTAAAAGAAAAAGAATATCTAAAATATACTCAGTGCCAATGAAAACGCAACACTTGAATGTGTTTTATTGTCCCTGAGCTTCATCAATATGTTTAAGTTTCACCTGTATAAGATAATCCCAGACAATTTCTTAACAACCTGAGACGGGTTGAGCTATTGTCACGCTTGAATGAACTTGTCTGCATTCGTAAGACTTGTTTTTGGTGGTCATGTTCTGTATATAAAGGCAAGCTGAAAAGCACCAAAATAATTTGCAATAACTCAGCGATGCCCAGACTGACACGTGACCACAGATGCCATGCTATGGGGCTCCTGGAGGCCGGAATCTCTGCTCGGCAGGTGGCGCGTCGTTTTGGACGCAATGTGTCCACCATAGTCAGGATGCAACAGAGGCATGAAGAAACTGGCTCAACTGCAGACAGACCTCGAACTGGACGAGCACGTGTGACCACGCCACAGCAGGATCGCTACATTGAGCTGCAGCACCTCCGGGACCGCTTTGTGACTTTTGGTTTTGGGGGTCCTTGAGTTTCTTTCTTTATCCTTATTTTTTGTCAACAAATTTGGACGTGATTTTTTATTTTTACTGTATAGAAATGGCCTATGATTAATTCCAAAGAGCTTAAGGCGGCCATACACTGTGCGATTATTTTGATCGTGGCACGCAGCTCCATCTCAAACTGTGCGAATCAATGGTAAAGTCAGGCTCACGATTCATGTTCTCACACTGTACGGACCAATGCTCGTATGCGACCTGACTGCTCACACTGTAGGACCATACACCAGAGGATGCACCGCATGTTTGAGTGTTGTATCCGGAAATACAACGTTAAAATACCAAGGAATCCGTAAAAGTGCATAGACGATTGTGTATTATCGTGAGTCACTAATGGTAGTGCTAAACAAAAATCAACGAGCCGCTTTGGCAATATGTGCCATTATCTGCGGGGAATCAAAAAAGAAGAAAAGATGACGATGTGTTTGGGGCAGAAATTGGTTGTCCAGACGTGGACAGTATGGGCTGTCAGTCCTACAGCGGAACTAGAGGTCAGCTGAAAAAGCTAAACTGCACTAGGCCAATAGCCAGCTACTGTAAGCTTGTACGCTACTGTACGCTTCTGTGTTCGTGCATGCACAGTGTGAGAATTTGAGGCCCATGGGCTCGTGGCACTGCTTTGACAGTGCGATACCCTCACGAGGAGCGATCAGGATTTCAAACAGCTCTGTTTTCCTTGCGAACACTCGATTGCTGGTCGTGAGGTGGTCATGAGGTGTTAATGGCTTCTCCTTACCCCATGTACACTGCACCAAGCACGACACATGATTAGAGGCACATCTGGCCCGATCCCAGAAAGTCGCACAAGTGAGAAATCGTCTCTAAAATCGCACAGTGTATGGCCGCCTTTATGGAATAAAAATCCTCATCGATTTAAAAAAATATAAGAATCTTCAAGTGTTGCGTTTTCATTGGCACTGAGTATATCAGGGGCAGGGGGCTGCATGTTCCCTTTGCGATGAGTAACAGTAGACACATGACAGCGGTTGGTCATTACAGATGTGGGTAATCCCTGTTTATAGCATCTTTCCTCACCTGTGTTTGGACAAATCCTTCCATCATGGACTAGATTTTCTAAAGCCTGAAAACACAGACAAGTGGAGCTGTAGCACCGTTCCCTCTTAGACTACTTGAAATGCAATATTCTGAATACTCTCCCCAGCGATGCCAAAACAAATGTCGCCTGCTGAAGTTTTAACTGGCTGAAAGGCTGCAGGTCTGAGCTGACAACAACACAATAATCAACAATTAAATAATCATCTGCGACGTCCAAGTGGTGGCTGACAAACAGCTCGGTGTCTGGGACAAAAGCTTTTTCAGATGACTCACCAAGGTCTTTAAATACTGCAGCAAGTGTTGTGGACGTCAAAAACACTGATCCAACAGCAGCAGATCATGTTTTGTATACTAATGAAGTACTCAGAATTATCTGTTTATTTCTTGGGGACTTTATTCTTTCTGTTTGGCTGAACAGCAGAGCAGGAGTCTCTAACCCTGGTCTTTGAGATCTACGATCCTGCATGTTTTAGATGTTTCCCTCTTCCAGCACACCTGATGGGTGATTATCAGACTTCTGCAGAGCTTTATGATAGGCTTATCATTTGAATCAGGTGTCTTGGAAGAGGGAAACATCTAAAACATGCAGGATAGTAGCTCTCAAGGACCAGGGTTTGATGGAAGATGAGGGTAGAGCAGGGGTTCTCAATCTTTTTCTGTCAGGCCCCCCTTTGGAGGATGAATAATCTCCAGGCCCCCCTCAACCACATCAACGTTAAAACAGTGGTGCAATTCGAACTTTTATTGAAAGAAACATCAATATCGTAACAATAATTTGTGCTTTTCCTTGAAAAATGTTTTTCTTGAATGTAAAAATAACTTAGATTTTTTTCTTGAACAATACAAATAAACTCAACCAGACTGCTCCCTGAGACAATATTTTTCCAAATAAAAATAAGAAATGTGCAACTATCTTACAACTATGACAATAACGTTACGTTTTTTAGAACAACAAACACATTTTGGTAACAAAGATGAACATTTACTAATATTTACATAATAACTTGATAATTCTATCAATACATGTAAAGAATTGATGTAAAATGGAGTTTATCAGCTTTTCAGCAGCATCCAACTTGTCTTTGTTTCAGAGATGTCATACTGAACATGGAATCACTGTCATTTTCTGCACCTTGTGTTAACCAATAAAACCCACGTAGTTTGTCAAATGACAGCGGTTGGAGACGCTTGTTTTATGTGATGTATGATATATTTTTCTGAAAAAGTCAGTTTTCCTTCAGTTTTCAGGTAGCGTATCTGAGAATTTGTTTCAGATTTCACGGAGGCTTTAACTCTCCTAGACCTAAACAGCCACCGGTGACCAGAAGCATCTACTGATCTAAAATGTTTAATAACTACTGAATCACTACTTCTATCAAAACATATAAATAATTCAGGTAAAATGTGGTTTCTCATCTTTTCATGGTCATCAGATGTGACCCGTTTGGACGTTCACAGGCTCTGTAGTGAACGTGGAAACACCTTCATCTTCTACGCCACAGGTGTCAAACATGTGGCCCGGGGGCCAAATCTGGCCCGCCAAAGGGTCCAGTCTGGCCCTTGGGATGAAAGTGCAAAAATGAACCTGAACAGTCCAGGTTGTCCAAATCATTTTGGTTCAGGTTCCACATACAGACCAATGTGATCTCCAGTAAAAATAACAACACAATAACCCATAAATAATGACAACTACAAGTTTTCTTTGTGAAAAATTATGTGGAAAAAATTGAAGTGAAAAAAACATTACACTCTGAAACTATTTATATTTACAAAATTATTCTTTCACAATAAAATGCAAATAAATACATAAATAAAAACAAAGATGAACAACTTGAGATGTGCAATTTGAACAATATTCTGCCTGTTACTAAATGTTTTGTGCATTTATGGACCCACTGTGATCTGTAGTTGTGTTAATAATAAGAGATGTAATATTGTAGAAATTGTTCAAATTTTAGTTCCAAACTCCAAAATTTTAACAATATTCTGCCTGTTACCAAATGTTTATGTAACACTGTGTGCAATGTACATGTATAAATAATAAGTCCAGGCATAATATTGTTAAAATTGCACTCATTTTTCTAATGAAATTTCTGTTTTTTCAGGTTATTCACATCTTTTTTGTAAAATGTAAATATTTTCAGAATTTAATTTTTTTTTTTGTACTAAAACAAAAAGAAAAACTTGGACTTGTCATTATTTATAGGTTATTAAGTAATTATTTTATTGGTCTGGCCCGCTTGAGATCAAATTGGGCTAAATATGGCCCCTGAACCAAAATGAGTTTGACACCCCTGTTCTACGCCATATGTTCACCAATAAAACCCATGTAGCTTGATGAATGACAGTAGTTGGAGATGCTTGTTTTTATGTTCAGTTAATGATATTTTTTTCTGAAAAGTGACTTTTAATTCAGTTTTCCCTGTTTGGATATAATAAGCTTTAAATTTACTCGGAGCTTTTATGAACCTCTACATCAGGGGTGTCAAACTCATTTTAGTTGAGGGGCCACATTCAGCCTAATATGATCTAAAGTGGGCCGGACCAGTAAAATGATATAAATAATAGGATAAGAACTGATAAATAATGTCAACTCCAAAGTTTTCTCTGTTTTTGAGTGAAAAAAGGAAAATTCCATTATGAAAATGTTTACACCTACAAACCGTACTTTAACATGACATGAACAAATATGAACAACCTGAAAATTCTTAAAAAAAGAAGTGCAATGTTAACAAAATTATACCTAAGTTGATCATTTATACATGTGCATCACAACTTGAAGATTTAGGAACAGGTAGAATATTGTTCGAATTCCCCATACTTCTGTTAAGACATTTCAGATCGTTCATAGTTGTTCATTTTATTTATATTTTTTGTTAAAGGATGGTCTGTAAATGTAACTTTTTTTTCTTATTTTATGTTTTTTACACTAAAACAAAGAGGAGAATTTGCAGTTTTCATTATTTATAGGTTATTCTGATAGTATTTTACTAGTCTGATCCCCTTTAGATCGAAGATGACTTCAACATCCTTGATTATTAATATCTTCAGTGTAATTTTTGTATTTCACAAATTCATCCCAGGGGCCAGATTGGACCTTTTGGCGGGCTGATTTTGGCCCCTGGGCCAGATGTTTGACACCTGTGCTCTACATGATCAATGAATTAAGTATACCTCAAAATACCTTAGAAATGTAAAATGCAGAGGGTAATGTTATAATAATTAGTGAGAAATCATTTAAGAAAGGATAAATGTGGTGAAAATGACCACTTAGAAGTCACCCCAAAAAATTGTTCCAAGTTCTTACGGATAAAAGGATAAAAGGATGGTATATAATAGTATCATTTACAAGCATGAGTGAATTTTTGCATGTCACACAGCTCTCCAAAACTTGATTTCAGACTGTATTTGGACATGTTTTTCAGTCTGGGTCAGGACGACACTAGTCAGATTACAGCTCGTCTGCACTCTGTGTGCTTTCTTTGTATGGTGTGTTGTCGATCGCTGCCCTCTCCGCTGGTGTTCCAGACGGCTGTTGTGTGGGTGGGAATAATCCACGCAGCCAGAGAGCCGAAATTGGATCTTACACTTTTTATTTTAGCACCTTTAGAGACAGACAAAAGCAGTAGGAATACATTTTTTGCTTTCAATCGGTTGTTTTGAGAAGTTGTGTGTTCAACCTCTCTGGGACTGTTTCAGGTTTCTGTTTTACATCTTTGACTCTCAGCATATAATTAGATGTTTGAGACACCAGGAGCAAGATTAATACAAGTAAACATGTCAAAATTCAAAGAGTGAAGGAGTGGGGAAAAAGGCAGTTAGGTTTTCCTTCTGTCAATAGGATAGATTTTTGTATAAAAATCTGTGTTTTTCAATCTTGGGGTCGGGACCCCAAAGTGGGGTCACCTGAAATTTCTAGTAACTGATAAAAATTTCATAAAAACTTACTAATAAAAAAGATATGTTGAGTTGTGAGAGACAATCTCAATACATAAAAGACATGACAAACTGTGAGTGTGAAACTGCAGCACTGTGGTTCTGTTTATGTGTCAAATGTTCATTGTGGTCAGTTTCAGATGCTGCAGCTCTTTGATAATTCATAGTTTGAGTTCTTGTTTGTTCAGTATTAATTGTCAGCCTTGTAAATCACAGCTGGACTGACTGTACATATCCTGACCAAGGAAAATCAAATTCTCACTTTGTGCAGTAATCTACACCTGGATTTACTGCCTCTGTCCAGAATAATATACATTATATAGACTAAATATCGTCTAAAATTAATGTTTATTTGCAACAAACTATTACATGATCAAAAACAAATTAATTTTACCAAAAAAAAAAAAAAAAATCTCCTTTTTGAATGTCTGGGGTCGCCAGAAATTTGTGATGTTAAAATGGGGTCACGAGCCAAAAAAGGTTGGGAACCACTGAGTTAGAGTTTCACGCACCACTTCAAAAGATCTGTAATACTGAATATTTATTGTAATGATTTTTCATCTGTGGAAAAGAATATGCAGCTAAGAATCATAAAAAGGTCGTATTAATAACCCAAAATTTCAATATTCACCAAATAAAATCTGAAGCTCATTGTTTACACACGTCTGTATTATGGTCTCATCAAGTTTTCTTCTTCAAACTATAGCTCATAGACACTTATTTGACAGTCAGTCAAAATAACACAGTGTCTTATAATAATCTTCACATGCTGCGTCAGCTGATAGTTTACATTATAGCTCTGTTAGCTTAGCTCTGTTTTTAGACACAAAACAGCCACAGTAAAACCATAAATCACCTGCACTAAAGATCTGTTTGGAAACAAAAAAAAAGCTTTTGCTTCTAGCCTATTCTTTTTTTGGTTTTTATGTTTATTATAATCTGGGGTGCCATAAAGGGGGGGGGGGGTAAATCTGACAAATTCATGGGGCCCAGCATTTGTGGGGGGCCATAGAGCAGTGGAGGATGTCCAGTAGAAGTTGTGAAAATGTATTTAACTGCCCCACCCCACCCCACGGTCACCACCAAAATGTATTTAAATGTTCCTTGTGCCAGTATCAACATTTCCTGAAAATTTCATCAAAATCCTTCCATAACTTTTTGAGTTATCTTGTTAACAGACAGACAAACAAACAACCCCCCCCCCCCCCCGATCACCACCAAATTTATTTAAAATGTATTCCAGATGGATTAAGTGATTCAACAACCAGTAAAATGTTAAACCCAACCCGTCCACTTAAGTACTGTGTCATTTTATTGAACTAGAGGTTAGTTTGTGAATGGACATGAACTGGACTACAGGTTCTTTTACTGCTCCCTCATACATCATCAACCTGATTTGAATAAATTACCCTGAACTTTCAGGTGCAGTGGAAACGCAGTTACCAGGAACTCTTTTACCCCAAAAAGTTCCTGGTAATAAAGTTCCTGGGCCTTTTGGTGGGAAAGGGCCTATTGTAATCATTTGTGCGTCATGTAAGTTGGAATGAGTGTTTCTCAATCAATCCACCAGAGGGCGCAGCTCTTAATTACCATACTGGGAGAATACCACGAAGAAGAGTAAAGTTTTTTAATAATAATAATAATAATAATAATTTATTTGTAAAGCGCTTTCAATCAAAGTGCTGTACAGCAAGGTTATTATCGTTAACAAAAACGAACGAAATGACGAAAACTAAAATTGAAAAAACATTTTCGTTAACTGAAATTAATAAAAACTCTAATTAAAAGAAAAAAACGATAACTAACTGAAACTGTATTGTGAGCTTACAAAACTAACTAAAACGTATAAAAATTATGGATACAATTCCCTTCGTTTTCGTCTTTGTCAATGTCGGATTGATATGAAATTAATTTATTTGGCTCCAGCAGTTTGAGCTGGTGACACCATAGGACACTTCACAGTCTGTCATGTCTGGTCACTGGTGGTTTCCAGTCGTCTTCTGGTCCCCACTCTACCTGGAACATACAGACTAAAGCTGGGACAAAGCAGCACAGTCCTGTCTGGGGTTTACTGTAGTGATACATGGGTCAAGTTTTTTGTTTTTTTTTGTTTTTTTTTTTGGGCGTACCGTGTGTGTGCGCGTGAGTGACAGAGACAGAGCAGAGCTAAAGGACAGAGTCGAACAGGACTAGCGTCCAGGTTAAAACTGGAGAGTTTATCACCATGAAAAGGCCTTCCAAGCCCTGAACTGCACAGTTTAGAAGAGGAGAAAAGAGGAGGATGAAAACTAATCCAATTACAGAGGTATGGAACCTGTTAGAATGGTAAAAAACGTTTGATGGTACTAGCTACAGCTAGCTGAACTGAACTGAAGCAAAGTTGGCTAATAATGGAACTGGAGATGATTAAGAGATGAGAGATCTGCTAAGGTGTGGTTTACTGATGAGGAACTGGGTTATATATGTTTATACGTGGTTAATATATGTTTCTATCTGCTTTAACTGCTGGTTAGCTGGTTTATAATATGTTTCTATCTGCTTTAACTGCTGGTTAGCTGGTTTATATATGTTTCTATCTGCTTTAACTGCTGGTTAGCTGGTTTATATATGTTTCTATCTGCTTTAACTGCTGGTTAGCTGGTTAATATATGTTTCTATCTGCTTTAACTGCTGGTTAGCTGGTTTATAATATGTTTCTATCTGCTTTAACTGCTGGTTAGTTGTTATATATGTTTCTATCTGCTTTAACTGCTGGTTAGCTGGTTTATAATATGTTCGTATCTGCTTTAACTGCTGGTTAGCTGGTTTATATATGTTTCTATCTGCTTTAACTGCTGGTTAGTTGTTATATATGTTTCTATCTGCTTTAACTGCTGGCTGCTTTGTGCATCTCCTCTCATGCTTTGCACATCTTTGCATTGTTTCACGTAAGTGACGTTGTGTATGGATTGCACCCCCCCTCAACCTGCTATAGGGAATTTATACATTGTACGGTACATTGTGTCTCTGCTCAGTCCATGAGCTGCCCTAACTCGACCCCCAAATAAAGTGTTCAAGGTAACCCATATCCGCGCCTCACTAATTTCTTTGAATAGGATGATGAGGAAGATAAAATATATGAAATAACTAAAACTAATACTAAAACTAAACTAAACTAAAACTAAGCATTCAGAAAAAAACGATAACTAATAAAAACTAACAAACCTGCTCTAAAAACTAATTAAAACTAACTGAATAAGAGAAAAAAAAAGTCAAAACTAATTAAAACTAAACTATAATTAAAAATCCAAAACTATTATAACCTTGCTGTACAGATATAAAGTCAATCACAATAAAACATAAAAACTAAAAACATTAACACAGTAAAAACAAATCAAGACATATAACACAGAGTAAACAAGTGGGTCTTGAGCTTTGCTTTAAAAACATCCACAGAGCATGCCTGCCTTATGTCCAGAGGAAGACTGTTCCAAAGTGTTGGCGCACGGAAAGAAAAGGCTCGCGCACCGACAGTCTTTTTCCTGACTTTAGGCACAGTCAGGAGGCCAGATCCTTGTGAGCGAAGGGCACGAGAAGGTGCATACAGTCTAACCAGCTCCGTTAAGTAAGAAGGTGCCGTTCCATTTAAAATTTTATAAGTCAATAAAAGCACCTTAAAATCAGCACGAACCTGACATGGAAGCCAGTGAAGAGAGGCCAACACTGGGGTAATATGATCATATTTCCCAGCTCCAGTCAGAACCCGAGCTGCAGCATTTTGCACCATCTGCAGAACTTGGAAACTTTTTTTTAGGTAATCCTGAAAGAAGAGCATTACAATAGTCCAAACGAGATGTTACGAAAGTGTGAATGAGGACTTCAGCATCTTTGTCACTCAGGATTGAGAAGAAGAAAGTCAATAAAAACTAGAAAAGCACTCGGAGAGCATAGACCTCTGCCATGGCAGATCAGCCCCCCCCACACCCCCACACCCCCACCCGATCACCACCAAAATTTCCTCATTTGTTCCTTGTGCCAGTATCAATATTTCCTCAAAATTTCATCCAAATCCGTCCATAACTTTTTGAGTTATCTTGCTAACAGACAAACAAATAGGTAATCATTGTAGTAAGTGCAATGATTAATGTACCAATAATAAATACATTCATGCATTCATTCATTCATTCATTCATAAACAGTATAATGGTAGTTTTAGGACAGTACAAATACTACATATAGCCCATTTAACATGCATGTAACATTTTGACATAATTGACACATGATTATATGGCTTAGCTAGTGACATGACCTTAAACTAGAAGCACTCGGAGAGCGCAGACCTCCGCCAAGGCTGATCAGTGGCCCCCCCCCCCCCCGTGGGCCCCCCACCCCCGATCACCACCAAAATTTAATAATTTCTTCCTCATCCCATTTCCAACAAACCCTGAAAATTTCATCCAAATCTGTCCATAACTTTTTGAGTTATGTTGCACACTAACGGACAGACAAACAAACAAACAGACAAACAAACAAACAAACAAACAAACCCTGGCAAAAACATAATCTCCTTGGCGGAGGTAATAACATCCAGCTTTATTGTTAAATCCTTGGGGACAAGCAGTTCATGAGAATTTTGGTTCAGTACGAGAGGGGAAAAAAGCGCGTTTTAATCTCAGCTGCTCTCCTGGATGCCTCTGCGAGTTAGCATGGTGATCCTGTCATGTGTCAGTATGACTGACTGTTAAGCAGTGAGCTGACGTGGATGGTTTTCTAAGTGACATAGTTGTAGTATATTCAGACATCACCGGGTAAAATCCATAACAGACATATAGTACAACAAACAGCAGGTGGGAAAATGAAAAATGGTTGTTTTGAAATATTACACTCTTTGTTCCTTTTCAGCATATTTCACCTTTGGTTTCACCTCTATTATTCTCGGCCTGTTATATACTTCCTTATTTTCCTTGTTTATATTTGCATGGATCAAGAGTATAAATAACACTGGTCAACAACAAATTTATTGTTTAAGTTTTTTGAGCTGATTTAGGATAATTTTGGTGTGCTGAATCCAAAAATCACATTCATTTTGCTCAATCAGGTCAACTTTCTGAACTATGCTACATATTGGCTTTTTAACATTTTTGCTTACATTTATGGGCATTTTCACATCATATGATGCAAAATTCTTTCATATTTCTTGCAATAAACGAGTTCTGAAGATTTTACTTTTGCCAATTTATGATCCATGGTTTTTTTAATATTACAGGTGAATGAAATGGCTTCAACTAGAAGATCTTGCAAAAATAAGCCTGACGTATTCTGCTACATCTGCGGTGAATACACGGTACAATGGTGAAATGATTTTTTTCTCTTAAAACCTATTTTGGGTGAGAACTATATAAAAAATCAGCTGATAAAGTCACAAAAATGTAATCAATTTTGTGAGAAGATCAAATTTTTCAAAATCAAATTAGCAAAAAAAACCTGACCTGATTGAGAAAAACAGATGTCATTTTTGGATTTAGCGGTGCAAAATGGTCCTAATTCAGTTGAAAAAACCTAGACAACTTGCAAAAAACCTTTTTTTGTAACCCGGTGTAATAATAATAATAATGGATTGGATTTATATAGCGCTTTTCTAGACACCCAAAGCGCTTTACATTACTGACCCATTATTCATTCGCTCTCACATTCACACTCTGGTGGTGGTAAACTACATTTGTATCCACAGCTGCCCTGCCCTAGCCTGACGTATTCTACTACATCTGCGGTGAATACACCATTGTACCTAACAGGAATCAAGTCACAAGTTTCATAAAGTGTGCTTACCAATCTTATTTTGGTATTAATTATTATATTTTGTGAGAAGATCAAATTTTTCAAAATCAAATTAGCAAAAAAAACCTGACCTGATTGAGAAAAACAGATGTCATTTTTGGATTTAGCGGTGCAAAATGGTCCTAATTCAGTTGAAAAAACCAAGACAACTTGCAAAAAACCTTTTTTTGTAACCCAGTGTAATGCACAGTGTCTTTTCAACCCTGTCCACCTGAACCTGGCCCTTCACTATTTATTATGCTTTCTGTGTGTGCATGCATCTCTCAGTCCTTTGTGAATGAATACAGGTGCAGTAATCTGGGCCACAATGTAGTATTGTTTTTCACCTGCATGAGAAAGTGTGAATAAAGGAATAAATATGAAAGGGTGTTTTTGTAATTAGAGACGTAACGTTAAGAGTTCTCATCTGTAGCCATTATGCAGAGCCCTGTAACCTCTGTCTGACCTGTACACTTAGGATAAACACACACAGATACGTCTTCCGTCTGCCTTTACAACACATTAAAGTGGGTTTTGAGGTTGTTATTATATGCATGCTTTGGGTTTAACTGTGACAGATGAAAAGCGTGATCGCACTGAGGCACATTTCATACATATTGTGACATTATGCAGAGTGACAGATAGGTCTTTAGGGACTTATAACATTATGAACCATATAAGGCAATGAGATGAGCAAATAAAACATTACATTGGCTGGTTGCATTCTCTAACATACCGTACACATGGGTCAAATCAGTGATGTGGTAGTCCTTGGAAAACTGGGCATATTCTCAGTTTTTGCCCCTTTTTTTTTTTTTTTTTTTTTTTTTAACCCTTTCATGAATACTGGTCACTACAGTGGACAGCTATTCTACAGCTTTTCTCATCTATATTCATGGATTTTGTTGTTTTCGTTGTTTTGTTTTGTTTTTTTTTTCCCACACATATCTTTATTAAAGTTTTAAGACACTACGTATCTTTTCTGACATGAATTGGTAACATTATGTAAATCTCTTCTGAGCATAAACCCCCAGAATCACAAGCCCTCCCCATAGTTTTCACACAATTTATCAGTAAATACATGTTTCTGTGCGTCAAAAATTAAATGTGTGGTGTCCAGTTGAGTGGACATTTTTACAACTTCATGAAAAATAGGTCCATAAGAATTTTTTTTTCATTATTAATTTTTTTAATGTATTTTTTTTAAATTATTTTTATTTTATTTTATTTTTTATTTATTTTTCAGAAGAAAATTTTCAATCGCATTGTTTTTTTCATGCCTGAAGAAGAATAAAAACACTCAGTAAAAAATTTTGATTAAGGTTCTCAAAATTCGTGCATGAAAGGGTTAAAGTAGTCCAGAAAAACGTCCTGTTTTAGAAACAGTGACATATAAGACTACTCTAATTACTTTACCCAAAAATCCATCAGTAGTATTTGCTCACTTATAAAATTATCATGACTCGATCAGGAGCAGTTTGTAGGTTTTACTGGTCACACAGGCAGCTGCAGGAATGGAAATGTATTCAACATGAGACAAACATGGGATAACATTAGCCTTTCATAACATTAGCCTTTCATAACATTAACCTACTCACTAGGGATGTAATGATTACAGGTATAATGATAAACCGCGGTAAAATTCCCCACGGTTAGTATCACTGTTTTGACTCTAATTATCATGATAACCGTGTTTGATTACTGCACTTTCAACACAAACTTGAAATGGAAACTGGTCCAACAATGGCGATAAGGTACCATCTTTAATGCACATTTGTATGTTTGGCGTGGCATTCACTGTTTTAGACTCATGTTCGTTCAGGTTCCACATTTAGACCAGTATGAGCAAAAGTGGATCAAAAATCAGTCAAATAAGAACAGAATAAACTAGAAATAATGACAAATACAAATGTTTCTCACACCATTACATTAAAAATACACTAAAGTATACAAAAATATGCAAAAATACACTAAAAATATACTAAAGTACACTAAAAATATGCAAAAATACACTAAAAGTATACTAAAGTACACTAAAAATATGCAAAAATACTCTAAAATATGCCAAAAATATGCAAAAATACACTAAAAGCATACTAAAGTATACAAAAAATGTGCAAAAATACACTAAAAACATACTAAAGTATACCAAAAACAAGAAAAAATACTCTAAAGTATACAAAAAATATGCAAAAATATACTAAAGTATACGAAAAATATGCAAAAATATACTAAAGTATACAAAAAATATGTAAAAATACACTAAAAACATACTAAAGTAGACAAAAGATGTGCAAAAATACACATAAATGCATATCTTTAATGTACATTTGTGCTTCACCATCCAAGGGGAAAACATGGGCAATTTGGCTCAGATACGACTGAATGGTGCACATCAGGGGGATTTAGAAGTTGGTATACACAATGCTGACTGAAAAATAAGTAGTATACTCCGTAGACCGCCGTATACCCTGGACCACACCACTGGGTCAAAACCAGCAGGAGTAGATGGTTAGCCCATTAAGACCCAGTGCTACTTTTGTGGCAGTTCCCAAATGAATTTTTCTATCGATTTAACCTTTCTGAAGTGATTTCTCTCCATTTATTACAATATTATCCTCTGTATTTTGCACTTTTTCAGTGAAAATCAGGTATTTTCCTATATTAAATTTAGTGATCATGTACTTTAATCACCATTCTGGTTTTACATTTGAGGGTTATTGTATCAAAAAACAGAAAATTTGAGAAAGTGACTTTTTCAGTAAAATTTCTCATTAAGTGAATATAAACCAAGTGTCTCCATCCACTGTCCTTTATGGAAGTACATGAGTTTTACTGTTGAATAATGTTATCCTCTGAATTTCACACTTTTCCAGTGAAAATAATCTGTTTTCCTATGTTTAACTGACTGATCATAAAGATGTTCATAAAAGCTCAGAGTAAAGTCAAAGGTTATTGTATCAAAACAGAATAAAATGAAGAAAAGGTGACTTTTTCAGTAAAATATATCATTAATTGAACATAAAACAAGTGTCTCCATCCACTGTCACTGATCCAACTCCATTGGTTTTACTGGTGAATTAACCCTTTCATACACGAATTATGAGAACCTTAATCAATTTTTTTTCCTGAATGTTTTTATTCCTCTTTACGCATGAAAAAAACAATGCGATTGAAAAATTTCTTCTGAAAGAAAAAAAAAAAAAAGTAAAATAAAAAAAATTCAAAAAATTCAAAAATACATTTAAAAAAAAAAAAAAAAAGAAAAACAAAAATTCTTATGAACCTATTTTTCATTAAGTTGCAAAAATATCCACTCAGCTGGACACCACACATTTAATTTTTGATGCACAGAAACATGTATTTACTGATAAATTGTGTGAAAACTATGGGGAGGGCTTGTGATTCTGGGGGTTTATGCTCAGGAGAGATCTACATAATGTTACCAATTCATGTCAGAAAAGATATGTAGTGTCTTAAAACTTTAAAAAAGATATGTGTAAAAAAAAAAAAAAAAAAAAACAACGAAAAGAATAACAAAATCCATGAATATACAAGAGAACAGCTAAAGAATAGCTATCAACTGTAGTGACCAGTATGCATGAAAGGGTTAATGTTGTAGAAGCTGACTATGTTTCCACGGTAACTATGGAGCCTCCATTCGTCAAAATGGGTCATATCTGGTGACCTTGAAAAGATGACATACTGATTTTTCACCAGTTATTTACATGTAGTGATAGGATTAATGGTTCATCAGATATTAAACATTTTAGATCATTACATGATTTGATTCACCAGTGACTGTTTGAGGTTTTATGGGTTAAAAAAAAAAAAATCAGCAGTTTATTTGACGTCTAAATTGTTGACATTTAACATGTTGGCAGTTGAATGAGGTATTATCCCAGTGCTCATTTCAGATTTTTATCTTTTAGAAGTGGCTCCGATAAAAAAAAAATGTATTCAATAAATTCATACTCCAACAGACTCCAATGTAGCTGCACTTGAATGAGGAACATAACATTTTAAGACCCTCTGAGCTCGCTTTTCCCGTCGGCTGCAGAGGTTATTGTACGTCTTTGTGTTCTGTGACTGTGCGTGGGGCGCTCTCATTCAAGGTTGTGAAAACCCAACTTTCACTTGAAATGAAATGTCCCAGTGACTCTAATTCAGTCTCTTTCAACCTTTTATCTTGCTTTAAATTACTTTCATGGCATTGGTCTTTTCATTTGTACTTTGCTGTTCATCTTTTTAGTTTAAAGCGGAGGGATATCACTAAAGTGCAGGAGGAATAAGGTGTAAGGTTTTTTGGCTTTTGGCTTCTTTCATAGATCTTTATTTTGCTTCAGTAATAGGTTGAATGAGAAGTCTGTTCTTGCTTCTAAACTTAGGCACATACAGTAGTACAGTAGTGGAAAAAAATACTAGACCACCCTTGTTTCCTTCAGTTTCTTGCTCTTTTTTTATGCCTGGTACAACTAAAGGTACATTTTTTTGGACAAATATAATGATAACAAAAAGAGGTCATAAGTGTTTGATTTCAGAGCTGATATCTAGCCATTTTCTATGTTTTTTTGATAATAACCAAAATCATTTCAGTTCTTACATCAATATCTATGGCATTGTACTGACAAAAACAGTGCTTTTAGGCATTCCATGTTTTCTTTTCTGTCTGTTTTAGTCACATGATACACACAGGAGTTAGGACTGGATTGCATAAGCATTGATCTGATGACTTTTGATGGACTGTATTTAACCCTTTCATGCATAGGTCACTACAGTAGACAGCTATTCGACAGCTGTTCTCTTGTATATTCATGGGTTTTGATGTTTTAGTTCCATATCAGCCAACATACAGGGTGGGGAAGCAAAATTTACAATATTTTGAGGCAGGGATTGAAAGACAGTGTATGACCAATTAGTTTATTGAAAGTCATGAGAATTTAAATCTTCAAATCATATTTTACTGCATTTCTAACGGTCTTGTTGTCTACCTCAAGTTCAATTGCCATTTTTCTCATGGATTTGGTTGGATCCTTTAGGATTTTGGATTTGAGAACTTTAATAAAAGCTTTGGTACGTTTTTTGTTGCTTCCTCCACTTCCAGACTTTCTCGTAATAGTTTTGCTCATAGTCATTCTCTTCTTTACATTATAAACAGTCTTTATGGACACTCCAACTTTTTTGAAATCTCATTTGGTGTGACGAGTGCATTCAGCAAATCACACACTCTTTGACGTTTGCTTTCCTGATTACTCATATGGGCAAAAGTTTCTGAAAAGGTATGGATAATAGTGTTAGGTATGATTATGACATCAATATATGTTTGGTTTCAAAACAATTGACGTAGTGCCTGCTGAGAAAAAACAACTAAATGTTCATTGTAAATTTTGCTTCCCCACTCTGTAGTGAACACTTGCGCATCATCCCATACACTGGCATTCAGACCATTACTGTAACTTTGCTGTTCTTGATTAACCTGATCTGCAGTAACATGTTTAAGTGTAAATCAATTGTTATTTGTTAGACAAGAAGTTTTTTTTTTTTTTGCATGTTATCTCCATGAAGTGAGTAATTACTATCATTAGAATATGTTAAAATGTGAGAAGACTTCAGATTAGCAGCATTAAAAATGTTTTTATTTCATTGTTTTCATATCACTTTCTGATATTGAGTTTTAAACAAGTATCTTTACTTCAAAAAATTAAATGCATGGATATTCTTGTAATTCCATACAACAACAACAACAAAAAAAAACTCAATCGCATTGTTTTTTTCATGCCTAAGGAGGAATAAAAACACTGAAGAAAAAAATCTTGACTAAGGTTCTCGCAATTCATGCATGAAAGGGTTAATGACTAACTGGCACACATTTAAAGCTGTGTATGACTTTCATCACCAATTTTTTATCAAATCTGTAAAACCAGAGTCATAGTCGAATGCTGCGTTTCCACTACGTGGAACCAGCTCGACTCGGTATTCCTGGAGACCGTTTCCATTACAGGATACTACTGACTTTATAGTACCTGGTCGTCATAGCGATGCAGCACATTATTTCTGTGTTGTCTACTCAGAGAGTTGCTGAAAACTCACTCGTTGCATGTTGTCTCGTCTGAATTTTTACGTCGGCCACCAAAGACTGAATCTCCTTGACCGACCATGGTGTAGTTTTGGGCTGTTATCATGTGGATTAATGTACCGCTATATTTACTGTCCACGTCCGCATCTGTTTTTTGTATAACGGCGGGTCACAGAGAAAACTGTCAACCAATCAGTGGTCTGCAGTGTTTACACGTCACGGTTTAGTATCGCTTGGAACCTCGGCGGAGGTGATACCAAAAAACTAGTACCGGGTACCAGATTCCAGGTCCTTTTTCGTAATGGAAACACAAAAAGGCCAAGCCAAGTTGAGTTGAGCCCGTACCATGCAGTGGAAACGCGACATAAGTATCACGAATCCATAAGTCTTTCTGTGATTACACACCTGAATCTCTTCCCTCACGGTGAACAATTTCGAAGTGTACTCCACCATAAACACTCCATTTGTTTACAAACACAGCCAGTAGGTCACTAAGGCATTTTCAGAAATTTGTTGCGACGTGCATTGTGGGAAGCGAAGCTACACACAGCCGCATTATGGCCACAGCGGCAACAAACATGGACTCAGCTTCATTGCCTCTTGCTACTGCAGCTGCGGGGAATTCCACTTCCCACAATGCATGTCGTGACAAATTTCCGAAAATGATTGATATTCCAAACGCTCACCAGTAGGGGCAAGTCATGTACCAGAACACACTTATTAATATATTTCCTCACCATTGGAGACCGGTAGAGTTACTCACTACTCCCTCTAGTGGTCACATAAAGCCCATTTCTGGAAATAAATTCAGTTCCTATCTCTATAATCCAATACATTGGTATTTTTGACAGTACTTCACAGCTATTTACTCTATACACTCTAATGATAATCTTAGGTCCTTTTTAAATATTTAAAAGTGGAAATACTTCATACAGCTCCTTTCAAAGAAACTTAAAGGAGTGACATTTTGCTTTTTTTAATTGGAATTATGCATTTTAAAACATCTCCCTGTGGTCTACAAAAACTGTAAATGCTCTGCTTGGGTCTGAATTCTTCATTCATTCAACTCCACAGGTCCATTTTCAACCCTATTTCTAAGTAATGACACCAGAAAGGTTGTTTTGAGCGCTGGTCCTTTAAATGCACGAGTCCCTTCAGGCCCCGCCCCCTCCAGGTTGTTGACTGTGCTGCTCTGTCCCATTCAACCAACAACTGAACATTTTAGGTAATCAGCTCAAAGTTTGGACATATTTTCAGTTTTTACTACAATCACTGCTGCTTGACAAGCAATTATGTCGTACTCAGAGAAATGTTCATCGGAAGTCTTGACCTTATATGTGCAAATGTCGTGACGTAACTAGTTATAGATGTAACAAATTAAGCAGGAATTATGATGCGTTGTAGAAACCCACTAGATTTTTGCCGAAATGAAAATAAAGATAGCTTTGCAGCACCTGGAGGGTTCAAACTGAGACTTTATGAACTATTAGGGTCCAAATACACAAATAGAGGGTATGCACATGACGTCACCACTAGCAGAAGTCGCTGCAGTTACACCCACTGAGTGGCAGAAAGAGGGAGATGAGTGGTAGCATTGGTTTCAATACTGTCTAAACTTAACAACAGTATTTAATAAAAAATGGGGAAGAGCTGTTGTACGATTGATTGTATGAACAGGTTTGAAAAGCAGTGGGCGCTATCGTTTTACAGACAAAGAAAAGAGAAGTAGATGGATCCACAAATCCAGGAAACCAAACCTAAATTTGTGGTTCCAGTTTTGTGTCAGGTAACATTAATTTATACCGTACTTTTGGGTAAAATCATACCTTAAATTACGTTTTGTTTCGGCTAACGTTACTTCTTAGTAAAGCTCTTGGTTTCAACAAAACCATGAAAGATCTAATCGCTGTCAGTAATGATGAAAATATGTATATTTGTTTCAGGTAAAAATAGCGCTGATCCCCTCCACCCTGGATGTCAGGATACTCCATTTCTGTCCACATGTCAGTGTTCATGGACCACTTGTTCTTTGGTTGCTCGTACGGATCCATGTCCAGTCCAATTGTCCTTAATTTACTTTCATATTTCACATTTTCCTGGTCTGGCTGTGTTTACTGCTGTACTCCGTCATGTTGAGCAGGTTGGTTTAAGACACTCAGTCTGACTTAGGGGGGCACGGCTCAAGGGGGAAGTGACGTATGTGCATACCCTCTATACATGAACCAAAGACAAGTAAAAGTGGGGTTAGCTAAATATGACCCCTTTAAACTTTAGATTTAAACCTTAAGTCAGAAACACAAACCTAGTGTCTGAGTCTGTATCCAGATTCCCAGTGGCTTCCTGTTGTCTATATCTGTTTAAATTCACAACACAGAGTCACTAATTACAAAACACTCACAGCCAACACAGTATTATTTTATCCTTAAGACACAGTGGCTAGCATTCATTGAGGTCATCCCCCCTTTGCAAATGCATTCAGCTAATGCTTTAAGCACATAAGCCACACAATTAACTTTATATTAAAAAGAAAGAAGCTGCTGTTAGTCTTTGCTTCTTTCTTTGCCAGTTATGATAACAAGAACAGCTGGCTGTGACTTAAGGCAAACTCTTCTCGCACATCACATTACATGGTTTCATCTGCTGATGGTAAACACAGACCAGGTTGGACCCGATCAGTTGACATTTTCAAATCACATTCCAAATCGGCCTGACAGTCATTAAATGTGTGTACAGCTTATGACGTGGCACCGTGATACAGCCGGACTTGGAAGAATTGTTTTATTGGATATGCATCATACAATAAAACCAGTTTACCTACCAATGTTAGGGCTTGATATATTACACTGGTCAACAACAAATTTATTGTTTAGGTTTTTTGAGCTGATTTAGGATCATTTTGGTGTGCTGAATCCAAAAATCACATTCATTTTGCTCAATCAGGTCAACTTTCTGAACTATGCTACATATTGGCTTTTTAACATTTTTGCTTACATTTATGGGTATTTTCACATCATATGATACAACATTCTTTCATATTTCTTGCAATAAACGAGTTCTGAAGATTTTACTTTTGCCAGTTTATGATTAATGTTTTTTTTTTAATATTACAGGTGAATGAAATGGCTTGGACTAGAAGATCTTGCAAAAATAAGCCTGACGTATTCTGCTACATCTGCGGTGAATACACCATTGTACCTAACAGGAATCAAGTCACAAGTTTCATAAAGTGTGCTTACCAATCTTATTTTGATATTAATTATTATATTTTGTGAGAAGATCAAATTTTTCAAAATCAAATTAGCAAAAAAAAACCCTGACCTGATTGAGAAAAACAGATGTCATTTTTGGATTTAGCGGTGCAACATGGTCCTAATTCAGTTGAAAAAACCTAGACAACTTGCAAAAAACATTTTTTTGTAACCCAGTGTAGTATTTTACTGGTCCTGCCCACTTGAGATTGAATTGGTCTGAATGTGGAACCTGAACTAAAAGGATTGTTAATATCTTAGTGTAATTTTTACATTTCGCAAATTCATCCCAAGGGCCGGACTGGACCCTTTGGCGGGCCGGATTTGGTCCCCGGGCCGCATGTTTGACACCTATGCTGAACAGTGTATGTGATGTGTGGTAGGGGTGTAAGAGCCAGGGAATGCCACACATCAGTAGCTGATTTGCCACCTCTAAATAATCCAAAATCTTTCCTGCTGTTTTCCCACAATGCCACACATTACTACAAGTGTTGTCTTCTTTATGTACAGGCTCAGAAATAGTATTTGCAGTGACTGAACTGGCAGGCATTTAGTGAGATAGAGCTCCGTGCTTTGATGGCTCCGAATCATCAGTGACTCACAACCAAAACAAATCAGTCCACGGAGCAGCCAAGCAAGTGCTCACATTTCTAATACCCGACACGCTGCCATTCTGCCTCTTCTGATGTTCCTTTCGGATTTTTCCTTCATCTTCTCTCTCTCTCTCTCTCTCTCTCCACCTTCAGGGCATTGCCCCCTTTTTTCTCTGCTTTTTTTCCCCCCGTCATTCACAGTAGCCCTTTGTGAGGCTGGATGTGTATCTTGAATGAGTTGTCTATCTTTTCTCTTGTTCGTTCTCGCCACATACTGTGGTAATGTCATGGTTGGATTGTTTCCATTTGGTAGGAAACAGACATGGATTGGTTCACAGATGGTCATTTGTGGAGCTTTAAACACTATAAGTTAATATATGGCAGCTCTCTTCTTGTATTATGACTTTTATGAAGTGGCATAATGCGTACCCTGAATTGTTTATATGAATCCGTTGACCTTTGAATTGTGTGTATGTTTCTCTCCACTGATACCCATTAAGCTGTTTGCTTTTATCTCCTTTCCAAATTGCCTTTTTTTTTTTTCTTGGCGTGCACTCACCAGTTGCCTGCCTCACTAAAGGTCACAACATCATCAGCAACATTACCACAAATCCTGGCTAAACGAAAAAATAAATAATAAATCCGACAACCTGTTACCGTGCCTGTGTGCTCGTCGTCATACCGGCCGCCAGCCAATCATTAACAGAGGGGGCGTGGCTTGCCATCGCTGCGTGCCTGCTCTGAGCTCCTTGTGTATATTCTGAATGAAACGGCAAGTGAAGCATTTGGCTGCGTGCTGTGCTGTGCTCTGCTCGCCGCGCTGACTGTGGGAGGGAAAGGGGAATCTGACTTGAGGCTCGGCATAGTGGGACTCGCTCTGTGCCACACCAGGAGTGCCTTGGGAGAGGAGGGAGAGGGGGGGGTTTGTTTGCAGAGAGAAAGAGAGAGAGAGAGAGAGAGAGAGGAGGTCAGTCAAGCAGTGGTTGATGGAGAGAGAGCAAGACAGGCAAAGAGCAGTTTTCAGCCCTTCTGAATCTTTAATAAGGGGGATCCTCCAGCATCAAGCAGCCTGGGAAGACTAAGAGGCAGAGTTAGGACTGAGTTGTGCATTTCCCCGGCACCTACAGTGGCAGTGACACGAGAAGGAAGGAAGGAAGGAAGGAAGGACGGGGGGGGTGACATACTGAAGCTTTGACCAGGACAGAGATGGGAGAAAGGCAGAGCTAAAAAAGAAGAGACCTCTTTCCTGAAAGTGTATGTGACCCGGCTTTTGGGAACTGGCAGGAAAAACCCTGAGCACGAATCAGAGGAAAGCGAGGTGGAGGTGGAGGGCACAACTGGTTTCTGGCTAATCCCTAAACCCGTGAAGAACAGGGGGGAAAAAGGGGAAGGATCGAAAGCTCAGAGGCAAATCCACGCAAGCAGCGAAAAGGTATGTGTGAGCTGGCCTTTTCTTAGGTGCATATTTATGTGTGAGACAGCCTCGATCTGTCTGCGGCTGCAACAAGAAAACTTCTCAGTGTCTGGCAAGAGGACGAAATATCCGCTGTACATGACCTGCTGAACTCGGACAGAGGGACACGCTGTAAAGGCAGGAATTTCTTGAAGAGAACAGTCTGCCCTACAGGGCTCGATCCGACGCAGGGATGTCATCGAACGAGCTGAGCGTGGTGGAGATGGACTCCTGCATCCGTACGTTCAAGGAGCACATGCACCTGGAGCTGGAACCCCCCAAAATACCAGGTGTGGTGGGAGGGAAGAGGGGCGCCACGTCTCCGAAACTGTCCCCCCGAAGCTCCCCGCGGCTTTTCCGCAAACTGATGGTGAACAAGAGCATCCGACAGAGGCGACGCTTCACCGTAGCGCATACCTGGTAAGGTCTGTGAGGTGTGGTCGGACGAAATTTAAAGAAAAGAGGGGAAATAGGCTTCAGATGTAGAGGAGAAATGTATGGGGATGTGGCAGAAGATTGGGGAGAGGGAGAAGGAGATGAGAGGGGAAGATGTAGGAGGAGACAGAAAAACAAGACAGACATAATTGGGGTACAATTGGAAGGGAATCAAGAGGGAGATTAAGGAGATTGCAAAGGAAGAGTGGGTGGTGGAGGTGAGGAGATGAGCAAGAAGCAGCAAGATGAAGGGATGGAAGGGTTAAACTGGCAACCAACGAAAGACAGAAGAGAGGAGAGGGATGTGGGAAAATGAGTTCACACTCTAAAGGTGAGAAAATACAGGTAGATATAAAGAGAGAGAGAGAAAAAAAAACATGTTCCATCCATAAGAACTTATGATGGATGGTCAAAATGAGCAAGATAAGGCTGCTGTGTGGCAATTTGTCACTGGTTTTAGAGGGTTATATAATGCAATAAAATCACATTTAGCATACTCCCCTGTCCTCCATTTTGATATGTCTCTGCCCTGTACCTGGTTGAAGTGTATTTGTGTGTTTTTTTTGGACTCACACACACATCAGCTCATATTTTGGGAGGCTGCTGTGATGTGGGGGGGGGGGGGGGAATATTACGCAACCCGGTGGTTCTTAACCTTTTTCGTCACAACCCCAGTGAAGAAGTGCAAGTCTACATTACGCAATGCGAGCGTCACAAAATCACAGAGTCCATAAAACATTCAGATTTTCTTGCATCATTTACGTGGCTCAACAAAATCCATTACTATAGCTTCTAATGGTACATTGAATTCCAAAGAAAAGCAAAGAAGTAACTTGTATGTGTTTTTTTTTTTTTTTTTTTAATACACATAAATTTGCTTTGGATGACCCCCATATTTCATCTAAATTTCTGTAGCTACTTTGCATCATTTTGAGCCCCCATCCCCCACTGACTCCCTGAGACTACCTCCTCATTTTGCAGCAGTTAGGCACTATGGTAGATGTGAAGGGAGGGTTTGCTCTGTTATGCAATGTATGGATTAGTGGAGAGACAAAAAAAAAAAAAAAAGAGCTGCTGTGATTTGACTACAAAAGCTCAAGGTGACTCTTGTCTCTCATTAAAACAGGAGTCAATTTTGATGAAATTAGGCTTTGGTGAGCTGTGGTTCCTTTCCTTTGCTTTCATTTCACAAGGTTCCAGAAGATGAGAATAATTATCTGCAAAATATGAAGTCAACAGATGCATGCAAATACATACATAGGTCTCAAACACCCAACAACAGGGGAATATGTACAGAATGAATGGTAACGTGATAAAGTGGGGTTGCCACTGCTTGTGAGGAGTGGGTGAGTGAAATCAGCTTGTGTTTTTGGATGGGAAGGAAAGGAAATGAGGGGAGATATGAATCTGCTCCTGTATGTTGTGTCTCCAGGCTGTACTGTTTGTATGATGGAAAAGATATATATGTATATATATATATATATATATATATATATATATATATATATATATATAAGCATTTGCATGTTTTTCTACGTTCTTATATCAGGTTGTGCAGTCAACATTGTTTGCATGCAAATAATTGACACTACGCCTATCCATATGTGTGCACACATGCTTCCACATGCAAATATTTGCAAATGTAAAGGCCGTTTAATCTCTCTTCTTCTCCTTCTTTTAGCTGTATCCTTTTCGCCCTCCCCAGCAGCAGTCAGATTGGCTGTTTATCTCTTTCTCCCTCTCATTGTATAGCCTATTTCTGAGCAACTGGAGATGTGGGGGGTTGGGTGGGCGAAAAATAGAAGAAGAAAAACAAAAAGAATAGTGTCAGTTGGAGATCATTAGGATGTCTGTGTTGTCCTGTGTCTTGTTTGTCCACAGTTCTGAAGCAGGAACATGACAACACCCATAACAGACCATTAACCACAGGTCAGACCCATTTACAGTCGCACTCATGATAAGGCGTCCTTGAATGAGGCTCGGAGTCTGGCCAACCTTCTCAGTTGTTATAATTCTCTTGGAGTGATGGGTGAAACATTCAAAAATAGGGAAACACAGAAGAGGAAAGCTGAAGGGAAAATCGGCAGTCCTGTAGTCGTCTCCAGAGAGGGAGAGGCGTGACAATTAGAACTGAAGGAGAAAATGAAAAAAAATCACGGTTCTTGTTCAACAAACCAGGTGTTTTCAGCCCATTTTTAATTAAATTTGTCCGACATCCAGTATAGGTTATGTTATAGTTCAAATATATACAGCATTGCACAAAAGTCTTAAGCCACCTTCAGCTTTGTTGTTTTTGCTGGGTTGAAATCAGCAGATGTGTTTTTTTCTCTTTCTTTTTTTCTTCAGATACAGCAAGACAATACAGGAAATATATGACAACCAGAACCCTTAGGGGTCTGAGCCTATTTTGGCTGTTTTTGAGTTCTTTTGGTTTTGCTTTTGTATACTATATAACGAAATGTTTACTACACCCATGTTTGGTATCTTTTTTTTTTCCAGCACAACTTCATCTATATCATCTGTCTATTATGTTTTTTTCACTTTAACCTACTGTACCAACAAAAAAGGCCAACCCCCCCCCCCCCCCCAAAAAAAAATCCATTTAAAAATGTATATAATTTATTGCATAAATAACACAAAGATGCTTAACGAACCTTTTCAAAGACTTAAAAAGTGAATACTGGTTCCAAATATTAGGTATATAAAATCAAAATTGGAATAAATTAAAACTATACTCAAATATTTGACATAAAAGCAGATCTTTACATAGTCGTGTCCCCCCAGTCCTCCCAGTTTCTGCATCCGGTTCAGGTGGGGGTCATTCTCACCCTTGCCTGTAATGCTAATGCAGTCTGTGGATTAGAATCAGCAGATTTGGCCATTTTTTTCCGTTTTGAAAAAGAACAAAAAAAATAAAAATAACAAAGATATGGTCAGAAATATAACGCCCCTCCACCTCATTTTCATACTTCTACTCACATTTGTTTGCAGAGGTTTCAAACTGTCATATCTCCGGTTGTATTTGCTCTATCAACATCAAATAATAAGTAGGAGAGTGTTTCAAGTCCGCACTTTTGAATGCAGTCGTCCCCAGTGGTCTATGTGATCGACTTCCAATGCTATGACGTGTTGAAAATGTCATGCGATTCAGTCACGGGGCCATGACTGTGGACCCCTAAGGGTTTAAAAGACAGACAAAAAACTAAACTAAATGGGTTGTCAAGGTTAAAGTCACTATTTATTGTGACCTCTGACCCCATGACAACAAACCACACACACAATTAGAAACATCAGACATGTGTTGAATGAAACCTCCTATAAAAAATCAGAAAATAAATGCAATAAATCTCATATTGTCTGAACAAAAGGGTTAAAGACGTGTTAAAAGCAAAGTGACGTCATACTAAATACGACCACGTTGGTTTAAAGAAGCTGTTTTTTTCCCTGAAACTTTTGTTTTTATCGTTGTACATACTTCCCATATATCAGATTGGATGCTAATACAGAGACTGAAAAATGCATGTGTGTGGACATTAGAACTATATTAAAACAAACAGAATGTTGGCCAAGGACTTCTCTTTGCACAGAACTGTAAATAATCACAAGTTGCATGATGAATCATTGCTTTATCCGTCATCATTAATAAAATGCTTGGGCTACTGTCCCAAAATAATCTTTTCAGCCTTTCCTGGGAACCATCCAGGGTATTAGTGACATTGCATTGTTTCGGGCTTAATTGTCTCCCCACCTGTGCCAGACTTCCAAAAAAAAGAAAAAAATGTTGATGAATTAGTCATGTGGCTTGTGTTAATCTGGCTTTTCACTAAAATTAGAAAAATATGATGTAATTTTAATTTCATATATTTCCTCAAACCACTTTGCATAAGAATAGTTTTTATTGTTTTTGCCTGCTGTCAAATTAATGAAACGCTTCTACAAATAAAGGAGGGAGGCTTTAAGTAGGTGCTGTTTTTAAGACTGAGGTGTTATGAAGTTCTCTGATGCGTTTACATTTTAGTAACTGATGCAGTACATGTATGATGCTTTAGTACCCTTAGCTTAGCTTCGTTTAGGCTTAAAACTCCAATTTTTTGCTTCATGGCTTCTGGAATGAATCCTGTTGGAATTAGGAAACCCCACTCGAACACTGATTTGTTATTTATTTGACACAAACTCCACTAATGATCAGATGCAGTGATTTGGAGACATGTGAAGAGGTTCACAATTAGTTTTGTTGGCCAAGTATGTGAACACAAGGAATTTAGCTTTGTTTTTGTTTTTTTGTTTTTTTAGCTCAGGTCGTACAATTTCTTTCTTTTTTTTTTTTTTTTTTTTTTTTTTTTTTTTTGTGTATGATTTTATTTAAACTTTTTCAATCCACAAAACCAAGACATATACGCTTAATGAGTACAAATAAATAAAAACAACAATCACAAAATCAACTTGAGACAAACAAACAAAAAACACAGCCAAAACAAGCCCCCCCCCCCCCCCCCCAAAAAATGCATATACATGCCTACATACATGTGCACATACACACTCATACACATATATATCCATATCCATATATACACCTACATATACATACACACACGTACACATACGTACAATTTCAACATAAACACGAACACATTTAAACACAGACCTAATATAAAGGAACATTTGACTAAAAACAAGGATAACAATGGGTTGAAGATTAATATAAAATAAATGTAAATACATGAGTAGATGTGTACAGAGATCCGGTGTATTTTTATTTTTATATATATATATATATATTTTTTTTAACTTTTTTAGTGCTAGACAAAATATTGTGACAGAAAACAAAGACAAATAAACAAACAAACAAACAAACTAAAGAGAATTCATAAGACATAGACATTAAATAAAACAAAAACGAGCACAAACCAATGGCTATTTACAAGTGCGTTTGTGTGCGTGTCAGTGAGTGTGTGTGTATATGTGTGATTATTTCTGATTTTTTTTGTGTGGGTTTTGCACATCCAGGTGGAAACAGAAGAGAGAATGGGAACAAAATTGCCAGTCTAATAAATAAAAGGGTTAAAGGATATGGGTATACAGAAGCCAGAAATCAGAAAAGGGTTTTAAATAATAGTATGGAAAGAAGCTTAGAGAAAAAAAACAAAAACAAAAAACAGCAAAATCACTAATCCCAAATACAATAATACTGACAGCCTTTTCTCTCTTTTTCCCAGTCTATTTAAAATATATGTTCATGTATATATTATTTGCAGTTTTATTCACAATAAAAGCAACAACTAAACAGGCACACAATGAGTAAATACAGGCGTTTATTTAGGTATTTACCAACTTTAGTGAAAACAAAATGATGGAATCTACTTTATCTTATAAAGAACTTGATCCTTGTTCTATTCTCTACCTTTCCATCAAGTTTAATGAAAATCAGTCTGTGCCTAATCCTGCTGACAGACAAACAAACGGTAACGGAAAAAAAAAAAAAAAAAAACAGTCTCCTTGGCAAACATGCAAGATAGCATGGGTTAGAATGAAAGAATGTTTCAGAACAGAGGCATGTTTTGTTCTCATTTCTGTCTTGTCATGATTGTACAGTCCTATACCACTTTAAAATGTATTTTAAACCTCAAACAAAGGCATCTTTCAAATGATATCTTCTCTATTTTAACCCTTTTAAGTGATTTATCACCATTTATTTTGGTATTATCTTCTGTATTTTGCATTACACTGTAAAAAGCAGGTATTTTACTCTTTAATTTAACCCATATTTTCCCTTTATTTAACCTTTCTTAAGTGATTTATCACCATTTATCCTCTGTATTTTGTTTTTTTTTTTCAGTGAAAATCTGGTATTTTCCCATACACTGGAAAAAATCTAAATCTTACCAAGTGTATTTTTTCTGATTTCTAGTCCAAATATCTCATCACACTTAAAAGAAGACATAATCACCTAAAGAGTAGATTTTCAGTGAGATATAAAAACTTATTTTTAGACAATATATCTTGAAAATCATATTTCAAAAAATCTTACCAAGATAATTTTCACTTGTGCCATTGGCAGATTTTTTTTTTTTTTGCTTGAATTAAGCAAAAACAATCTGCCAATGGAACAAGTGAAAATTATCTAAATTATCTAGTCAAATTGTCTAAAAATAAGTTCTTATATCTCACTGAAAAGTTACTTTTTCAGTGATTCTGTCTTATTTTAAGTGTGATGAGATATTTTGACTAGAAATGAGAAAAATACACTTGGTAAGATTTAGATTTTTTCCAGTGTATTTAATTCACTGATCATGTTGATGTTCATAAAAGCTCAGATTAAAGTTAATCGTCATAATGTTAGAAACTGAGAAAAATGAATGACCCCTAAGGGTTAAGTGATTTATCACCATTTATTGTAATATTATCCTCTTTTTTTGCACATCTTCAGTAAAAGTCAGGTATTTTTCTTTCTTCAATCGTATGATCATGTCGATGTTCATAAAATTTCAGAGCAGATTCAAAGGTAATTTTATCAAAAATAGAGAAAAGTGAAGAAAAAGTGACTTTTTCAGTAAAATATATCATTAACTGAACATAAGCCCAATGTGTCCATCCACTGTCATTGATCCAACTCCATGGGTTTTACTGGTGAATCAATGTTGTAGAAGATGACAGTGTTTCCAAGGTAACTACATAGCCTCTGAATGTCCAGATGGGTCATATCTGATGACCATGAAAAGATGAAGAACTGTATTTTACACCAATTATTTACATGTATTGATTGGATTAGTGGATCATCTGGTATTAAACAGTTTAGATCAGTAGATGGTTTTGGTCGCCTGTGGCTCTTTGGGTTTTTATGGGTTAATTCACTGATCATGTCGACCAGGGGTGTCAAACTCATTTTCGTTCAAGGGCCACATTAAGCCAAATTTGATCTGAAGTGAGCCCTACCAGTGAAATAATAACATAATAATATATGAATAAGGTCAACTCTTAAACTTTCTTCTATGTTTTAGAGCAAAAAAAGTAAAATTATTCAATGAAAATGTTTCCATCTACCAACTGTCCTTTAAAACAATGTGAATAACATGAAGAAACTGAAATTTCTTAAGAAAACTAAATGCAATTTTAACAGTATTATGTCTGTTTATCATTTAAATGTGTAAATTACAACTTACAGATCACAGTGGATCAACAAATACACAAAACATTTAATAATAGGCAGAATATTGTTAAAATTACACTTCAGACATTTCAAAATGTTTATATTTGTTCAGGTTATTCGTGTTTTGTGAAATGTTAGTTTGTTTTAGGGTAAATACAATAAAATGACATGAAAATTTTTACATTTACAAAGAGAAAAATTTGGAGTTGTGAGTATTTATGGACTACTATTATTATAGTATTTTACTGATCCAACCCCCTTCAGATTAAATTGGTCTGTATGTGGAACCTGAACTAAAATGATTAATATCTTCAGTGTCATTTTTGCATTTCACAGATTCATCCCAGGGGCCAGACTGGACCCTTTGGCATGCCGGATTTGGCCGCATGTTTGACACCTGTGATGTAGACGTTTATGAAAGCTCAGCGAACTATTCCATAAACTGTGCATAAAAATTCAAACTACATGGGTTTTATTAGAAGACGACGGTGTTTCCCTTTTCATTATGCAGCCTCTGAACGTCCAAATGGGTCATATCTGATGACCATGAAAAGATGAAGAACTGCATTTTACACCAATTATTTACATGTATTGATTGGATTAGTGGATCAGCAGGTATTAAACAGTTACATTGGTAGATGGTTTTGGTCGCCTGTGGCTCTTTGGGTTTTTATGGGTTAATTCACTGATCATGTCGACCAGGGGTGTCAAACTCATTTTAGTTCAGGGGCCACATTCAGCCTGATAGGATCTAAAGTGAGCCAGTAAAGTAATATAAATAATAGGATAAGAACTTATAAATAATGTCAACTCCAATGTTTTCTCTATGTTTTTGAGTGAAAAAAGCGAAATTCCTTAATGAAAAGGTTTACATGTATGAACTGCACTTGAACATAACATGAACAATTATGAACCTGAAAATTCTAAAGAAAAATTATTGCAATTTTAACAATATTGCGCCTTAGTTTATCATTTATACACGTGCATCACAACTACATCACACGGGCCGCGTGTTTGACACCTGTGATGTAGACGTTTATGAAAGCTCAGCGAACTATTCCATAAACTGTGCATAAAAATTCAAACTACATGGGTTTTATTAGAAGACGACGGTGTTTCCCTTTTCATTATGCAGCCTCTGAACGTCCAAATGGGTCATATCTGATGACCATGAAAAGATGAAGAACTATGTTTTACACCAATTATTTACATGGATTGATTGGATTAGTGGATCAGCAGGTATTAAACAGTTACATTGGTAGATGGTTTCGGTTGCCCGTAGCTGTTTCGGTTTTTATGGGTTAATTCACTGATCATGTCGATCAGGGGTGTCAAACTCATTTTAGTTCAGGGGCCACATTCAGCCTAATAGGATCTAAAGTGAGCCGGACCAGTAAAGTAATATAAATAATAGGATAAGAACTTATAAATAATGTCAACTCCAATGTTTTCTCTGTTTTTGAGTGAAAAAAGCGAAATTCCTTAATGAAAAGGTTTACATGTACGAACTGCACTTGAACATAACGTGAACAATTATGAACCTGAAAATTCTAAAGAAAAATTATTGCAATTTTAACAATATTGCGCCTTAGTTTATCATTTATACACGTGCATCACAACTACATCACACGGGCCGCGTGTTTGACACCTGTGATGTAGACGTTTATGAAAGCTCAGCGAACTATTCCATAAACTGTGCATAAAAATTCAAACTACATGGGTTTTATTAGAAGACGACGGTGTTTCCCTTTTCATTATGTAGCCTCTGAATGTCCAAATGGGTCATATCTGATGACCATGAGAAGCTGAGAAACTGCATTTTACCTGAAATACTTAGGCAAGGCAAAGCAAGTTTATTTGTATATCACATTTCAGCAACAAGGCAATTCAAGGTGCTTCACACAGGACATTGAAATAAAAGAAACAAAAAGAAACACATTTAAAACATTGTAAAAGAAACATGTAAAAGGTGATTAAAAACAGCAGGTAAGAAAACAACACATAAAATAAAAAAATAAAAAAAAATAGAATAAAATAAAATAAAAATAAAAGGACACACATATTAAAGTAACAGTTGCAGTGCAGAGTTTCAAAGAGAATATAAAATTTAAAAAGTCAAAATCCTTTTAGTCAAAGGCAGCAGTGAACAGGTGAGTCTTTAACCTTGACTTAAAAGAACTCAGACTCTCAGCAGACCTGATATTTTCTGGTAGTTTGTTCCAGATATACGGAGCATAGAAACTGAACGCTGATTCTCCATGTTTAGTCCTGACTTTGGGAACACAGAGCAGACCTGTACCATATTAATAGGATCAATGATTAAAAAAAGTCGTTTAACATTTTAGATCAGTAGCTGTTTTTGTCTGTTTACGTCTTTTGACAATCTGAGTCCTATAAATTCTCACAGATACGTCGCCTGATTCTGCTCTCACATCTCCAACTTTCCCACTTAAGAGGATGAGAAAATAATTTGCGTCACATGCCGTGTTGCCAGACGTCTTCGCAATACACTTCCCTCCTTCTCCTTCATCTCGTTGTTACCATCTGTTCAAGTCTGAAGTTTTAAATGATTTTCAATGTTGTGCACGGTGCGCACCTAATCCTGCGTACGGGATATTAGACAGGTTTTTCCCAACCGTTCTGTTATCAGTTTTAAATTACGTCCCTGCTATTCCTCAATGTGCCATTATTAGTTGGCCTTGCTGTGCTGGTGGCTGCTGAACTCCTGACCTACTGGCATCCGCACAATGAATCTTCTGTTGGAGTCGCTCAGCTGCCCTCGTCTCTTTCTGCCCGTCTCTTGTCTTTTTACGTCGTCTTTGTCTGTCTCTGTGTGTCTTTTTCCCCAGTTCCTCTCTTGTTGTCTGCTTCTGTCTTTGTGTAACTTCCTCGCTGTCTGGCCTCCCTTTTTTTTTTTTTTTTTTACATCTCCCATCCTTTCTGTCTGAGTCCCTTTTTGCACCACATGATGTAAATGTTTGATGGCCGAGCCGAGGCGTACGACCACTCTGTTTTCCACTTGCACAAAAAGCACATTAAGAAGAGTGAGGGAACGTAAGAAAACACCATGGGAATAGACAGAGTAGGGAAAATATAGAGGAGAGGAGTGGGGAAAAAAAAAAACTTACATCTTGAATTACCATTAGTCTTATAAGTTAATATGTGTGTGCGAGCTGAATAAGTTCTCCATTAAAGAGCATCACACATTATACAGGGGTTGGACAAAATAATGGAAACACCTTCTATGATGCCACAATGTTAGGTGTTTCCATTATTTTGTCCAACCCCTATATATATGTGAGTTTTTTTTTTTTAAACACATACTGATACATTTATTAACCCATAAAGACCTAAACTTCCACCGTCGACCAACAGTACCTACTAGAGCCTGACCGATATGGGATTTTTGGGGCCGATACCGATATTGGGGGGTAAAAAAAAGCCGATATCCAATATATCGGCCGATATCTGATATTGGCCGATAACCGATGTATTGGCCGATATATGAAATTAGAACGCTGATCTACACAGGATATAATAATTTTATATTAGATAATTGTGGACAGGTGGATAAACAGTTGCATAAATCTGTGTTTATCTCACAAATATAATTTACACAACTTTCAAATGCAAACTATGCGATCACAAAAATAATTAGAGCAAAAAATATTCGTTACCACACAATTATGTTTTCACTCACAAATTTTGATGTGTCTGCCTCACGGCACTACAACTTCTTATGTGGACTAAGGACTAAACTGAGCATGTGCAGAGTGAATTAGGTGAGTCCTAAGTTGTTCCTTATTGGAGCAATTGCAAGAGTTACAACTGACCCCTGTTACAACTGTCCCCAGTCTCCCCTACAGTATTAACACCCAGGCCTGTCTGCAGAATGAAACTGTGAGGTAGACAGGAAGTGCACGGACACGGGTGTGTGTGGGGGGGTGGATACTTCATAAGACAAAAGGAGGGGGTTAGCGGTCCATCCTCGTCAGAGCGTGCGGTAGCGGTCCATGATTTTTGCCGGTGGGGGGGGATTAGCAGTAGTTCCATGATTATGTGATTGTGTGTGGGGGGGGTGATAGCGTCACTGTCCGAGCAGGAGTGAAAGTGAAACTAACTTGCTTTACAGGGTGAGTCAGAAAAAACGCTCTTTCCATTTAAAGAAATTGTACTGCTAAAACGGAAACACTGATTTTTCTTTTGACCATACAGTCATATTGATGTGGTTATTGAGCATGTCTGGTGATGTAGTCATAGATTTATTGCATTGCATAAGAGAGAGAAGGTCCATTGTTTTTTGGGCACTGAAATACCTGCCAACACAATGTATGGCACAGTGAACAAACTTGAAATTGACAACAATTACAGGAGTTGGGGCTTTGCTTTCACACTCAGGACATAGGCCTACATGACAGTGCCCAGGGAGTTTTCATCATGGCAAGACCACAGTTTATGGATGTGCAGAGAGCTTTCATGGTGACAAAATTCTCCCCGATCCCCGGACTTGACCCCCCTTGATTTTTTCTTGTGGGGGTATCTTAAAAACCGTGTGTATCAGACTGTTCCACAAACTCTTCAGGAACTCCGAAATCGCATCACGGCTGAAATCCAAGCCCTACGACGAACACGAATGGTGAGAAGAGCTGTGTTAGAGATGCAACAACGAGCACAGATTTGCATCAATCTGAACGGTAGCCAGGTTGAAGGTCGTGCCGGACGACTTCGTTGAGACAAAACATTTTGATGGTGAGTAAACATGCTGTAATGGTTGACAATTTCAATTTCATTCACGGTGGCATAAACTGTGTTGGCAGATATTTCGGTGCACAATAAACAATGGACATTCCCTCTGTTATGCTATGCCATAAATCAATGATTCAATCGCCAGACATGCTCAATGACCACATCAATATGACTGTATGATCAAAAGAAAAATAAGCATTTCCATTTCAGTGGTACAATTTCTTTAAATGAAAAGAGCGTTTTTTCTGACTCACCCTGTAGTGTTCGTCTGACTCTCCGTGTCACACACACACACACGCTCACACGCACACACACACACACGCTCACACACACACACACACACACACACACAGGAGCAGCGAGCGACAGAATCTCCGCACAGCAAAAAAAGTTAATATATCAGCTACATATTGGCCGATGTTGATTAAATGGTGAAACGCTATAATCGGCCCGATTAATCGGCTGGCCAATTAATCGGCCGGGCTCTAGCACCTACTGATCTAAACTATTGATCGATAGAAAAATTCTGAGATACCATCTAAGAATCAACACAGAGTCACTGGATTCTGGAATCAGAAGGCTTTATTTGCAGCAAAGAGTCAAGTACATACAACAAGATGCAGTAGTTGACTAACACCAGGAAGTCTAATACGCTACGTTCCAGGCCAGTTTTTGAGCCCGTAAGTCACGACTTCAAACCAGAACTCACAACTTCGTAGCATTCCAGGCAGCGAATTTGAAACATAGGATGGTAGGGGAAAGTACCGCCTTTCTTGCCTCTGATTGGCTAGTGAGGCTCTTCTCCGATTGGCTACTTGAGCTGGCAGTTAACTCACATAGAATAGTCTAATATAATATTTCTCTAACATTGATCCACTAACCCTATCAATACATGTAAATAATTGATGTAAAATGCAGTTTGTCGTCCTTTCATGATCATCAGATATGACCCATTTAGACGTTCAGAGGCTCTGTAGTAAATGCGAAAACACCGGCATCTTCTACAACATTGATTCACCGGTAAAACCCATGGAGTTGGATCAATGACAGTGGATGGAGACACTGGGTTTATGTTCAGTTAATGAGAGATTTTACTGAAAAAGTCCCATTGGTAACACTTTACTTGAAGGTCTAGTTTATAATGCATTAAGCGCACATTCATAAGACATTATAATGCATTTATAATGCATTTTAAAAGTCATTACAACAGTTTATGATCATGTACAACAACTTATACCAAGGTTAATAAAGTATTATAAGTGTAGGCATAATGTATTAGAAATTCAGCTTTCATAATGTTTTATACCTCCATACCAAAGCAGTGTGAAGGAATTTATTTTTTTAGGTGGAGAACTTTTGTTAGGTTTTTTCACTGGTCCCTCTACCCATCTATTTTAGGGATTTCATATTTACTAAAAAAAAAAAAAAAAAGTATGTGTTTGAATTAACAAAGATTTAGAGCTGCCACATTATTTTTTATTTATGCATAAAGCAACATGTAACACTTCTATTTACTGTCTCTGTTCTTTTAATGTTTTGTTTTTGCAAAATAAAGAGTTATTAAGAACACTTTGATGTATAATTTTTGATTTACACTTTACTTAGAGCCAGCAGATGCTGCTCATAAGTCATCATACTTGTGTAATAATATCATACAATTGATAATGTGTTCTGTAACCCAGGACTTGAGATTCTTCCTACAAACACTTGTCACTTTGGTATGGATGTATAAAACATTATGAAAGCTGAATTTATAATACATTCTGCCTACACTTATAATACTTTATTAATCTTGGTATTAGTTGCTGTACATGATCATAAACTGTTGTAATGACTTTTATAATGCATTATAAATGCATTATACTGTCTTACAAATGTGCGCTTAATGCATTATAAACTAGACCTTCAAGTAAAGTGTTACCGTCCCATTTTCTTAATTTTTTTTTGTGTTTTGATATAATAACCTTTGACTTTACTCTGAGCTTTTATGAACATCTTAATGATCAGTCAGTTATATAAATGCAACACTGGATTATTGAATTGTATGGTAAGATCATTTTAAATGATGTATATTTCATATTTCACTGTAATGTTATGGAAGAGCCCAACCAGGGAGTGGAGCTGAGAATTAGCACTAGCTATAAACTCTATATCACAGGTGTCAAACATGCGGCCTGGGGGCCAAATTCGGCCTACCAAAGGGTTCAATCCGGCCCCTGGGATGAATTTGTAAAATGCAAAAATTACACTGCAGATATTAACAATCAAGGATGTTAAAATCATTTTAGGTCATTTCAGTCTAAAGTGGATCAGACCAGTAAAATACTATCATAATAACCTATCAATAATTAGAACTGTAAATTTGTCCCTTTGTTTTAGTGTAAAAAAAAAAGTAAAATTACACAAAAATATTTACATTTACAGACTAGCCTTTAACAAAAAATATGAACATCTGAAATGTCTTAAGAGAAGTGTGTGGAATTTTAATAATATTTGTCCTGTTATTTAATATTTTATGTATTCGTACATCCACTGTGATCTCTAAGTTGTGATTCACATGTATAAATGATAAACTAAGGTGTAATATTGTAAACATTGCACTTATTTTACTAAAGAATTTTCAGTTTGTTCATATTTTTTCAAGTACAATTCGTCGATGGAAACATTTTCATTACGGAATTTACTTTTTTCACTCAAAAGTTCTTATCTTATTATTTATATTATTTTACTGGTCTGGCCCACTTTAGATCATATTAGGCTGGATGTGGCCCCTGAACTAAAATGAGTTTGACACCCCTGCTCTATATGCATCACATCAGCTGCAAACTTAGAACCATATTTGACTGCATTGTCACTGTCAAATAAATAAATTAACCCTTTCATGCACAGTGGTCACTCCAGTGGACAGTTATTCTCCAGCTGTTCTCTTGTATATTCATGAGTTTTGTTGTTTTAGTTCTATATCAGCCGACACAGTGGACGCTTATGCACCATTCCATACACTGACATTCATACCATTACTGTAACTTTATGCTCTTAATAAACCTGATCTGCACTAACATGACTGAGTGCAAATCAATTGCTAATTGTTATTAGACTGTAATTAGCAGTTTTCTTAAACAAAAGTTGTTGGTTTTTTTTTATTATCGCCATGAAGTGAGTAAGGACTAGTATTAGATTATCTTAAAAAGTGAGAAAACCATTAGATTAGCTGCATTAAAAATACTTTTGTTTCATAGTTTTCACACAGTATATCACTTTCTGATGATGGGTTTTAAATACATGTTTCTTTGCTTAGAAAATTAAACACATGGTGTCCAAATGACTGGACATTTTTGTAACTCTATGGAAAATAAGTTAATTAAAAAAAAAAAATCAATCTCATTGTTTTTTTAAGGCCTAAAGAGGAATAGAAACACTCAAGAAAAAAAAAATCTTGACTAAGGTTCTCATAATTCATGCATGAAAGGGTTAATTCAACTTAGGAAGATAGATGATTTTCATTGGAAAAGTGCAAAATTCAGAGGATACCATTTTAATAAACTGTGATAAATCACTTAGGAAAGTTTAAATAGAAATAAAAATTCATTTTGGAACTGACACAAAAGTCACACCGGATCCTTATGTGTTAATTTTTTATTTGGCCACAATAGCCAACTTTGCAATCACTTTCACTGTAGATTATGCTCGTCTTTAAACAAACAAAAAAAAAAAACACAGTTATTTCGGAGGGGGAAGAACAGATACAGAATGGGGTTAAGGGACAGATAAGAAGATGGAGGTCAGGAAAGGCACATGTGTTTGAAAAAAGAGGCAGAAAGATAAACAGAACCAATTTACCACAGTGGAGTGAACCACGGCAAAAACAAATAGAGGTTGCTCCATGCACAGGGTTATTTATCTTAGCTTAAATGTCAGCCTAAATAACCATCTAGAAACAGTATTCCATGCAGCTCTTTGTTATTGATTTGTTTCTTTCTCCCTTCACCCAAATATCAACTTTACATGAACATCAAGGAAAGCTTGACATGCTCATTGCCAACTGCTCACTTCAGCAGGAGAGCCAAAAGAAAAATACTATTATTACAGGGTAAATGTCACAAACTACTTAAGACATAACATTGGTCAACAACAAATTTATTAAGTTTTTTGAGCTGATTTAGTGTGCTGAATCCAAAAATTACATTAATTTTGCTCAATCAGGTCAACTTTCTGAACTATGCTACATATTGGCTTTTTAACGTTTTTGCTTACATTTATGGGCATTTTCACATCATGTGATACAAAATTCTTTCATATTTCTTGCAATAAACGAGTTCTGAAGATTTTACTTTTGCCAATTTATGATTTTTTTTTAAAATATTACAGGTGAATGAAATGGCTTTGACTAGAAGATCTTGCAAAAATAAGCCTGATGTATTCTGCTACATCTGCGGTGAATACACCATTGTACCTAACAGGAATCAAGTCACAAGTTTCATAAAGTGTGCTTACCAATCTTATTTTGGTATTAATTATTATATTTTGTGAGAAGATCAAATTTTTCAAAATCAAATTAGCAAAAAAACCCTGACCTGATTGAGAAAAACAGATGTCATTTTTGGATTTAGCGGTGCAAAATGGTCCTAATTCAGTTGAAAAAACCTAGAAAACTTGCAAAAAACATTTTTTTTGTAACCCAGTGTTATTAATAAAAAACAAACAAACAAAGAATACCCTCTTCTTTGTCCTCAAGAGCCTTTGTCTTTCACAACCACCCACCACTTTTTCTTCTTTTTTTTTTTTTTATCACTCCTGCTTATGTAATGTCCTGCAACTCCTGTGTCCCGTGGGAATATTAGACACTGTGTCATATATTGTCTACAGTCACATTTTATGATAAGGAGTCTCTCCTTGGAGTATATCCAGTAAAAAGAGAACATACAAACAATATGGTCAGAGACTTTCAGATCCAAAGTAACACTAACACTTCTTGGACAAACAGCAGACAGGCAGAGTTAAAGATGCTCAAGACAAATAACAGAGAGAGTCAAGAAGGTTTGGTAAAGATATTGGTGTTGTTTACTAGATCCATACCCTGGGGATCTGTGACTGTGTGCAAACAAGAAAAAAAAAAACCCTGTGAAGGAGCTTGGACCACTGCTGCACCATGAGGTCAATGTGGAAGTATCTTTAACCCAATAAAACCTACCTGACCCATTAGAAATTAGCCCCAATTAAAATGTTTATTAGCTCTTTTAACATAAACCAAACAAAAAAATTTGCCATATCCTTTTGTTTATGATAAATTATTTGTGTCACGTTCGATACATTGGGTGTTTTTGGCAACTTTTTGCTCACAACAACATTAACTTTAGGTACAAAAATAAATTTTACTTGTAATATGTGAAAATATACAACATTGCAGATAGTTTTTTTTACGGAAGTTTTTTTTACAGTGTTTTTATTTCCCTTAAATAGTAACGTAATTTAAATATTTCTCATAAATTTTCAAACAAATAACAGTATAAATGTTCCTCTTGTGTTTGATGATTTATGATAGCAGCCATATTGAAAAGGGCAAAAAAAACCAAGCCTTTCCATTGGCTGCAGTAGGATAATAATCCACTGGGAAGCAGAAAACATGAATTGAATTGAAAAAATGTTTTAATGTCCACGAAGGGCAATTTGATTTGCAACAGAAGTGTACATATCTCACATATCACTAGAACAATCAGTCTCACATAATACAATAAATACAATAAATACAGTTAATAAGTCATCATAGTTAACGGTGCATTGTTCCCAACAAGCTCGTCTACAGGCTATTTAAAAACTTCATGTATGTAATGTATCGGGTCATATACAAGTTTTTAAGAAAAGCATTGATCTTGTTGATAAGATAAAGGTCTCAGAACCTGGTGTAGCAAATATGATACAAATGGTTTTAAAGGGTTAAGTGTAATACCAGTAGATGTTGGTTCCATCGCTGCCTTAGACATACATTTAACTTCTTTCAAGTTTTTTCCAGGAATTACTCTGGTCCGATTTGTCTAAGAAGTTTGCATATCTGTGTAAAATATTGTTATTGTATAAGATTTTAGGTCAAATGGGAAGGTATGATGTCTGCTGTGTTGGGCTTTGATTGAAATACGTAATTAACATTCACTCAATTGTTGAATAGGATTTTTTGAGTTTCTGTTTATTGAATTCAAAGGATTCAAAGGAGTTTTGTCATTCTATCACAAAGAAGAGAACGAAACTGGTTTCTGAGGACCCGTATTTGCCATATGAATAAAATAAATAACTAATAAATAAATGAATACACTAAAAACGACTAAAACTAAGGCCAATTTAAAATCACTAAAACATATGTCTAAAATTGAACTTTCAAATGCCTACATAAAAATAACATGTTTTCTTCCTGACAGAGATCTCAGCTCTATATGATTCCACTAACAAGACCATTAATTGACTTTGTTGCGCAAATGTTTGAAGTTTAGCATTTTTGTGTTACTGTTACTGTTTTGCCCCCTGCCATTACCAAGCCCCTTTTGTCTGAATATGATCACTTCTGCCGATGGTCAAAACACAAACTCCTGGCTTTAAAACATCATTCCAGAATCCACTGAATTTCCCCACGAATTTCCACTTCTTACACACTGTTTATGGACTTTCCACTGTTGTGATTAAGAATAAGTGTGTTTTTAGCCAGGGTGTGATTTTTTTTTTTTTGGGGGGGGGGGGGGGGGTCCACTCCCCCTCTGGTTTCTACATCCCTACTTCTGCTCAATTAATTTCATCCTCGGGGGTGGGGGGACAACCAACAGTGTAAATAACAGACAGGTTGTGACAGTTTTCTTACACTTATATCCTACATTACTGGCACTAACGTTCACCTGAACTGAACTGTTGGCAGTATCAGAATTCGCAAATGTCCCCATGCACTGGGGCGCCGTAAAGGGGGGGAAACGTGGCAAATTCATGGGGCCGAGCATTTGTGTGTGTGGGGGGGTATAGAGCAGTGGAGGGGGTCCAGTGGATACAGGTTAGAAGTTGTGAAAATTTTGTGTAAGACTCGAAAGAACCGGGAGTTGGATGTTGAAAGTATGTATACTGAACAACAAAAGAAACGCAAGTATGTTTCGGTATTGGTTTATATGGGAGTTTGATTATGAATATTGGTTTCATATGAGATATTTATATCCAGCTGTGAAATTTACAGTGGGTCTCTCTTGCTGTCCTTGTAGCACTGAGTTGACGGTCACGGAGACGGGCCAAGCGAATATGGCGATCCTGATTACGGGTGGTCACACGTGGTCTTCCGGATCTTGGTCTGTCCCGAGTGGTCCCTGTGTCACGGAATCGTGTCCTCAGCCTACTGATGGTGGACTTGTGCACTTGCAGACATCTGGCAACGTTGCGAGCCGTTAAACCAGCATCAAGCGTACCAATGGCGCGTTCTCTCAGATTATCGTTAAGGCGAGGCGTCGTGGTAATGCAGTAACTTTTGAATCTTACCATTTCTTTTTATAGCCCCCGGATAAACAAAGGGAATTGCCACTCCCATTTGTTGCTCCCACTACCATATCACTCAAAACATACCGCACCTCCGATACTTTGTACACGTGCTCAACACCACTCGGGGTCGTGTTTGCCTGCAAACACACGCTCCAATGGTTACAACTCACTTATTGTAATGTGTATCTCAGTTGACAACTCAACAGGACAGCTGAACTCTTGCCTAAATTAACGACCAAAACTTGCGTTTCTTTTGTTGTTCAGTATACATTTTCACTTTCGTTTCACACCATCGTTTGTTACATTAGTTATGGACAGCAACCCCACCTATAGAACTGCCCCACCCCACTCCGACAACCCTCCCCCTCTGTTTTTTTTGACAAATCACACCCTATTTTTACGGATGTTAAAATGGTAAATAGTTTTGATAATGAGTACTTTGGCCATTTTAGGAAACAGTTTTGAAAACATCTTCATGCTTATGTTTAATGTTAGCAGAGAATTTAAGACCTATACAATACATTTGGTTCTATTTTTATCTCCCTCTGTAGCATCAAGTCAATGACATAAAGATAATTTAAAGGCGGAATAATCTCAGATTCTTCCACTGCTCTGTAATGTCGTCATCATTTTTGCACGTTTCTCTCCAACAGCGGCTGTGAGAATTGTGGAGAATTTCTTTTTTTTTTCCATTTGGCAAACGGTTATTAACAAGAACACCAGACCTTGTGAAATCACAGGAAAACTCAGTCATGTTTGCTGTGAATCTAGATACAGGCTACCTCCTCTCCTCATTTTATCATTCCTCTCCTTATTCTCCTCCTCGTCCTCCTCCTCCTGCTTCTTCATTCTCCAAATCTGCATGACTCGGCTGAGCACCCTCCATCTCCTGCTCCTGTCTCCCTGCACTGAATCAGCTGAGCAGAAAGCTAACTATTACGGATGGCTGAAGGACTACCATGGCTCATTGTTGTCTATGTGTGAAAGCCTTTGTGCATGTTAACGTGTCTGTATGTGATTATCTTGGTTGGGAACTGGATTCAAGCTCTGAATGTCCGTGGAAAGTCATGCTTGACATATTTCACTCCATTTTGCATGTCACCAGAGCGACTACCGCAAGGGTTATTAAAATCTTGCTCAAATTAATTCAGTAACTGTTTGGTAATTGTATCATTGCGCTGATTTTTCTACAAGCAAAAGAGGAGATTACCTCTTAATAAAGCAAAAGACAGAAACCGTAAACATTAACCGGCCGATGAGATATTGAAAACAAACAACTCTATGATGAGGCATGGTGCATAAGAAGCTTGACGACTTCATTAACTCCATCAGTCTTGGCCTTAACATGGATGCAGGGCTAAAGGGCTGAGGGCAAAGTAAGCCCTCGATCTCCTGGGAAATCCTGGTGGATGCTTAAAGCTACTGTAAGGAACATACTGCACTATGTACTTAGACTGCTGTCAGTTTCAATTTAACCACTGAGGTGTATTGCTTGTCATGGCCTCCTTGAACTACGCTGTAGATATGAAGGCAGCAGTGCATTTTAATGCTTTTCCCCTAGTGCACTGGGAATAATAAAATGTAAATGCTATATTCGTTCCTTTCCCACTTGTTTCTCCATAAATTGTTAGACTGCTATTTCTCATTTTGCAGCTGTACTGAAAAATGGGGAAAGAAAGGCAAACCTCAACTCTATTGTGATGCTTTGTGAATTCATACATCTCTGCTCTTTAACTTTCAAGTGTTTGGTAATGACGCCCATCAGAATTTACAGAGTCTGCAGCAACAAACAGTCATAAATTGCTTTAATTCTCAGGAAGAACTGCCCTTTTAAAAAAAGCTTTTAATGATGACGCCACAATTGTCAGTGAACTTAAAGTTCCATTTTTTTCCTCCGTAAAAGAATTCAGAGATTGTTAATGCCAAACTCTAAACACACTCGACATAACACAAACAAACTGTCATATAAACAGGAACATTTCATTGAGGAGTTCATTTGTGCAGCCGTGCAAAAGCCTTCACCAGACGACCGCTTTGTTAAACTCATTGCATTACGGCTTGTTTTTGCATCTCAGTGGCATCAGCAGAACTGTGGCAACATTTTAACGTTACAAAATAAGAAAGATGTAATAATTATTGTGTATAATTATGCCTATTGTGAGTTTGATACGACTCAGCTTAAACTATAGTTTTTGTTCAAAGAATTGCACACGCATGCCATTGCACAAATACATTCCACAACATAACAATTAAAAAATGACAAGCTTAATGATTGGAGTTGGAATCTGTCATGACAACAGCATAAGGGCTCATTTATGCTCTACGTTAACTATCTAAAGTAAAATAATATGAAGTATCTTTTAAGATGATTAAATTTTGATTAAATGTTAATTAAATATTGATTAATTCTAACATTACCAGCGACTCACTCCATGTGCAGGGGCGTGGTCTGCGATTGCGATTGATGGTTGGCTGTGTGCAGGGTGTGTCAGGTACCCAGGTTGAAATTAGATAAAAACACGGTGAGTTCATTTGCCTCCTACATTACAGGACCTGCACTGTGACTATTGCGCACATGTATATTGCGATGACGATGCTCGAGCCACATGACGCATGGAAGTATGAATTCAGTGACACATGACAACGTTAAAAACATTAGAGACGTCCCTATTTACGTACATAAAGCGAGCATATGAATGAATGAATTAATGAATTTTTTTATTATTGTGTCTTGCATAAAAAAACATACCCAGCCCTTACATGGGCTTCTAAGACACCAAAAATACACACCAAAAATCAAACACCACACAATAGGCACAATAGATATGAACAAAACAAAATACTGACCTATTTAAACAAACACATTAGCTGCTTTTTCCAGGCTTTACAAACAAATAATGCTAATTTATATACAGGGTGACACAAAAAACGGGAACTTTTTAACAATCCAATAAAATCAAGAGTGATGGAAGAAAAATGTTTTATTCATAGTAATTGAAACCTTAAACCATGCCATTTAAGAAACGATGGAATTTTCCTTTTTTAAAAATTACTTCCTGTAGATGGCGTCCTCCTGTACGAATGCATTCTTGAAATCTGCTGTTGAGATTCCTCATTGACCGCTGCAACATCTCAGCTGGGATACTGTGAATTTCATCCTGAATTCTCTGTTTTAACTCATCCAGAGTTCTTGGTCGAGTCGTGTACACTTTACTCTTGAGATAGCCCCACAAGAAAAAATCACAAACGGACAAATCTGGCGATCTAGGGGGCCAGGAGTACGAGCACTTCTTGATCGTCCTGTTGGTTCCGACGTTTTTACAACGTAGGATGTCATGGTACTGTTCCATCAAAACACGTGATAAAATGTTGGATTAATAACTTTGAAGAGACTGGATCTGCCCTAAAGAAGAAACCAACAGGACGACCAAGAAGTGCTCGTACTCCTGGCGCCCTAGATCGCCAGATTTGTCCGTTTGTGATTTTTTCTTGTGGGGCTATCTCAAGAGTAAAGTGTACACGACTCGACCAAGAACTCTGGATGAGTTAAAACAGAGAATTCAGGATGAAATTCACAGTATCCCAGCTGAGATGTTGCAGCGGTCGATGAGGAATCTCAACAGCAGATTTCAAGAATGCATTCGTACAGGAGGACGCCATCTACAGGAAGTAATTTTTAAAAAATGAAAATTCCATCACTGTTTCTTAAATGGCATGTTTTAAGGTTTCAATTACTATGAATAAAATATTTTTCTTCCATCGCTCTTGGTTTTATTGGATTGTTAAAAAGTTCCCGTTTTTTTGTGTCACCCTGTACATTAAAGGTTGTTGTGAAATACATATTGAAGTTGTGCTTCTGCAAAGACAGATCTGACCTCTGCCACCCAAAGGGACCTTGTCTTACTCCAGCCAAATACTTTTTTGGTTATTCGATTATCTGGCATATTAATAATTCCATTCCATAATCGAGCATAAATGAGCCTTAAATGTATTCAAGCACAATATCAAGCCCATTTTCACAATTTCTACTCTAATACATACATCAATGTTGAAAATCAATGTTGCACACCAGTTTATACAGTGTGTATTGGAATGATTTAGCCTCATGAATCAGCGTTTTCTTTTCATTGCAGAGCTGCAGGCGTTTGTCCTAGGGTCTCTGCTAAACATGTGGCCTTTAGCACCAGCATTCAGGAAACATCGGAAAAGCCATTTGTCTTCATTATATTCCATGCTCATCCCCTTTCCTCCTCCTCATCGGCCTCCTCATTCCACAACCCCTCCCCCCATCTCTCTTGCAATCTTGCCTCCAATGATAGCGTGGCATTTGGAATGAAATTTTGGATGCTGCAGAGGCCGTGTCTCTATTTTTTTTTTCGCCGTCGTTTAAACGTGTCATTTACAAGTGAAATTCTCAGCCATTTACACGTCTGATATTATTTCAATGCTGATCCAGTGGAAACTGTTAAAATCCAGCCTCCTCTTTTAATTGTTGACAAGCTCATTTAATTTATCTTTTGTTAGAGCGTTCATTTGAGCCGGAATCGATTTTCCTTTCAGAGATGCATGACATTCCCTGCTAGTATCCAGGAGGAAAAAGCAGCAGGAGAAAATGAAACCATGAAAAAAAAAGACCGCAGATGCCATTTCAGTTTGTAAAAGAAAGGGGGTTATGGGAGGGTGGAAGGACCATGCATCTAGTCACTCTGCTTTTTAGAAGAATAGAATAGAATAGAATAGAATAGAATAGAATAGAATAGAATAGAATAGAATAGAATAGAATAGAACAAACAGAATAGACTTTATTTGCCATTTGCACAGATACATAGCAGTATAGGTACATTGGAATTCTTGTGCGTTTCCCTGAGTCAGAAAAGGAGTTAGAAAAAGATAAAGATGCGACAAAAAAGACGGATACAAAACATAAAAACAGCTAAAACATATAAGAAACTGTTATTGCACATATAAGCACAAATACGCATTTGTAAATTAGAGTATTATAAAAAAAGAGTAATAATAATAAAAATAGCACTGGTCTACAAGGAAAATGCTTCCAGAATAAAAGTAATGAAATTTTACCACATGAGAGTCACTGATAAAGAAAAATCAAGTCAAAAATGTTGGTTGGCTGAACTTTCCAAGATACAGCCTGGGGTCAAAATGTGAAATTCAAGAATTATCGAGAGAATGGGTTTGACTCAAAAGGAATATTTTTTCTCAGAGCTACAAGATCTACTTCAAAACACTGTCTGCACATTAGAATACATTCACTTTACAGGTTCTATTTAGTGGAAGATTTATCAAACTATTATACACAGGGTGGGGAAGCAAAATTTACAATGAACATTTAGTTGTTTTTTCTCAGCAGGCACTACATCAATTGTTTTGAAGCCAAACATATATTGATGTCATAATCATACCTAACACTATTATCCATACCTTTTCAGAAACTTTTGCCCATATGAGTAATCAGGAAAGCAAACGTCAAAGAGTGTGTGATTTGCTGAATGCACTCGTCACACCAAAGGAGATTTCAAAAATAGTTGGAGTGTCTATAAAGACTGTTTATAATGTAAAGAAGAGAATGACTATGAGCAAAACTATTACGAGAAAGTCTGGAAGTGGAGGAAGCAACAAAAAACGTACCAAAGCTTTCATTAACCCTTTCATGCATACTGGTCACTACAGTGGACAACTATTCTCGAGAATTTTTTAAAAAAATTGTTATTACCTTTTTGTTTTTAAATGTTTTTACCTCCACCAAGGAGGTTATGTTTTTGCCAGGGTTTGTTTGTTTGTTTGTTTGTCTGTCCGTTAGTGTGCAACATAACTCAAAAAGTTATGGACAGATTTTGATGAAATTTTCAGGGTTTGTTGGGAATGGGATAAGGAAGAAATGATTAAATTTTGGTGGTGATCGGGGATGGGGGGGCCCACACCACAAAATTTCATCAAAATCTGTCCATAACTTTTTGAGTTATGTTGCACACTAACGGACAGACAAACAAACAGACAGACAAACAAACAAACAAACAAACCCTGGCAAAAACATAACCTCCTTGGCGTGGGGGGGCCCACGGGGGGGGGGGCACTGATCAGCCTTGGCGGAGGTCTGCGCTCTCCGAGTGCTTCTAGTTTTTTTTTTTGTTTTTTTTACATTTTTTAAATTATTTATTTTTCATAAGAAATTTTTCAATCACATTGTTTTTTTCAAGATTAAAGAGAAATGAAAACACTCAGGGAAAAAAATCTTCTCATAATTTGTGCATGAAAGGGTTAAAGCCCTCAAATCCAAAATCCTAAAGGATCCAACCAGATCCATGAGAAAAATGGCAATTGAACTTGAGGTAGACAACAAGACCGTTAGAAATGCAGTAAAATATGATTTGAAGTTAAAATCTTACACAAGAACACCAAAACAATTGTTGACAACAGCTATGAAGGAAAAGAGATTGGAAAGGTGCAAGAAAATTATTACGTGGTTCAAGAAAAAGTCCTCCATTGTAACGATCTTTTCAGATGAAAAGATCTTCACTGTCGATGCTGTTCTGAACCGCAGAAATGACAGATTTATCGCAAAATCTCCTTTGGTGTGACGAGTGCATTCAGCAAATCACACACTCTTTGACGTTTGCTTTCCTGATTACTCATATGGGCAAAAGTTTCTGAAAAGGTCTGGATAATAGTGTTAGGTAGGATTATGACATCAGTATATGTTTGGTTTCAAAACAATTGACGTAGTGCCTGCTGAGAAAAAACAACTAAATGGACATTGTAAATTTTGCTACCCCACCCTGTAAATGTACATAAATCAATATATATGTATAATAACACTTAATCATATGCCTTGAAAACATGAGCAAACCGGCACTTTTGTCATTTATTTTCCAATTAATCTTATTAAAATCCGTAACATTTAGCACATTTAATCTCTGAAGCAAATCATTTCTAAAAAATTGTAGACCAGTGTAAGAGTACTGAGAGGTAACAACAAGTTATTGCACATTTGGATTAAAAGTACTGGGACTTAGAGCCGGTTATTGCACGTTAAATTAAAATACTGGGCGGTAGAGTAGGTTATTGCACATTTAGGGCATCTACAACTGTGAATTTAGTCATTAACATATTACTCAGTGTGAGATTGAGCGAGCATATGTGCGAATACGACATGCGCATACTTCTAGGTCTGGATGCATGCTTTCATCATTCTCTGTGAGAATACAGCTGTGCCATTAACCTATTACTCATGATGGTGTGTGTGTGTCTGTGCTTTTCTGTGTGTCGTACAAGTACCAGCTGTATATTCTCTCCAGCACATTTAGAGAAGCACAAGCGTTCATTAATAACAAGAGCTCTAAAGCACCATTTGCTAAGCTAAACTGAACACAACAATGCATTTCCTCTCTCTGCCTCCTCTCCCTATGTCTGCTCTGAGAAAGAAATGGCAATTATTCTTTACTTGATTGCTGTCTGTCACACTGACTGAAAGTAATTGTTACGGCAATCATTTTTTTAAGCCGGCGTGTGTAGCAACGCAGACGGGAGGCGAAGGCACGCTGGGTTTTATTTTAAGAAATGAGCGCAGACTAGCCACATCACAAGTCAATATACTGTATCTGGGTTTAATCTAAAGTTGTTCTAGGTGAGCATGAATTAACAGAGACAGAGCATTTGTCATTACATCGACTCAGTTACCCGAAAGAACTGCTAAAAAAATGACGCAAGCTCAGGCAAGCGAGTCTGAGTAGCCTTGCATCAGCCCCGTGTAATAACGTTTACTTAAAACATCAAGTTCTTCTAAGATGTAATTGTGTCTCCCATGTTCACTCATGGCCACTTTATTAGGTACACCCTAGAAATCAGGGGTCTCAAACTCATTTTCTTTCAGGGGCCACATTTGATCTCCAGTAGGCCGGACCACTAAAATAAAAGCATAACAACCTATAAATAATGCCAACTCCAAATTTTTGTCTTTGTTTTTGTGCAAAAAAACAAAAACAAACAAACTTTAAATTGTGAAAATACTTACTTTTATAAACTATCCAAAGAAGAAAGATGTGAATAATCTGAAAAAAAAGAAATTTCTAAAGAATTATTAGTGCAATTTTAACAATATTATGCCTCAACTTATCATTTCTACATGTGCATTATGGATCAGATCTACAAAGACACTAAGCACTGAGTAACAGGCAGAAAATTGTTAAAATTGTGCTTAATTTTCTTTAGACACTTCAGGTTGTTCATATTATTCACATTTTATTGTTTCAGGATAGTTTGTAAATGTAAATATTTTCATAGTTTGTTATTTTTTGCACTAAAACAAAGACAAAAATTTGAAGTTGTCATTATTTATAGGCATAGTGTAATATTATTTTTATCACATCAAAGCGAGAAGAAAATATGGAGTCATGGTTTGTATGTGGAACCTGAACTAAAATGAGTTCGACATCTTAGACTGTGGAATTTATGCAATTTGCAAATTCAATTCATCGCACAGGCCGGATTTGGAACCTTTGGCGGGCCGCATGTTTAAGACCCCTGCAATAAATACTGGTTATACCTAATAAAGTGGCCAGTGACTGTATAGGCTACAGCCTCAGGGTTCAGTATGTTGGTTTGCATGGTGGTTATTTGAGTCAGTTTTGCCTTTCTATCAGCTGGAACCAGTCTGGACATTCTCCTCCAACCTCTCACCTAGAGAATTACTGTTCACTGGATATTTATGTAAACGCTGGAGATGGTTGTCTGTAAAACTCTCTGTAGATGAGCCATTTCTAAGATGCTCCGACCAACAGCCATGCCACATTCAAAGTGACTTAAATCACCTTTGCTCCCCATTCTGATGCTCAGCTTGACTTTCAGTAGATCATCTTAATCATGTGTACATTCCAAAATAGGTCGAGGTGCTGCCAAGTGAAGGCTCTATGAGTGAAGTTGAGCAGATGTTTCCAAAAAGGTGGCCAGTGTTTGTATACTGTGCAGACGGAAGAGGATTAGGGCCACTGGGGAAAAAAATCAAGGTCCAATATGTATATTTTTATTATTATTCTGAGAAAAGAGTCCGAATTCTGACTTTTTTCCTTGGTATTCTGACTTTTCTCTTAGAATTCTGACTTAAATCTCAGAATTCTGACTTTTTTCTCCTAACAATAATAAAATATATATATATTTTGGACCTTATTTTTTCCCCAGTGGCCCTACTCCTCTTCTGTAGAATTCAGACTTTTTTCTCAGAATAATAACAAAACCAAATTGAACCTTTTTTTTCCCAGTGGCCCTAATCCTCTTCCATATATGCATCACTAAAATCTGTGTACACTTCAGTTTTGAGCTGGAGAAAAAAGTCCGAATTCTTTTTTCCTCGGTATTCTGACTTTTCTCTTAGAATTCTGACTTAAATCTCAGAATTCTGACTTTTTTCCCAGAACAATAATAAAAAAAAATGTATATTGGACCTTAATTTTTTTTCCCCAGTGGCCCTAATCCTCTTCGGACTTTTTTCTTAGAAAAATAATTTTAAAAAATATATTGGACCTATATTTTTTCCCCCCAGTGGCCCTAATCATCTTCCGCAGATCTCAGACTTTTTTTCTCAGAATAATAATAAAAAAATATATCTTGAACCTTAATTTTTTTTCCAGTGGCCCTAATCCTCTTCTGTATATGCATCACTAAAGTCTGTGTACACTTCAGTTTTGAGCTGTGGTAAACAACAAACATTAATCTGACAGCATTACATAGAAACAGCTGATTAAATAACATAATAAATAAAACTTAGGTATAGAGTTGAAATAATACTATACATGTACAGTCCCACATCAATTTTAAAAATAGGTTAACTTCCAAAAAAAAAAAAAAAAAAAATCTGTCTCATTGTTTTTTCCCCACACCTAAAGAGGAATAAAAACACTCAGGAAAAAAATCTTGACTATGGTTCTCATAATTAAGGCATCAAAGGGTTAAGCTTATTATGATATAGGAATATATTACATCATTTTTATTAACATACAGTACAAACTGATATAAGGGGTCAAAATTCTATGGGGTGGGTCACAATTCTATATAGAAAAGTGACCTGGGAGGCAGATTTTCATGGGGTCAGAATTCTATATGACACCGCCCATTATCAAGTGACTCAAAGTACAACTCAGATATCATGTAAACACATAATAATAATAATAATAATAATAATAATAATAATAATAATAACACTGGTCAACAACAAATTTATTGTTTAGGTTTTTTGAGCTGATTTAGGATAATTTTGGTGTGCTGAATCCAAAAATCACATTAATTTTGCTCAATCAGGTCAACTTTCTGAACTATGCTACATATTGGCTTTTGAACATTTTTGCTTACATTTATGGGCATTTTCACATCATATGATACAAAATTCTTTCATATTTCTTGCAATAAACGAGTTCTGAAGATTTTACTTTTGCCAATTTATGATTAATGTTTTTTCTAATATTACAGGTGAATGAAACGGCTTCGACTAGAAGATCTTGCAAAAATAAGCCTGACGTATTCTGCTACATCTGCGGTGAATACATATTAAATAATAAATACATCCTGTTAGAAAATGATTTTTTTTCTCTTAAAACCTATTTTGGGTGAGAACTATATAAAAAAATCAACTGATAAAGTCACAAAAATGTAATCAATTTTGTGAGAAGATTAAATTTTTCAAAATCAAATTAGCAAAAAAAACCTGACCTGATTGAGAAAAACAGATGCCATTTTTGGATTTAGCAGTGCAAAATGGTCCTAATTCAGTTGAAAAAACCTAGACAACTTGCAAAAAACTTTTTTTGTAACCCAGTGTAGTAGTAATAATAATAATAATAATAATAATAATAATAATAATAATAATAATAATAATAATAATAATAATGATAATACAGGGTGGGGAAGCAAAATTTACAATATTTTGAGGCAGGGATTGAAAGACAGTGTATGACCAATTAGTTTATTGAAAGTCATGAGAATTTATTTGCCACAAGAAAATTTACATAATAGAAAATGTTTTTATTCTATGTGTCCTCCTTCTTTCTCAATAACTGCCTTCACACGCTTCCTGAAACTTGCGCAAGTGTTCCTCAAATATTCGGGTGACAACTCCTCCCATTTTTCTTTAATAGTATCTTCCAGACTTTCTCGTAATAGTTTTGCTCATAGTCATTCTCTTCTTTCCATTATAAACAGTCTTTATGGAGACTCCAACTATTTTTGAAATCTCCTTTGGTGTGACGAGTGCATTCAGCAAATCACACACTCTTTGACGTTTGCTTTCCTCATTACTCATATGGGCAAAAGTTTCTGAAAAGGTATGGATGATAGTGTTAGGTATGATTATGACATCAATATATGTTTGGTTTCAAAACAATTGATGTAGTGCCTGCTGAGAAAAAACAACTAAATGTTCATTGTAAATTTTGCTTCCCCACCCTGTAATAATAATAATAATAATAATACATTGGTTTTATATAGCACTTTTCTAGGTCCTCAAAGATGCTTATGAGAGTACATACATATTACAAATGGCACCTTTAAATCATCAACTCTAAACTTCTGTTCTTCTGAAAATGAACCATGATTAGATTGATGGAATAAAATGTTTAAAATGACGCCTCAGTTCCCAGAGCTGCTCAAAATTGGGAGATTAATCACTCAGATTCAGCGAATGAGGTTAGTGTCGACTGTCTGACTCCAAACCTCAGTCTGAATCACAGTCTTATGGCACAATAAGATCCTCTGTGGAGCTTTCTGATAAACAACATAGCGCACACACATCAATATACTGTCACCTTTTTGTCATCGTGATTGCTGTTGCTGTCATCTTTCCGTCGCCCTTCTCTCTCTCTCGTCATTATCGTCATCGGTCGTTCTGCTTCGCCGGCCTTAAAAAGTGTGTACGTTTCAAGAGCAGAGTGTGGGACCTGATGCATGTACAATATGTCCATCTGCGCTTGTGCGCGCTCGTCCCTTGTCTCCTTGACTTACTGTCACCGTCGGCCTATGGGGACACCACCACCCACACACTCTCTGATATGCAGTGTTAAATGCAAAGTCTGTGTGCGCACATGGGAGTTGATGTGAATAAAATTGGACTTGTAGAGCGGCTGAATGGTTTAGTGTTAGTTTGTGCTCAGGGATAAAAGGATTTGTGGGCATTGTTTGTGTGTATTTGTGTCCAAGTGTGTGTGAGAGGGACACAGTAACCCAGGGAGGTTATATGGGGGAAAATTTTCATATTATTACACTGGGTTACAAAAAAATGTTTTTTGCAAGTTGTCTAGGTTTTTTCAACTGAATTAGGACCATTTTGCACCGCTAAATCCAAAAATGACATCTGTTTTTCTCAATCAGGTCAGGTTTTTTTGCTAATTTGATTTTGAAAAATTTGATCTTCTCATAAAATATAATAATTAATACCAAAATAAGATTGGTAAGCACACTTTATGAAACTTGTGACTTGATTCCTGTTAGGTACAATGGTGTATTCACCGCAGATGTAGCAGAATACGTCAGGCTTATTTTTGCAAGATCTTCTAGTCGAAGCCATTTCATTCACCTGTAATATTAAAAAAATACATTCATCATAAATTGGCAAAAGTAAAATCTTCAGAACTTGTTTATTGCAAGAAATATGAAAGAATTTTGTATCATATGATGTGAAAATGCCCATAAATGTAAGCAAAAATGTTAAAAAGCCAATATGTAGCATAGTTCCGAAAGTTGACCTGATTGAGCAAAATGAATGTGGTTTTTGGATTCAGCACACCAAAATGATCCTAAATCAGCTCAAAAAACTTAAACAACAAATTTGTTGTTGACCAGTGTTATCCTTTTTTTTTTTCTTTTTTTTTTTTTGAGGTGAAATTGAGCAAACTGGGATATAGCTACAATTTATTATTATTTTTTCAATTAGTTATGTGGCTCATTTATCTAATATAAGTATCTCAAACTACCCCCATATCTTTGTCACCTCCTGTCTTAATTCACCAGTGGATACAATTCCCGTTCATCACATGGGCTCCTCCTCAGAGTCCCCAGAATCCACTCTGAACTTGGTAAAACAGCTTTTTCAAGGATCCATCTACAGCTTTATGCTGGAGAAATTGTGGTAAAACAGGTGACCATACACATGTATTTTGGGACTGTCCAAGCTTGTTTATATACTGGAAAAATGTCAAAGAAGAAACTGAAAGAATTGTAAAAAGAGAAGTCCCTTCAAATGTTTTGTTCTATTTACTGGAGTCATACTGGTCAGTGATTTTAATGCAGAGCAGAGATATATTTTACATATTTTACTACTGATTGCTAAAAAAAATAGTAACAGTAAATTGGAAGAGTGTCAAATCACCAACGGTAATAGAATGGAAACAAAGACTGAAACAAGTGTACACTATGGAAAGAATGACCGCATCATTACAAATGAAAATGGATCTTTTTAAGCGGAGATGGCACATGGTCGAAGACTATTTGTATATGACTACTGATTACTCATATGGGCAAAAGTTTCTGAAAAGGTATGGATAATAGTGTTAGGTATGATTATGACATCAATATATGTTTGGTTTCAAAACAATTGATGTAGTGCCTGCTGAGAAAAAACAACTAAATCTTCATTGTAAATTTTGCTTCCCCACCCTGTACAGTTTATGGAGACCACAGGGAAATGTTTGAAAATGCATAATTCCATTTAAAATAAGCAAAATATCACTCCTTTAATGTACACTTGAAAATATAACAACATGATATTTGCTCTTATGTAAGAGACAAACTTGTGAGTTAGGGACATATTTGGTCACGGTAAAAGAAAAGTACAGCCTGTCTATTATAGAAAGGTAAAAAAGCCATGTAACTCGGTATTTTATATTAAAAAAAATATATCTTTCAGTCACTTCTGCACAGAAATGGGCATCTACTGTAAATGTGAACTTCACTCTATTTTCAATACAGAAGCTTCCTGCATGTTTGTACAGGGTGGGGAAGCAAAATTTACAATATTTTGAGGCAGGGATTGAAAGACCAAATGTATGACCAAATAATTTATTGAAAGTCATGAGAATTTAAATCTTCAAATCATATTTTACTGCATTTCTAACGGTCTTGTTGTCTACCTCAAGTTCAATTGCCATTTTTCTCATGGATTTGGTTGGATCCTTTAGGATTTTGGATTTCAGAGCTTTAATAAAAGCTTTGGTACGTTTTTTGTTGCTTCCTCCACTTCCGGACTTTCTCGTAATAGTTTTGCTCATAGTCATTCTCTTCTTTCCATTATAAACAGTCTTTATGGACACTCCAACTATTTTTGAAATCTCCTTTGGTGTGACGAGTGCATTCAGCAAATCACACACTCTTTGACGTTTGCTTTCCTGATTACTCATATGGGCCAAAGTTTCTGAAAAGGTATGGATAATAGTGTTAGGTATGATTATGACATCAATATATGTTTGGTTTCAAAACAATTGATGTAGTCCCTGCTGAGGAACAACAACTAAATGTTCATTGTAAATTTTGCTTCCCCACCCTGTACAGTAATGTGAATTTGTATCTGAGCTGCTCATTTGTTGGCATAGCGACACTAACATCCATGTCACCTCCATCCATGATAACAGCTGTAATACCTTTTCTGTGTAGGATCATCCACAAAAATCCCAATACTTGTTCCTGGGTTCTCATCACTTTCCTTCTGCTCCTCTACACCTTCGAAACTCTCCAACGTTAGTCGCTGTTGTGAAAAAACCACCAGCTTCCAGTGTATGCATCTTACAGGTTGAGCCTTTAAGTCAGTTTTTAAAGGTCCCGTATTATGCAAATCTCACTTTGTGACAGTTTTCTTATAGTAGTGTGTGTTGCAGTAGCCTCATTATGAGGTTCAAATTTGAAAACTGTCTGTTTCCTCCCTGCCTTGCTGCACCACATTTTGTGAAAATGCCTGCTCAAACGGCCGAGTTTGAGTTGGGTCCGCTTATGACGACATAAGCGGATTTAACTCCTCCCCCTGACTGTGCCCCCACCCTGGCAAAGCGAGCTCCGCCCTGGCAAAGTACCTCTTGGACAACAAACATGGCGAAGGCGAGACACGCAAGTTGTGGTGTTGTTGGCTGCACACACCAACACGATAGTTTATTTTTGCTCCCCACTTCCGAGCCTCTCCGTAAAAAGTGGCTGGATTCTATCTTTGATGGTCATGTACCAAACAACATTCCCAAACGCTTGTATGTGTGTGCCCGCCATTTCACGGACGAGTGTTTTTCGAACATGGGCCCATACAGCTGCGGCTTAGCACAAAGACTCCGAATCAAGAAGGACGCAGTACCAACGCTTCGTGACCCAAGTACAAGTGTGGGAGATTTAAGTTCTGATCATTTTTTGTATCTTTACTGCATAACCCTACATTACGGATAAGCTGGTGGTTGTTGTGTACGTCTAACGTTAGCATGGCAGCTAACATAGCTCGGTTACTGCTGCTAACGTTTGCGTCCCCGTTAACATGCAAGAGCTGATAATATCAAGAGACATTCAACAGAACTACTTTGAACACGGGCCTTTTGTGGTTGGCGTCAGTATAGTTAGCATCAAGCTTGTTTGTAGCTGCCTGCAGTAGTGGCGGCAGGCGTCTTTCCGTGTCAGGTCCACGAACCCGACACAACACCGCCGTTTTCCGTCGGGGCTCAATCACGCCTCAAGGCAAAGAAAGCCAGTGTTTGGAAACACGTTCTGTCTGAGACGTGTATGATGGCTTCACAGTCAACATTAGCGCGTAGTACCACTAGCGCAAGCCGCGTCCTCTCCCAGAGAGGGGAGGGGGAGTGGGCGTGGACAGATGCGTTCATTTGCATACCCGGAAGCAGGCCCAGAAACAGCCTGTTCTGAGGAGGGCTGGTGAGAGAGACTTTTTCGACCGCTGAAACTCCGAAAAAAGGATGATTTTGGGGCGAACAAACTTAAATACTATGTTTTTGGGCTTCTGAGACCTATATGACATGACTGAAAAATAGCATAATACGGGACCTTTCAGCAAACTCAACAAATCAGAAGCAGCAGGGGTTGAAACTCTGATCTTAATCTCTCTTTTAAATAATAAATGCAACATTTTTTCTATCTTTGATTAAATGATTAATTATTGCTTTAGAAGAGCTGCTGTGAACGTGGCTCCTTTCACTTTTTTTTTTTTCCATCATGATGTAGCTATAGCTCACAACCTGCCAAAGGCTCAGGTTCCACTTTAGGGTGACACCAGGCCCTGGTGCTCGTACACTGGTACTCTGCAGAACCCCCAGGGCGTTCTGTCACTGCACATCAAAATGAAACAGTCACTCAAAGTTGTAATTAGTTTGCAGCTTTGTTTTTGACAAGGTCAAAGTAAACCCTGATGGGTGGTACCACCTGTCACTGTGTATTGCATGTTTGTCTGGTACATATAAAATATATGTTCTGTTCATGTTTTCATTTCTTGTATTTATCATTTAATGGTCTTATTTATTTTATTTTACTTTTTTTTTTTTTTTCCTCTGCCTAGTTTACTTAGTTCTGGTTCTAGTTATTATTACCTTTATAATTATCACCATGATTGTTATTGTTAGTGAAAATTATCTTGGTAAGATTTCTTGAGATAAGATTTTAAAGATCTTTCATTTTTCTCAGTTTCTAACATTATGACGATTAACTTTAATCTGAGCTTTAATGAACATCTACATGATCAGTGAATTAAATACACAGGAAAAAATCAAAATCTTACCAAGTGTATTTTTCCTCATTTCTAGTCAAAATATCTCCTCACACTTAAAATAAGACAGAATCACCTAAAGAGTAACTTTTCAGTGAGATATAAAAACTTATTTTTAGACAGTTAGACTAGATTATTTAGATAATTTTCACTTGTTCCATTGGCAGATTTTTATTTATTTTTTTGCTTAATTCAAGCAAAAAAAAAAAAAAAAAAAAAAAAATCTGCCAATGGAACAAATGAAAATTATCATGGTAAGATTTTTTGAAATACAATTTTCCAGATCTATTGTCTAAAAATAAGTTCTTATATCTCACTGAAAAGTTCCTCTTTAGGTGATTATGTCTTCTTTCAAGTGTGATGAGATATTTGGACTAGAAATGAGAAAAATACACTTGGTAAAATTTTGATTTTTTCCAGTGTATGGGAAAATACCAGATTTTCATTGAAAAAAAACAAAATACAGAGGATAGTATTACAATAAATGGTGATAAATAGCTTAAAAAAGGTTAAGTAGAGGGAAAATTAATTTGGGAACTGATGCAAAAGTAGCACTGGGTCTTTATGGGTTAAATAAAATAAAGTAAAATGCCTGCTTTTCACAGTATAATGCAAAATGCAGAAGATAATACCAAAATAAATGGTCATAAAATACTTAAAAAAAGGTTAAAATGGAGCAGAATTCATTTGAAGGATGCCTTTGTTACCTCCACCAGGAAGTACTGTGATCACTTTGCTTTGTGTGTTTGTGTGCGTACGTGCACGTTGTTAGCAAGATAACTCAAAAAGTTATGGATGGATTGTCATGAAATTTCCAGGAAATGTTGATACTGGCACAAGGAAGAAATTATTAAATTTTGCTGGTGATCGGGGAGGGGGCAGATCTGTCTTGGCGGAGGTCTGCGCTCTCCGAGTTCTTGTTTTGAGTTTTAAAATATGTTGTGAAGTGGTATAGGACTGTAAAATCATGACAAGACAGAAATGAGAACAAAACATGCCTCTGTTCTAAAACAAGATTTAGATTTTTTCCAGTGTGTGCTGTGATCATAACACTGGGTTACAAAAAATGTTTTTTGCAAGTTGTCTTGGTTTTTTCAACTGAATTAGGACCATTTTGCACCGCTAAATCCAAAAATGACATCTGTTTTTCTCAATCAGGTCAGGGTTTTTTTGCTAATTTGATTTTGAAAAATTAGATCTCACAAAATATAATAATTAATACCAAAATAAGATTGGTAAGCACACTTTATGAAACTTGTGACTTGATTCCTGTTAGGTACAATGGTGTATTCACCGCAGATGTAGCAGAATACGTCAGGCTTATTTTTGCAAGATCTTCTAGTCGAAGCCATTTCATTCACCTGTAATATTAAAAAAAACATGAATCATAAATTGGTAAAAGTAAAATCTTCAGAACTCGTTTATTGCAAGAAATATGAAAGAATTTTGTATGATATGATGTGAAAATGCCCATAAATGTAAGCAAAAATGTTAAAAAGCCAATATGTAGCATAGTTCAGAAAGTTGACCTGATTGAGCAAAATGAATGTGATTTTTGGATTCAGCACACCAAAATGATCCTAAATCAGCTCAAAAAACTTAAATAATAAATTTGCTGTTGACCAGTGTAGTCAGTGCTGTGTCAGAGTTAATCCTGAATAAGATCGTACTTCCTACAGCTCGTACTCAATGCTAAAAACCTATGATTGGAAACTTGGATCGCACACACGTGGAGCGATGGAGGGAGGGGGTGTCTTGGACGTTTTGTGCCCAGCGGCCTGTGCATTCTTAATCTGTCCTCAGTTAGAAGGTGGATCTATTGGCCACCTGTGTTTGTTTCTAATGGCTCCTTTCCTACATCAGTGTGTGTTTGTGTTAAATAACCAGGACCTGAGGGTCATACGAGGCATGTGGCCAGTGTTTATGCGAGCTGGGATGTTGGCTGTGAAATACTGGCACCACGTTCGCATCCAAAAGTCAGTTTTCACCTCTCTCTGACTCCTTCTTCCTGTTGCACCCAGTCATGAATAGTCATGAACTGACCATGGGTGTGCTAATTTAGTCACATCACTGAAGGCTCCTCTCAGATTTGTTAATGTTCCACTTCCTATTGACTCATCCACAGCTGTGTACAGACTGTTTGTTTGGTCTAATATTCATGTTTCAGTCACTGAATTAAATACTACCTCTGACTGTGTGTCTAACATGAAGCTTTATGTGTCTCAACAACACCTGGGTATTGAAATACAGTACTTTAATGGCACTGGGTTAGATCAAGTGTCTGTCAGCTATCAAATACTGAAAAAAATACCTTATATTGTTTAGTACCATATAATACCAAATTTCAGTTCCATCTGTGTACCGTCTTACACATTTTTTTTTTTTTACACTTTTTAAACAATGGTATTATGCTAACTAAATAGGACACCCATAGAAATGCTCTGAAAAATTAATATTTCAACCTTAGTGTGGTATTGGAGGACATAACAAGACTTTATTACTTTTGTGACATTTTTCAAAAATGTTTTATTGTCATGTAGAAAATCAAGGTCAATGAAGTTACCGTATTTGGTTCCTTGCCCGTAAGTGGCATTTTTTTTTTTTTTTTTTTTTTAATCCAAGAAGTATATTTATTATTATATTATATTTAAAAAAACACATATACACACACTTAACGTCACTTGCTATAGCATGAAAATGTGATCATTAATGTGCACTGTCCCGCCTAAATAGAGATACATACAAAACGAAACTGAAATTTAACATGGTTTCAACACGTGATTCCCAACTTCTATGCCTCACTTATACAATGGATGTTACAGGACTGGACCCCTCTACTCTATGGGCCACTAATGCTGGGCCCCATGAAATTGTCATACCCCCCCCCCCCCCCCCCCCCATCGGCCCCCCAGAGTGTATAAAATGCAAATGAGCTGAAATATAAAGCAAAAATATTTGTATTTATAAATACAGGGTGACCCAAAAAAAACGGGAATTTTTGAAGTGCGTATTGGCAGACATGAGCAAGTGGCAGCACTGCGAGACAGTGACCTTCAGCAAGTAAACACACCCCCATTTTAGTAACCATTGGCGGCTGTGCGAGAATTGTTCAGTAACCGTGTGATCTCAAGATTCGATAACGTTCCCTGGCCCCCTAGATCACCAGATTTGTCCGTTTGTGATTTTTTCTTGTGGGGCTATCTCAAGAGTAAAGTGTGCACAACTCAACCAAGAACTCTGGATGAGTTAAAACAGAGAATTCAGGATGAAATTCACAGTATCCCAGCTGAGATGTTGCAGCGGTCAATGAGGAATCTCAAAAGCAGATTTCAAGAATGCATTCGTACAGGAGGACGCCATCTACAGGAAGTAATTTAAAAAAATGAAAATTCCATCATTGTTTCTTAAATGGCATGTTTTAAGGTTTCAATTACTATGAATAAAATATTTTTCTTCCATCACTCTTGGTTTTATTGGATTATTAAAAAGTTCCCGTTTTTTTGTGTCACCCTGTATATTATAGTTTTCTCTTTCTTAAAATGAGAAATTAAAAACCTAGGTTTCAGTTTTGGTAGAAGTGGGTAATTTTCAATGATATACAGCCTTAATCCCATCAAAATCCAACAGGTCAAAGACTCCTCAGAGAACAAGTAAACCAGTTTATTAAGATTTAGCTCATGGGAGCAGTTGACGTAAGTTTAAAGAAGAAAAAAAAAAAAAAACCCAAAACATTGTTTAAAACTGTCTTGACACAAGAAAAGTACATGAGAGGGGGGAAAAAAATCTGTTTTTTTTAGCTGAACTGTGCTCTTTGTGTCCTTTGTAAGGGTTTATAGTGTTTATTTCTCCACCTGCCGTCTCTCTCTTCCTTCTCCCTCCATCACCTTCATCTCATGATTAAAGCTCAGCTTGGCTTCAGTCTATTCCTGTTCATTAGCCCTGCTCTCCAGCCGGGCTTGTTTAGTTAGTGTCACATTGATTTATACACAGCCGAACTATGAGAGGTCTTTTCATATAGTGGTCTGACTTCTGTAATGACCCTGATGGCCTATACAGAATCTAAAGGGCTAGAAGTAGGGATGCACCGATACCACTTTTTTCCAGACCGAGTATGAGTACAAGTACTTACATTTAAGTACTTGCTGATACCGAGTACCGATACAAGTACTTAACCCTTTCATGCATACTGGTCACTACAGTGGACAGCTATTCTACTGCTGTTCTATTGTTTATTCATGGGTTTTGTTGTTTTAGTTCCATATCAGGACTCTTATGCATCATCCAAAACACTGCAATACATACAATTACTGTAACTTTGCTGTTCTTCATAAACCTGATATGCAGTAACATGTTTTAGTGTGACTGTAATAAACAAACCTTTTTTTTTTAATTATTTATTTATTTATTTATTTATTTATTTATTTGCATATCCTCCTGAGACCCAGCAATGCATTTTGTCCTCTGTAGGGGACAAAAGTTTGACAGTTTTACTATAAGAATGCTGTGCATTGCTAAGGACATTCCATTAAAAAAATCAATCGATAAATTTAAAAAAAATTAAAAATGTATCTGAAAAAATTGTTGCATGATGAAGTTTCCAATCAAGACAAATTTTAAAGTAAAAAAGCTAAAACTGTCCATTTCCTGGGTCTCAGGAGGATATTATCTCCATGAAATGAGTAATAACTAATATTAGAGTATGATAAAATGTGAGAAAACAGTAGCGAATTAGCAGGTAGCGGCATTAAAAATGCTTTTATTTCATAGTTTTCACATAGTGTATCACTTTCTGATGATGATTTTTAAATAAATGTTTCTTTGCTTCAAAACTTAAATGAATGGTGTCCAGCTGAGTGGACATTTTTGTAACTCCATGAAAAATACGTTCATTAAAAAAAAAAAAAAAAATCAAAAATCAATTGCATTGTTTTTTTCATGCGTAAAGCGGAACAAAAACACTCAAGAAAAAAGTATTGACTAAGGTTCTCATAATTTGTGCATGAAAGGGTTAATAATCCCTTTCTAGTTCTTAGTTCCTTTTGTAAACGTGCTTTATTGTCGTTGTCATTAGTCTGACTGGAACAAAGTGCTGCTACTGACATTTAACCCTTTCATGCATAGTGGTCACTACAGTGGACAGTTACTCTCCAGCTTTACTCTTGTATATTCATGGGTTTTGTTGTTTTAGTTCCTTATCAACCAACACAGTGGACACTTATGCATCATCCCATAAACTCCAATTCATACCATTATTGTAACTTTGCTGTCCTTGAGTGGAAATCATTTATTTTTTGCATATTATCTCCATGAAGTGAGTAATAACTAGTATTAGAATATGTTAAAATGTGAGAAAACATCAGATTAGCTGCATTAAACATGGTTTCATTTCACTGTTTTCATATCACTTTATGATATTGGGTTTTAAATACATGTTTCTTTGCTTCAAGAATAAAATTCATGGTGTAGCTGAGTGGACATTTTTGTAACTCCATGAAAAACAGGTTGATTTAAAAAAAAATTCAATCACAATGTGTTTTTTTCCATGCCTAAAGAGGAATAAAAACACTCAGGAAAAAAAAATCTTGGTTAAGGTTCTCATAATTCATGCATGAAAGGGTTAAACAATAATACTGACTGTCAGGAATTTTACCGCAGTTTATCGTTATACCAGTACAGGGTGGGGAAGCAAAATTTACAATGAACATTTAGTTGTTTTTTCTCAGCAGGCACTACGTCAATTGTTTTGAAACCAAACATATATTGATGTCATAATCATACCTAACACTATTATCCATACCTTTTCAGAAACTTTTGCCCATATGAGTAATCAGGAAAGCAAACGTCAAAGAGTGTGTGATTTGCTGGATGCACTCGTCACACCAAAGGAGATTTCAAAAAGAGTTGGAGTGTCCATAAAGACTGTTTATAATGGAAAGAAGAGAATGACTATGAGCAAAACTATTACGAGAACGTCTGGAAGATACTATTAAAGAAGAATGGGAGAAGTTGTCACCCCAATATTTGAGGAACACTTGCGCAAGTTTCAGGAAGCGTGTGAAGGCAGTTATTGAGAAAGAAGGAGGACACATAGAATAAAAACATTTTCTATTATGTAAATTTTCTTGTGGCAAATAAATTCTCATGACTTTCAATAAACTAATTGGTCATACACTGTCTTTCAATCCCTGCCTCAAAATATTGTAAATTTTGCTTCCCCACCCTGTAATTGTTACATCCCTATAGGGAAGTGAAACATAGCAGATATAGCATATTTACAATCCAATGCAACCTTTACCCCTGATGGAAAAGGGGTCTTTGTATCTAACATTAAAGTTTTTTTTTTTCTTTTTTTGTGTATTTTCTGTGACTACATGTTTATCTCCATGCATTATCTGCTAATTAAACACTTCTGTTTGCACATACGTGTTATGTCACAGCCGAGCAGACATTCATCTGAGAACATGTGAATAATTATGGTATTTTTAGCCATGCATCCATTTATCTTCTCTACAAAGAGTGTGTATTATTGAAATGCTTTGATGGAAATGACCTTTGTGCTGGTCAGAGGACTGTCATTTTACATTTTCCAGCCACAAAGGCAGACTTTTTCCACAAAGCAGCCCAAATGCGTAGGACTCTGCTTTGAAAACTGCACGCACTTCTATTCACTCCATTCATTTCACACTTACGACTTATGCCGTCACCCATTTACAGTTGTTCTATTACGGGCTCTTACCAATTACACTAACTATAGCTGCAAGTTTAGCCAGTACAACATGCATTATTGACTTTTTGGAGAATATAATCGCAGTGTCGGCAGTTTGCAAATAATTTGACTTCAGTACAATGATCACATTCAGACTGTCCTGAGCCAGTTTTCCAATATTTATCAGTCATCAGCCACAAGTCTAGGTTCCTAAAAGGAAACCTGGCAGATGAAACCTGAGTAGCTGATAATAGCGGCGGGATAGTTGGCAGCATTTCACACATTCATAAGACTGGTTAATCAGAAATGCATCCAGGAAGGACACAAAGATGAATGGTGTGCTCTGTCTGAGCCTTTTTTTTTTTTATTCACTACTGTTAGCACTATTTAATTCTTGTGGGGGAAAAAAATAAATCAATCTTCTCTGGCTCAAAAGGAATAGTAATACTCAGTGTCTGACCACATAAAAAAACAACACAAAGTTTAAAATCACAATTGTGACAGGAAACAAACAATGGATTTCGTACTTGTGAAGTTAATAACCTCTTTCGCCCTAAAAATTATAATAATATAATATTCACCTACTATAAAAAATATAATAAATCAGGACAATGAATGTTTTTTTTCAACTTTTGCTTAAAGTTTAGACCCTAATGTTAATAAAAGTACGTCAAAAGTGTATTTTAGTGCAAACTTTAATGTTCAAACATGATTTTTTATCTTTGTGGGGTGAAATATACGCTATTAAAAAATCTCCGACACGAACAATTAATTTATGCATGTCATCGTCAATCCAGCCGGAAAAAAAAAAAAACAGGCGAGGATAAAAAAATTCTAATTTCTCTTTTAGTTTGTTACAGTTTACTCAGGCATAGTGATAGATACAATATTTTAGACAATGGGAATAGATTCTGTGAGGTCTGTAAATGTCCATAGACACCAAGAACATCCATATGAACCTTATTATTGTGAAGGAATTCTTCATTTACTTTGGGTATGTCTGTTTAGGCGTTTTTCCCCTGAAAATATGGTCAGGGTTTAACAGGTTTTTAAAATGTATTATTACACTAAAGTTTACCCTAACTCTGCTCATTATTTTGATATTAAAGTAATTATTAACATCTGAGTTGATTGGCTGTTTTAATTGAAATATACATTTGTAAGTGGGAGCAAACAATACTTCATTAACACTGAAAATTCAAGTATTTTTTTTTTTTTGGACAGTTGAGTAAGATGTTGGCAAGATTGTTCGCAATATAAGATTCAGTCACATTGTTCATCACTGTCTGTGTTTTAATATCATTCATTCATTCAGTTCATTAATTTGTTTCTTTCGAGCATTTACAGAATACATGCAAATTCAAAAACGTATAACATTTTATTTTACCCTTTGCAGTAGATGATGTTTTGTTTTTGTTTGTTTTTTTTAGTGAAGCTGTGGAACTCGTGTCTAATACAAAGGACAAAAATGCATTTCTGTGTCTCAGGGGGATATACTAGGTATAATTAGTTAAATGTACTTAATGAATCAGAAGTCAAAGTGTTGATTGTGCAGTAAAATTGTCCCCAGGTCCCTAAGTCAAAACTTTTAGTTACATTTTACCACGGTCAGTAAACTAATGGTTTTGGGATACTGTTTGGTCTATCGTATAGTTGTTTATGTGGAAACAATAACTAGATTTGGGAGCTTTGGAATCAATGGCTCAACTTTTCATGGACAGATCACCAGAGGTTGACACTTGTTTGACCTAATCATTGAATTCTTATCTTGTTTGTTTTAGCAGGAACTTCACTCGACTTCCTTAATTTTCACCACAGAAACTTAGGACTTACTTATATATGGGTACTTCTATGAAACAGGGTACATTTTGGTATCTGGCACGTTTCCAGCTTTTTCGACCCAATAATAAAAGAGAAATTTAACATATTTCCCCCCAGGATGTACCTAATTATGACCTCAGATAAATGCAAAAAAATGTATACTCTTGCTCTGAGCCATCCCAAAATCAATGAATTTTTAATAAAATATTGGGGTCAAAAATAGGACCAAAATTGGGACAGGAAAAGCTACCTAGGTGTCAGTGCATTTTATCAGGAAAACATAGCTTGAAATGGTCTTATATACCGCTATAAATAAAGACACTGTGCTAAATTTGATGATCCTAGTGGTTTTTCTAACCCAGACATGCAGGCTTTTCATGAATCTCAGTCCCATTCCAGGTTTTGTGTGTAACTCATCGTGTCCACTCGCGTTACATACAGATCCTGCCCAGTTAAACGCATATAAACTGTGAATGATTTTGCAACAGCGGTCATTTTGTGAAACACTGTCTTGTACAGGGTGAAACAAAAAAACGGGAACTTTTTAACAATCCGATAAAACCAAGAGTGATGGAAGAAAAATATTTTATTCATAGTAATTGAAACCTTAAAACATGCCATTTAAGAAACAATGATGGAATTTTCATTTTTTAAAAATTAAAACGGGAATTTTTGAACACTGTGGGCTCCGTAAGACAGACTGGCGTACAACATCAATGTTCTGTGGAGTACGAGCACTTCTTGGTCGTCCTGTTGGTTTCTTCTTTAGGGCAGATCCAGTCTCTTCAAAGTTATTAATCCAACATTTTATCACGTGTTTTGATGGAACAGTACCATGACGTCCTAAGTTGTAAAAACGTCGGAACTCCCTCTGTGCAGCTGTCAAACTATCACCATTTTTATGAAACATTTTTATGGCTAACGCACGCTGTTGCCCGTTCCACTGATCCATGGTTACTAAAATGAGGGTGTGTTTACTTGCTCAAGGTCACTGTCTCGCAGTGCTGCCACTTGCTCATCTCTGCCAATACGCACTTGAAAAATTCCCGTTTTTTTGGGTCACCCTGTATAATTAATTCAAGTCCCAAAATGTACCTGTGAGAGAATAAAGAGATATTTAAAAAATAGTAGTGTGTAATTTTCGTGTCTTTTTGACCATGTTACATGCAGATTTTTGTTTTAAATATAATGTGAAATAATATAAAAGTGTGTTTTATCTGAAAAATAGTTTCTCTTTTATCTCAGTAAGTATTTATTTTTAAAATAGACCCAAAATGCGTCTAAACTTGCTTCATAACATTAATCTGGTTTGAATTTTTAGCCTCCATGTCCTGTTTTTAGGGACCAGTTTCATAGAAGCACCCATGTATATGTGACTTACTCGCTCCTCTGATGATCAGTGCCCTTATCTGTGGTTTTTATGATGCTAAACTGTTGCTGATAATGAAATAAATGCCCTTGTATGACTTTGACTGGATGTGTGGATGCTGTGAAGGGAGTCTTTCTGTCCGCCGTGGGCCGCCTGATGGAAACATCATAACTCTGTGGCATGTGGGAGAGGTGTCATATAGGAAAGCATTTCAGGAGAAAGGTGAACTGTGTGGAAATGTACACACAGCAACACAAGCGCATAAACAGAGTCATATAGAGCTTTAGTCCACAAATACACACCACAAGCCTACACAGATTGATGTTAAGAAGGAAAATATAGAGATTAGGGAAGTATATTTAGAACTTCATAGAGACGTTAATGAGGGAAACATACCAGAGGAGCAGTGAAGTATCTTGTGCAAACACACACTCACACACTTTCATTTTAATTGCCTTGACAAATGGCTGCCGGTTGGAATAATGTTTCACATCATATGGCCCAGAAAATTCAAGACATTTCATGTGTATAATTTGTTTTCCCAAATTTTTTCCGAGTTTAGTTTGTGACTAGTTTTCAGACTCTTTCCCTAAATAACATAGAAACCAGTACTTTCTTTATGGGCCATCAAAAAACGAAGATGAATTATGACTAAATTATATTTAATTATGCCCATCATCAGCTTATATTGTAGTTATGCTTCAAATAATAATTGGAGAGTTTATGTAATCATTATATTAAATCTATATTATAATACTGGAAGGTCTCAGAGTGTGTGTATGCGTGCATGTGTGTGTGTGTGTATCTGCGCGGTTCTGAGAAATTGAGATTTTTTTTTTTTTTTTTTTTTAACTTTATTTAGATTTTTCCATAACATTGACATCATTAAGGCATTTCTTAAACAATTTGTGAACTTGTTCCCCCCATCCAGGTGGTATCCCTACAAATACATCCATATAAACACATGTTTCAAATGGGCAAACAGAACACCAAAAGAAAAAAATAAGAAATACACAAGTCAAATAATAATAATAATAAAAAAATTAAAGAGTCAAACCTATCTGTGTTGATCATTCTGGTCATTTCACCAAAATTCTGGACCTCTGGCACAAGAAAAAAAAAAAAAAGTCAAGTTCAAATTCAAGTTCCCATAAGGAAATGTTCCCACAGCTGGAGGAGTAGTTTTGTCCATGGAGATTTAAGCTAGTATGTACATAACCATATGTTAGTCATCATATCATGATTTAATGTGCATGTTCTAAAACGCCCCAAATAGCAGAATCCAGAGGGTTTAGATCTGGGCTAGAAGGCGGCCATAAACATGATTCCCAAAAATTGCTAAAGTTGGATTTGTTGCTGTTGTCAACAAGTGTTTTGGTGTTCTTGTGTAAGATTTTAACTTCAAATCATATTTTACTGCATTTCTAACGGTCTTGTTGTCTACCTCAAGTTCAATTGCCATTTTTCTCATGGATTTGGTTGGATCCTTTAGGATTTTGGATTTGAGAGCTTTAATAAAAGCTTTGGTACGTTTTTCGTTGCTTCCTCCACTTCCAGACTTTCTCGTAATAGTTTTGCTCATAGTCATTCTCTTCTTTCCATTATAAACAGTCTTTATGGACACTCCAACTATTTTTGAAATCTCCTTTGGTGTGACGAGTGCATTCAGCAAATCACACACTCTTTGACGTTTACTTTCCTAATTACTAATATGAGCAAAAGTTTCTGAAAAGGTATGGATAATAGTGTTAGGTATGATTATGACATCAATATATGTTTGGTTTCAAAACAATTGACGAAGTGCCTGCTGAGAAAAAACAACTAAATGTTCATTGTAAATTTTGCTTCCCCACCCTGTAAGTTTTTAGTGAGTTTTCTCTGATTTCTGGAGGTTCTTGTTAATTTATGTTGGGTGTTCGTCTGCAGTGTTCGCCTCAATTACCAAGACTTTTATACTCTAACAAAACTCTAAAACTCCTAAATCGGACTAAATGCACATCAGAGTTCAGAAGTGAACCGCTGTAAAACAACGTATTACACAAACTCTGCAGGTTAATATGGATTAAAGATGGAAACTTTCACTAGTCTCACTATCTAGCAGCGTCTCTTAGTGCCATAAATGCTCCAAACCCATAAGTTAGTGCAACGCTCTATAAAATACTATAATTGCAGTGATAAACAGACAATTTAAAACAAATATTAGCCGAGTAGGTAAGTTTGGAGAGTGTTCTTATTTATTTTTTTCAAGCAACAATCTGTACGTTCCCTCTGAAAAGCAGATCATTTGCCAAATCACGCTCTATCACCATCCAAGGTTGTCAGATCGCCAGCCCTAGTTTGGATGCGTGTATATTAATAAAATGTGCCGAAAGGTTGAAATGGAGACTGTTCGACTGTGCTGAAGTGCCTGGGGAAGTTACTTAGCAAGAGCAAACGCTGAGAGCAGCAGTGGTTGCCAGGCACAATCAGCCCAAAATAGAAAAAGAAACAGTAAACTTGCAAATAATTCAGAGGTGTTATCAGACACACTTTAAAAAAAAGCCTAGAATATTAATATTAGCAGAAATATTTGGAGTTTCCCAGCCACGTTGGTGTGAGAAGGTGGAAAACAAAACTAAAACAAGCCAAAATAGGAGGATCTGAACCCTAAACGTCCAATTCTGTACTGGTGTGGATTTGTTTGCTTTGGATCCATTCAGCTCTTTTTGCAGCACATTCTGCAACTTTCAACTGTTTTTTTTTTTTTTTTTTTTTTTGTGTCATAGAAGATCTTACAGAACTTGTAAGTCCATTTATTGACAAAACAAAGAGTGAAAAGTCCCAACAGTTTTGGACTGAATCAAACTGCAGTGACACAACAGATCTAACTTTATTATGGCCTTTAATTGATGTTAAAATGTTGTATAACTATAACTATATTGATATTTGTAAAGAAAATTATTTAACTGGTCAACCAAGCTCATTTATGAAAAGCTCAAATATTCTTATCAAATTCACTCATACAATACTCGACTTACTTGTAACTCCAATTTAGTCAATTGTCCCGATGCAATTTATTTATTTACTTTTTTTTTTTTTAGATCCACTCAACTTTGGAATGAATTGCCTAAAGCAGGGTACACATTTAAAGATAATCGGGCTGTTTTGTCCCAATTTTCCCCCTTCCCGACCAAGGACGGCAAACACCAGATTATTTTATGTCTTATAAGATTATCCTATAAGATTATCCTGTGGTCTGAGGTGTGTTAAGAGTGAATTTGTCCCGATAATCGGCTCTGAAATGGGGCGAGGCCGACAATCGTAAATATGAAACTTGTTCAATATTTAAAAAATGTTTATGTGTGTGAGGAAAGCCGACTACTCCCAAGCAGAGTCCTGCACGGGTCCACTTTTCCAAACCCACACCCAACCCATCCCGTGATTAAACACATTGTCTACACAGTAACTCACTTTTAATAATAACCGAAATCACTTCAGTTCTTCCATCAATATCTATGGCATTGTACTGACAAAAACAGTGCTTTTAGGCATTCCATGTTTTCTTTTCTGTCTGTTTTAGTCACATGATGCACACAGGAGTTAGGACTGGATTGAATAACCATTGTTTTTGATGATTTTTGATGGTCTAATAATTTTTTCCATGACTGTATGTGCCAAGTTTGAAGTAAGTTTTTTTTTTTTTGCGATCCAATTTTTATTTTCATTTTCATTTAACAAATTAATTTGAGCAGAGGTATTTCAGGTTATACAATATTACTGGAATGGATTCTCAGTGCGAGAATACAAACAGTGAGCCCAAGACATAAGAATGTGTCATGAGATACCAAAGAACACAGTGATAGTGTGATGATAAGAAAGGAAAAGTAAGACAAAGTAAGGTTAATTACACACACATAAAATAAAAATGCATACATAACCTATAAGAATACACCCAACATACACAAAACATACAGACACACAAACATATATAGACAAGACGGAAGGGAAGTAAGTTTGAAGTAAATTGAAACAAAATTAATGTTTTTATAGACATGTGAAATTTTGCCCATTATAAGTAAATGGGGCAAAAAAAAGGAATTTAAAAATTCATAAAAAATTGAACTTTGACCTGCTTCTCCCAAAATGTAATGACATATATTCTGGGTCATTGGCAATCTATATACCAAATTTGGCATGAATTCAACCAATAGTTTTGCTGCAACAGACATGTGAAATTTTGCCCATTATAAGTTTAAAAAAGAAAAGATTTCAGTAATTACTAAAAAATTTGATCTTTGGCCTACTGTTCCCAAAATCTAATGAGATCTATTCTAGGTCACTGGTAATATATAAACCCAATTTAGTGTGAATTCAACCAATAGTTTTGCTGCTACAGACATTTGAAAATTAACCTATTATAAGAAAATTGGGGAATTTTTTTTTTTTTTTTTTAATTCATAAAAATTTTTTTAACTTTGACCTACAGTTCCCACAATGTGATGAGATCTATTCTGGATCACTGGCAATCTATAAAATCAATTTGGAATTAATTCAGTCAACAGTTTTGCTGCTACAGACATTTGAAATTTTGCCCATTATAAGTAAATTGGAAAAAAAAAATTTAAAAATTCTTAAAAAATATTAACTTTGACCTACTTTTCCCAAAATGTAATGAGATCTATTCTGGCTCATTGGCAATATATAATCAAAATTTGGTATGAATTCAACCAACAGTTTTGCTGCTACAGACATTTGAAATTTTGCCCATTATAAGTAAATGGGGAAAAAAAGATTTCAAAAATTATTAAAAAATTTGATCTTTGGCCTACTGTTCCCAAAATCTAATGAGATCTATTCTAGGTCACTGGTAATATATAAACCCAATTTAGTGTGAATTCACCCAATAGTTTTGCTACTACAGACATTTGAAAATTAACCTATTATAAGAAAATTGGGGAATTTTTTTTATTTTTTTTAATTCATAAAAATTTTTCAACTTTGACCTACGTTTCCCACAATGTAATGAGATCTATTCTGGATCACTGGCAATCTATAAAACCAATTTGGTATGAATTCAATCAACAGTTTTGCTGCTACAGACATTTGAAATTTCGCCCATTATAAGTAAATTGGAAAAAAAAAAAATTAAATTCTTAAAAAATTTTAACTTTGACCTACTTTTCCCAAAATGTAATGAGATCTATTCTGGCTCATTGGCAATATATAATCTAAATTTGGTATGAATTCAACCAATAGTTTTGCTGCTACAGACATTTGAAATTTTGCCCATTATAAGTAAATGGGGAAAAAAAGATTTCAAAAATTACTAAAAAATTTGATCTTTGGCCTACTGTTCCCAAAATGTAATGAGATCTCTTCTGGGTCACTGGCAATATATAACCCAATTTAGTATGAATTCACCCAATAGTTTTGCTGCTACAGACATCTGAAATTTCACCTGTTATAAGAAAATAAGGGAATTTTTTATTATTTTTTAATTCATAAAAAAATTTTAAACTTTGACCTATGTGTCCCAAAATGTAATGGGATCTATTCTGGATCACTGGCAATCTATAAAACCAATTTGGTATGAATTTAATCAACAGTTTTGCTGCTACAGATATTTGAAATTTCACCCATTATAAGTAAATTGGAAAATTTTTTTTTTTTTTTTTAATTCTTAAAAAATTTTAACTTTGACCTACTTTTCCTAAAATGTAATGAGATCTATTCTGGGTCATTGGCAATATATAATCTAAATTTGGTATGAATTCAACTAATAGTTTTGCTGCTAGAGCATTAACAATCATACAATCGAACCAAAAACAACACCCCTTGCCTCTCCTTCGGGTTGCGGAATAATAAACAAACAAATGTCACGACTGTTGTATTTACCAGCGGTTCCACTTGTTCAACTTTTCCACTGTTTTTTCAGACTGTAAAGTATTTATGAGTAGTTATAGGCACCTCAGCACCTTCTAAAGCGGCATGTATTGCAGTGGTTGAACTGAAGCCTTAATATCATACACAGTAACATTCCCAGTGGTTTTACATTAGTCATATAATTGCAGCTTGAATGACAACATGATTACTCAAGCGTCGGTGGAGACAGAACTGTCTAAATGTCAATCAGACAATGACATCAACCATTATACCTTGCACAATATATTATCATGAGCGTATAAAAGAATGCTATGTTACAATTAAATGCACTCTATTTTACTTCTGATGTTTAGCTGCTGATTAGTTGAGTCATTAGCACTTTCGAATACATTCTGTTTTTTTTTTGTTTTTTTTTGTGACGCTAAGGTTGGATAATGGATTGCACTGCACTCAGTAGAAGACCCAGCTGTTTTGTATTTTCTTCTTTACTCCTGTCGTTTCGGCTTTGTTTTCAGACCCACTCGCTCATTGACTCGGAGTCCTCCAGGAGTCCTCCCACTCTTTGTTTCCTCTCTCATATGTAACCTTTCAGATTATTCCAGGAGGCACCCAGCTCTGAGCCAATGAGCCTGGCATTTGAAGGTCAGTCAGGCAGAAACACTGTAGGACCACGTAACGCCGATCCGACTACAGAGCAGAGGGCGATACAAATTAACACTTTGACAAACACACAATGACATGGTTCGCAGTGAGAAAGGATAAAGTATGACAATAACATCCATGGACAGTGAGGGCAACACTTCTAATGTTCCCTGAAAAGTTCAATAGGTAAGATTTCCCTTTTCCAACGTGCTTTGCATATTTTTTTTTTTTTAGTTGGAGCTTGATTTGTGCAGTAAGCCGATTTGATGTTAGCTAACTCCAGTGCTAAGCTCACAACTCTCTCTGTTGCCCAGATCTATCACAACAACCTCTACATTGAAGAGGATTTTTTTTTTTTTTTTTATGTGAAAATACTTAAACTCATTCCCTGTTCTTCAATGTGTCTTCTGCTCCTCAACACCGCTAATGTTAGGAAAGAATTGCACTTCGATAATGTCACAAAATGTCTAGTTCCAAGGGTGAAGGAATTCAACTCCAAAGGGAAACCAGTGAAGAAGTATCTTCAAAGTGTAATACCACAGATGACCACTGGGGTTCAGATTCAGATATTTTTTTTATTCATGAAAAATATATATACATGGGCAGTTTACAACAGATGTACATGAAAGGGAACCCCAAAGAAGCACGAGTACTTATAGATAGGGGACCCAAGCAACCAACAATATTCTCACCCCCATTCCCTCTCAACCTCCACCCCCCAATGACATACACTACCGGTCAAAAGTTTTAGAACACTCCGATTTTTCCAGTTTTGTATTGAAATTCAAGCAGTTCCAGTCCAATGAACAGCTGGAAATGGTACAAAGGTAAGCGGTGAACTGACAAAGGTAAAAAAAAAAAAGAAAGAAAGGTAAGGTTAACCAAAACTGAAAAATAATGTACATTTCAGAATTATACAAAAAGGCGAACAAGAAATGTTAACGACTTAAAGCAGTTCTGCAGCAATGGAGGTTGATCAAGCCTCGAAAGTTGGTGCTACCAATTCCTACAGGTGTCCCAATGTTTCTGAATTACTCAAATTTTAAGTTTTGTTTAACCTTACCTTATCTTTTTTTTTTTTTTTTAACCTCTGGCAGTTCACCGCTTACCTTTGTACCATTTCAAGTTGTTCATTGGACTTTAACGGCTTGAATTTCAATACAAAACTGGAAAATTTGGGGTGTTCTAAAACTTTTGACCGGTAGTGTACCTACATATTCATCACCACCCATTCACGAGCAATTATCAACTCCAAAAAGCCCTGACTCCTATACTGTTATAATTAATATTACAAGCACAGGAGCATGTGTAGATGTTCTATATTATTTAGTAAATTAAACCACTAATGTTTTTTTTTTTTTTTTTTAAAGAATATAATTATTAAATTTTCAGTTTTTCAAACAAAACAAAACAGCTCAGCACCACAGTCAAAACAATAATTCAAGATTTTTTGCTTAATTCAAGCAAAAAAATCTGCCAGTGGAACAACTGAAAATAATCTTGGTAAGATTTCTTGAAATCAAATTTCCAAAAGTTCTTATATCTCACTGAAAAGTTACTTTTAAGTGTGATGAGATTTTGACTAGAAATGAGAAAAATACACTTGGTAAGATTTAGATATTTTCCAATGTGTTTAACTGAAGGCAAAATCAAGATACTCATTTTAGCTCATTGTCATTAGTACAGTGTTTTTCAACCCTGGGGTTGGGACTCCATGTGGGGTTGCCTGGAATTCAAATGGGGTTGCCTGAAATTTCTAGTAATTGATAAAAATAAAAATAAAACTTACTGACAAAATATATGTTGAGTTGAACCTGGCTTTTCTGCCTCTGTCCATAATAATGTACAGGGTGGGGAAGCAAAATTTACAATATTTTGAGACAGGGAGACAGGGATTGAAAGACAGTGTATGACCAATTAGTTTATTGAAAGTCATGAGAAATTATTTGCCACAAGAAAATGTACATAATAGAAAATGTTTTTATTCTATGTGTCCTCCTTCTTTCTCAATAACTGCCTTCACACGCTTCCTGAAACTTGCGCAAGTGTTCCTCAAATATTGGGGTGACAACTTCTCCCATTCTTCTTTAATAGTATCTTCCAGACTTTCTCATAATAGTTTTGCTCATAGTCATTCTCTTCTTTCCATTATAAACAGTCTTTATGGACACTCCAACTATTTTTGAAATCTCCTTTGGTGTGACGAGTGCATTCAGCAAATCACACACTCTTTGACGTTTGCTTTCCTGATTACTCATATGGGCAAAAGTTTCTGAAAAGGTATGGATAATAGTGTTAGGTATGATTATGACATCAATATATGTTTGGTTTCAAAACAATTGACGTAGTGCCTGCTGAGAAAAAACAACTAAATGTTCTTTGTAAATTTTGCTTCCCCACCCTGTACATTGTATAGACTAAATGTCATCTAAAATTAATGTTTATTTCCAACATTGTATAGCAAACTATTACATGATAAAAACAAAAAACAAAACAAAAAAAAACATTTAGCAAAAAAGAAGTCTCTGTTTTGATTGGCCAGGGTCCCCAGAAATTTGTGACGTTCAAATGTTCAAAGTTGGGAACCACTGCATTAGTATGTTCATGAAATAACCTATACTGTCAGTATTTGCAGCTCTAGAAACACTGGTCTACAAGAAAAATGCTTCCAGAATAAAAGTAATGAAATTTTACCACATGAGAGTATCTGATAAAGAAAAATCAAGTCCAAAATGCTGGTTGGCTGAACTTTCCAAGATACAGCCTTGGGTCAAAATGTGAAATTCAAGAATTAACGACAGAATGGGTTTGACTCAAAAGGAATATTTGTCTCAGAGCTACAAGATCTACTTCAAAACACTGTCTGCACATTAGAATACATTCACTTTACAGGTTCTATTTAGTGGAAGATTTATCAAACTGTTATATAAATGTACATAAACCAATATATATGTGGAATAACACTGTATCATATACCTTGAAAACATCAGCAAACCGGCACTTTTGTCATTTATTGTCCAATTAATCTTATTAAAATGCGTAACATTTAGCACATTTAATCTCTGAAGCAAATCATTATGAAAAAATTGTAGACCAGTGGAACCAGACAGACACTCTGGAAAATCCACTGGCTGGAGAAATGGAAAGCTGTTTTGGAGACAAACATGGCCTTGATGAAAGTGTTGATGAAAATGAACAGCAGAGAAAACCGTTTATACTCTTTTCAAATTAAAGACAAAGTAAACTGAGCCACAGAAAAAGTTCTATTCACGCAGCAACACAACTACATGTTGACAGATTGTCTTTATCTTCTTCCTTTTTGTGTTTCAGCTTATTTCAGCTGCACACAATACCCAGGCTAATCAGTTTACCTATTGTGCATTCTGCTGCGAGACATAAAGCAGAGCGCTCCCAATCCCTAAATCTGTCTCTTAGTGTCGTTTCAAGGTTTGCGACAAGGTGAGAAACAACAGATCGATGGATTAGTGAGAGCAGAAGTCCTAGAGGTAGATTAGAGTAAAGTGCAGGAATGTCACTTTTCTTCTTCCATCGCTTTCTCTTTTGTTCCTTCTAATATCCAGCTCCTCAAACTGTTCTGAAGTTTCTCCTCTGAACTCATTTGCACAAAAAAGTGGCAGTCACAAGGACGTCGCGGCATGTCTGGATTGATGCGTGGGTGTTTGTGTGTACGTACTGTACCCGTAATTCAAAGATGCTAATGTCAAAAACTGCCCGTTTGTGTTAATGTTCTGCTTCAGCTCTGCCGTGTCCTCCTGTTAGTTTACTGCTACAGTTCTGATGGTAGACTGTGGATCTTCCTGCTGTGAAGGGTACAAATAAGACATACACAGCAGGTTTGCACAGCTAGAGTTTTGTCTTCAGTAAATGGTCTGTTATTTGAATACACTTTTGCTGATTCATTCTGTAACATTGCTGAATCCGGTTTCAGTCCTTGTATAACTCCTTGCAGCCTGTGTGCAGATGTCTGGCCTTCTGCTGGAATAAGCGTCATTATTTCAGTCGCGCAGTAGCAGGATTGACATTCTTTTTTTTTTTTTTTTTTAAATCAATGTATTTTTATTAAGTCTTTCAAACATACAAAAAAGTAAGACGAACACTGAGACATGTAGCAGAGGTATAAGCACTGGAAAAAAACAACAAAATCTTACCAAGTGTATTTTTCTCATTTCTAGTCCAAATATCTCATCACACTTAAAATAAGACATAATTATGTGAAAAAATGAAAGTGAAAAAAAGAACATTTACATTTACAAACTATCCTTTCACAATAAAATACAATAAATAAAAAACAATTATTAACAACCTGAAATGTGCATTTGACCACTGTGATCTGTAAATTGTGTAGAAATATTGAAGAAATTGTTTTTATTTTAGTTCCAAACTCCAGACTTTCAATAATATTATGCCTGTTAGCCAAATATTTGTGTAATGTACATGTATAAATAACACTGGGTTACAGAAAAATGTTTTTTGCAAGTTGTCTAGGTTTTTTCAACTGAATTAGGACCATTTTGCACCGCTAAATCCAAAAATGACATCTGTTTTTCTCACAGGTCAGGTTTTTTTGCTAATTTGATTTTGAAAAATTTGATCTTCTCACAAAATTGATTACATTTTTGTGACTTTATCAGTTGATTTTTTTTATATAGTTCTCACCCAAAATAGGTTTTAAGAAGAAAAAAAAAATCATTTTCTAACAGGATTCCTGTTAGGTACAATGGTGTATTCACCGCAGATGTAGCAGAATACGTCAGGCTTATTTTTGCAAGATCTTCTAGTCGAAGCCGTTTCATTCACCTGTAATATTAGAAAAAACATTAATCATAAATTGGCAAAAGTAAAATCTTCAGAACTCGTTTATTGCAAGAAATATGAAAGAATTTTGTATCATATGATGTGAAAATGCCCATAAATGTAAGCAAAAATGTTAAAAAGCCAATATGTAGCAGAGTTCAGAAAGTTGACCTGATTGAGCAAAATGAATGTGATTTTTGGATTCAGCACACCCAAATGATCCTAAATCAGCTCAAAAAACTTAAACAATAAATTTGTTGTTGACCAGTGTAATAAGTCAAGGCATAATATTGTTAAAACTGCATTCATTTTCCTATTGACATTTCAGGGTTTTTTTAGGTTATTCACATATTTTTTGTAAAATTTAAATATTTGCATAATTCAAAGGGTTTGTTTTTTTTTGCACTAAAACAAAGAGAAAAACTTTATCTTTACTTGTAGGTTAGTACGTCATTGTTTACTGCTCCGGCCCACTTGAGATCAAATTGGGCTAAATGTGGCCCCGAATCAAAATGAGTTTGACACCCCTGATCAGAGGTTAAGGAATGGATCAATAACAGAGTCAACTGCCATGGGTATCAATAAACTCAGTCAATTCCCCTCTCTATTTAGTAGTGATGTGAAAATGGTTGGTTAATCACTTTGCTACAAGGTTGAAAATGTTTTACTAGGTTCGTCTCGATGTGATCCAGGTCGTTTTAGTGCATGTCCCGTGTGTTAATTCTGTCACAACTGCCTCAGATAATTAAACAGCGCCTCTGTTTTCTCCTTCGTCTTATTCCTGGCGACACTCCTCCTACGCTGCTGTCTGTTCATGTTATGCACGTTGCTCCCTTTTCTCCTCAACCCAGCACTTTCTTGCGGTTGACTCCTTCTTATTTCTCCGTTGTTCATGTGTCACAGGCAGAGGAGTGCAGTCATCATTTATTCAAAGCAAACAGAGGCCTTCATCTTTTCCTCCCTGATGCATGATGTATGATTTTCCTCACACATATTCACTTTTTTTTCTCTAATCACTGACAACCCATAGCGCCGTTGTAGGCATGCATCATGGGAAGTGGCCGGGTGCGATTTGCGATTTTGTGTGTATGTGTGGGGGGTAATATACATGGGGCAAGGGTGGCAGTCATATACGTGGGGTGCGGTCCCTAATTGACGAAACTAACGCTGGCGTGAAACTTCACATACTTTCATAGTTACTTTATGGAGTGGCCATGGCTCATGGTCGTCCAATAAAATGGCGGTTCGAATCCCGCTCTGTCCGTTGTGTCCTTGGCAAGGTGATTATCGTTAACGAAAACTAACAAAATGACAAAAACTACAGTTGTAAAAACATTTTCGTTAAGTGAAATAAATAAATAAACACTATAAAAGAAAAAAAAATGATAACTAACTGAAACTGTATTGTGTGCTTACAAAACTAACTAAAACATAAAAATTATGGATAAAATTCCTTTCATTTTTGTCTTTGTCAACGTCAAAATCGATTTATTTCCTTCAAGCAATTTTAGCTAGCGGCACCATATGATATTTAATGGTCCGTCATTTCTCGTCACTTGTGGTTTAGAGTCAGCTTTTCGTCCCCACTCTGCCTGGAAACATGGAGACTATAATTGAGACAAAGAAGAGTCCTGTCTAGGATTTATTTGAATACAACGGCGAAGAAGATAAAAGATACGACAAAAATAAAACTAATGCTAAAACTAAGCATTTACAAAAAAGTGAAAACTCATAAAAACTAGCAAACCTGCTCTAAAAATGAATTAAAACTAACTGAATTAAAGAAAAAAAAAGTCAGAACTAAATAAAACTAAACTATAATGAAAAATCCAAGACTATTAGAACCTTGGTGCTGTCCATAATTAACGTACTATGCTGGCATGAAACTTGACATAGTTTCATACTTTATGGGGCGGTCATGGCTCAGGAGGTAGAGTGGGTCGTCCAATAAAATGGCGGTTCGAATCCCGCTCTGTCCGTTGTATCCTTGACAAGGTTATTATCGTTAACGAAAACTAACGAAATGATGAAAACTAGAATTGTAAAAACATTTTCGTTAACTGAAATAAATAAATAAAAACTATAATTAAAAGAAAAAATAACTAACTGAAACTGTATTGTGTGCTTACAAAACTAACTAAAACATAAAACTAGAAGCACTCGGAGAGCGCAGACCTCCGCCAAGGCTGATCAGTGGCCCCCCCCGTGGGCCCCCCCCCCCCCCGATCACCACCAAAATTTAATCATTTCTTCCTTATCCCATTCCAACAAACCCTGAAAATTTCATCCAAATCTGTCCATAACTTTTTGAGTTATGTTGCACACTAACGGACAGACAAACAAACAAACAAACAAACCCTGGCAAAAACATAACCTCCTTGGCGGAGGTAATTATGGATAAATTCCCTTCGTTTTCGTCTTTGTCAATGTCAGATTGATATGAAATCGATTTATTTCCCTCAAGTAATTTTAGCTAGCGGCACCATATGATATTTAATGGTCCGTCACTTCTTGTCATTTGTGGTTTAGAGTCAGCTTTTCGTCCCCACTCTGCCAGGAAACATGGAGACTAAGTTGAGAGAAAGAAGAGTCCTGTCTGGGATTTATTTGAATACAACGGCGAAGAAGATAAAAGATACGACAAAAATAAAACTAGAAGCACTCGGAGAGCGCAGACCTCCGCCAAGCCTGATCAGTGGCCCCCCCGTGGGCCCCCCCACCCCCGATCACCACCAAAATTTAATCATTTCTTCCTTATCCCATTTCCAACAAACCCTGAAAATTTCATCCAAATCTGTCCATAACTTTTTGAGTTATGTTGCACACTAACGGACAGACAGACAAACAAACAAACAACAAACCCTGGCAAAACATAACCTCCTTGGCGGAGGTAACTAATGCTAAAACTAAGCATTTACAAAAAAGTGAAAACTAATAAAAACTAGCAAACCTGCTCTAAAAATGAATTAAAACTAAATGAATTGAAGAAAAAAAAAGTCAAAACTAAATAAAACTAAACTATAATGAAAAATCCAAAACTATTATAACCTTGGTGCCGCCCATAATTAACGTAACTAATGATGGCGTGAAACGTAAGTGAAACTTGACATACTTTCATACTTTATGGGGCGGCTTATGTTCATAGTTACCTTTTATACTTGAATATCCAAATACTAAATGTACATGTGCACTGTTAGGCCCCCTTTTTTTTCTTCTTTGTATTATGATTTTGAATACTACTTTGTGTGTATACATACACCACCAGTCAGAAGTTTGGCCTCACCTTCTCCTTTAAATGACATGAGATGGACCACAGATGGCCAAAAAGCCCTCAGCATCACTGGGAACTCCTTCAAAACTGTTGGAAAACATTTCAGGTGACTACCTCATGAAGCTCATTGACAGAATGCCAAGAATGTGCAAAGCAATAATAAAAGCAAAATGTGGCTATTTTGAAGAATCTAAAATATAAAACATACTTTGAGTTAGGTCACATTTTTGTAAACTACATAATTCCATATGTGTTCATGCATAGTTTTGATGCCTTCAGTGAGAATCTACAATGTAAATAGTCATGAAAATGAAGAAAAACCAGGTGAGTCCAAACTTTTGACTGGTAGTGTATATATGTATTTATGCATAATTTTCTTTGTCTTATTTCCTATAAGTGTGGTTGGCTATGTGTACAAACTTGTTAATATCATTATTATTGTCCATTTTTTACATCCTTAACCCTTTCATGCACAGTGGTCACTACAGTGGACAGCTGTTTTACAGCTGTTCTATTCATGGATTTTGTTATTTTAGTTCCAAAACTGCCAACACAGTGGACACTCATGCATCATCCCATACATTGTAGTTCATATAATTACTGTAACTTTGCTGTTCTTCATAAACTTGATCTGCACTAACATGTTTGAGTGTAAATCAGTTGCTTGTTGTTGTTATTAGACTGTAATTAACAGTTTGTTTTGTTTTGTTTTTTTTAAAACAAAATGATGACAGAAGTAGCACTGGGCTTTTATGGGTTAAACAAAAAAACATATCTCCATGGAGTGAGTAATGACCAGTATTAGAGTATGTTAAAATGTGAGAAAACATCAGAAACATCATTAGCTGCATTAAAAATGTTTTTATTTCATAGTTTTCACATAGTAGATCAATAAATACGTTTCTTCATTTTGAAAATTAAACACATGGTGTCTTGCTGAAAGGACTTTTTTGCAACTCCATGAAAAATAGGTTAAAAAAATGACAATCGCATTGTTTTTTCAATGCCTAGAGGAATAAAAACACTTAGGAAAAAAACCTCATAAGGCTAATTAAAGCTCTCATAATTCATGCATGAAAGGGTTAATATTACTCTTTTTTTTCCTCTCTTTTTTTCTTCCGTCCTTCCTATTGATACCTTTTTTTTTTTTTTTTTTTTTTAAGAAAAAAAGAGAACAGTCGACTGTGTACCATTGATGTCCTGTGTAATATCTTATGAGACTGTTCTGAATAAAAATTTGAATTAAAAAAAAACCCAAACATACACATCTAAAGGAGCGGAGAAGACGGACAATTCTTTTCCTTGAGACAGCTTTAAGAGGAAACTCACCTCACACACTTGGCTTTCAGACTACCAGAGACTTTAGGAGACTGATTGCCACTCAAACACATTACCTCCTAGTACTTTACAGCTAAGAGGATATTTCATGTAATCTCATTCAAACTCACTCCATTTCCTTCCATTTCCACCTTCAGCCCTCTCCACCACAATGAGTTCCCTTCACTCTGCCGCTCCTCTCCCCAGTCCATCACCGCGCTACATTCTCACAAGCAGTTCATCGACTTCATGTCTTGCATGCGGCCTAATAACCGTTATCTTAATTGAAATCAATAGAGGAATATAGAATTGACTATGGCCAGGAGGGACTGAGCGATGGCAGCTTATGTATTTTCCCTTCGTCTGTACGGTTCCCTTCATGCTCATCAGTCTCACATTTAATATTATACAAACACCAGTAATTGTTATGGAAATTGATGAAGAATGTTGTTTATTCCATTTGCTCTATCACTTCTGTCGTGCCTAGTTTTATACTTGGCACTTGTTTTCTGTCAGTGTTTCTTTGACAGTAGAGACAGGCAGGAAAGATGGGAGCGAGGCGTGATGGCATATAACAAAGGTTGCATGCCAGATTGGTGGGTGCACAGCATGTGGCTTAGTCATCTGACGCACCATGACACCATCAAACCCCACGGTTTAGAGCACAGCTTTGTTCCACAATGAGTTAATGCTACACAGATATTACCTGCTATTTTTGAGGATTTTTTTTTTTTTTTTCACATTTTCAAGATGTGTTCTGTACGAGCACCACTAAAAACTCACCTATTGTGTTGAAAGTACAGAAAGTGCCAGGAGGAAGGAACTCCAAACCAATACTTTCCATGCATGCATCACTGTGAATAACTGAAACAGGATTTGCAGACGGAATAAACCGAGTTGCACCGGCCACCTGGTGATTCTAGCGGTTCTAATTCTAACTGTATGTGTGACGTCAGCTGTATGTTAAGTGCCTTTTTGTAACTTGACTTGATTAAATGTCAAGTGCTGTAATCTACGGTTTTTATTTCATTCTGCTAATTGTTGTAATTGTGCCTGATTGGCTTCGCTCCCAGAAAGTGTGCATGCATATAATGTGCATATACAATACACCAGCTTGTGAATGCAGGAATCAGCTTCCTTTTATTGTTTTTGCACGATTTGCTTTGAAAATTGAGAATTTGCTCGGATGCCGCTGATGAATCATTATATTTTACATCGTGCAAGATTGTCTTTTGTCGTCTGTCCTTGACTTTTGCTTCCATTCTTTAGCAAAAAGAAAAGTCTTTTGTGCCTCTTTATAGACTTCTCTCCCTAATATGAAACATGGCACTTTGAATTCTAACATTTTGCTCTTTAATGCTGCTTTTTCCTAGTGTTTTTTGCTCGTACAGTATGGTGCACTGTAAGCCGGTGGGAATTGTATTGACGTAAATGCAGAAATAAATGGATCAGTTGAACCAGTGGTGTAGTCTACGGTATTGTTTATTGTTCATTCGCATGTATACAAGACAATAAAACATAATAATAAAATCGTAAAAGACATGCTGGGGAAGCCAAAAACCAAAGTGGTTTATCGTGGGCCTCCCCAAAGACTTGAAATAAAAAAGTATTTGCAGTGTCTAATAATGATATACAATCATAAGTAAACAAAATTAACTAAATGACGGAAATAAGTCAAAAACAAGTATAACAAAGAAACGAAATACGTCGTAAGCAGTGCACGTAGAAATAAATAAGAATCGACAAAACTATGAAATTAAATTCAGAATGAAACTAATAAGTTATCTAAGAAAAATGGTAATTGAATCAAAGAAAACAACAGATCAGGTGTAAGTAGTGCTTGGGCGTTCTATGAAATCCAGTTTTAAGAGTTTTTTGAATCTGGGTAAGAGCACACAGGTTTGCTGTGACTGGCTTAAATTATTCCATATGATGATGCCCCTATATACAGGGTGGGGAAGCAAAATTTACAATGAACATTTAGTTGTTTTTTCTCAGCAGGCACTACGTCAGTTGTTTTGAAACCAAACATATATTGATGTCATAATCATACCTAACACTATTATCCATACCTTTTCAGAAACTTTTGCCCATATGAGTAATCAGGAAAGCAAACGTCAAAGAGTGTGTGATTTGCTGAATGCACTCGTCACACCAAAGGAGATTTCAAAAACAGTTGGAGTGTCCATAAAGACTGTTTATAATGGAAAGAAGAGAATGACTATGAGCAAAACTATTACGAGAAAGTCTGGAAGATACTATTAAAGAAGAATGGGAGAAGTTGTCACCTGAATATTTGAGGAACACTTGCGCAAGTTTCAGGAAGCGTGTGAAGGCAGTTATTGAGAAAGAGAAAGAAGGAGGACACATAGAATAAAAACATTTTCTATTATGGACATTTTCTTGTGGCAAATAAATTCTCATGACTTTCAATAAACTAATTGGTCATACACTGTCTTTCAATCCCTGCCTCAAAATATTGTAAATTTTGCTTCCCCACCCTGTAGTATTGTAAATTGTTTCTGATTGGATTTGGTCATAATCGGTCTCAGTAGATTCTGCTGTCTTGTATTGTGGTGATGAATGTCTGAGTTGAACCGGAAGAAGCCTTTGTATTGATCAGGTAAACGTGAACTGTTATAACAATTTTATGGACAAATAAGGCAATCTGAAATGTGTTGATGTCATACACAGTCATAACTTTTAAGTCGTGTAACAGACCTGCTGAATGTGCTGTAAAAGTAGCATTGGCTGCGATTCTGACAAAATGCTTTTGTAGTTGATAGAGTGGTTTGATAGATGTTGTGTATGTACTAGTCCAGATGATATTGCAGTATGTTAACCCTTTCATGCATAGTGGTCACTCCAGTGGATAGCTATGCTACAGCTGTTCTCTTGTATATTCATGGATTTTGTTGTTCTTTTCTCTGTTCTGTTCTTCTTTTTTTTTTTTTTTTTTTTTTTTACACATATCTTTATTAAAGTTTTAAGACACTGCATATCTTTTCTGGCATGAATTGGTAACATTATGTAGATCTCTCCTGAGCATAAACCCCCAGAATCACAAGCCCTCCCCATAGTTTTCACACAATTTATCAGTAAATACATGTTTCCGTGTGTCAAAAATTAAATGTGTGGTGTCCAGCTGAGTGGACATTTTTGCAACAACAAATACGCTCATAAGAATTTGTTTCATTATTATTATTATTTTTTAATGTTTTTTAAAATTATTTTTATTTATTTATTTTATTTTTTAAATTTATTTTTCAGAAGAAAATTTTCAATCGCATTGTTTTTTTCATGCCTAAAGAGGAATAAAAACACTCAGGAAAAAAAAATTAAGGTTCTCATAATTCGTGCATGAAAGGGTTAAATAAGGATATATCAAACTGTAGTAAAGGGTTATATGGTATATGGCGGTATACGGAGTATACTTATTTATTTTTCAGTCAGCATTAGGTATACCCACTTCTAAATCCCCCTAATATGCACCATTTAATCCTATCTGAGCCAAATTGCCCATGTTTTCCCCCAGGATGGTGAAGCCATGACCCGCCCTACTCTGCCTCTAATTGGCTAGTAGTCAGTACCTTCACTGATTAGATTGGTTATCTTAAGACATAAGTACTGATGAGCCAATCAGAGGCAGAGTTGGGCGGGTCATGCTGAGGAAAATATTGCTAATTTAGCATCAGAGCCAGGGCTCTGCTTAGCGCTGTCCACCTCTGGAACCTGATTGGACACCCCCTCAGGTGCCAGTGCCACCCCAGTTGATTGACAGGTCACTGCACCTCTCATTGAAAGATGCGCGAATATTGGAAATGCGAACAAGAAAGGTAGAATAAACATATTTCAAATGAGTGACACGTATCAAGAGAGCCTACTTTCATGGAATACATAATTCTGAGGTAAGTTTTACAGGGGTTGGACAAAATAATGGAAACACCTTAAAAAATCAACAAAATATAATTTAATATGGTGTAGGTCCGCCTTTTGCGGCAATTACAGCCTCAATTCTCCGAGATATTGATTCATACAACTTGTGAATTGTTTCCAAAGGAATTTTAAGCCATTCTTCAGTTAGAATACCCTCCAACTCTTTTAGAGACGATGGCGGTGGAAATCGACGTCTTACTTGAATCTCTAAAACTGACCATAAATGCTCAATAATGTTGAGGTCTGGGGACTGTGCCGGCCATACGAGATGCTCAACTTCATTAGAATGTTCCTCATGCCATTCTTTAACAATTCTAGCTGTATGGATTGGGGCATTATCATCTTGAGGTGAAGGTGTTTCCATTATTTTGTCCAACCCCTGGAGGTGGTTTAAGAATGAGTCACTGTTTTAAAGAGAAGAGATTTTGTTGCCAATAGTTGAACTATGTGTGTAGGCTAACGTTATGAAAGGCTAACGTTATGAAAGGCTAATATTATCCTATGTTTGCCTCATGTTGAATACATTTCCATTCAAGCAGCTGCTTGTGTGACCAGTAAAACCTACAAACTGCTCCTGATCAAGTTATGATAATTTTATAATAGTGAGCAAATACTACTGATGGATTTTTGGGTAAACTAAATAGAGCAGTCTTTTTTTTTTTCAAGTACTCCAGAAAAACATCATTTTAGAAACAGTGACATGTAAAAGGGGGCAAAAATTGAGAGTATACCCACTTCTCCAGGGACCACTACACCACTGAGTTGAACTCAAATCTCTCAAAATAACCCTGAATGTAGAAATAAACCTGTCAGTTTAACAAAACTGACATGCAAGGCTGAGCATAAGACACTGCAGAGTCATTTAGATTTAGTGTGAGCCTCGCTGTAGACGGTGTTAATGACTTGTACGGTGGCATTGGCCTGGAAGCATCTGGAAGACGACGGGCACAGTGGAGATAACAGGCTTGAATGGCTAACTAAGCAGGCGCAGAAGAAAAACACTATTTCTCTCTTAGGCCACAGCTCTAAGAGACTGAGTTCTTACTTTAGCATTCGAGAAGTGTCGTGAGTGTGTGTAGAAGGGCAATATTTCTATGGATTATAACGGGAAGGCACCCAATTGACAATTGTGAAGTAAAGTACATAATCCGTGTCTGGTAGGTATGACAGGGACGATGACAGATATTTATTTATTTATTCTTCAAGGTGGAAAATCAGCGAAGAAGCTCTGTGTAATAAGCTCTGATAGAGACACCTTAAAAGCATGTCTTTAAAGTGAAATGGCTAAATTTCGTGTACCTCGTAATTGGTCTGTTCTTTCTTATCTGCCTCAAACAAATGCTCAAGAGACATTTAGTCGTCCTTCATGTGCTCGTTAACGTGACAGAAGGGCCTTTTTAAAAGCCCTTTGACAGATATAGCTATATTCCCTTCTACTGTTAATAGGAGTGTTTTTCCCTTTTTAACATTTTGGACAGTGGCTCCCCTTTAGCGTATTATGTCTGAGTCTTTTATGAGCGTTGATAGCAGCATTAGTCTGAAAAAGAGCTGTACTGTGAGGTCTAAGCAGCAGAGAATGGACTATAAAAACACCAGAGGAAGTCGAGATCAGGGTCTGGATACATGGATCATGCAACTGTAATAATCTATGGAGTGTAACTCTTTGACCTTTGTAATACTGTCACGGTGACTCTTTTCGATGTACTACTAAATTAATTGGTGCTATTTTTAAAGGTTCATCTTTGATTTTTTTACCCTCAAGTCTTTAACACCTTATATGTCATTGCCCCCCCCCCTTTTTTTTTTTTTTAAATAGTGATAGTTAACAAGACAATGTGAACAGAAAAACAACAACAACACATACACAAAGGGAAACTCAAACAAATAAACAAACAAACCAAAAACGACAACAATGACAGAGTATTGACAAACAACGACGACAACATGAAACAATGAAAAAGAAAATGAGACAATGAAAAAGATCATAAATGTAAAAAGCAACTAAATATAACTTAGTTAGGGGTGATATGGAAAAGGGGAAGAGGGGAGTGTGAATTAAAGTGAGAAAGAGAGAGGGAGGAGTGAGGGGGGAAATAATAATTGTTGTAATAATACAAAAATATATAATAATAATAATACCAGTAGCCTAATTTGCTAGTATTATTGTGGCAGCGGTAACGGTGGAGGCAATCACAATACAACAAGTTAAATAATTTAATATTTGTAATAATGTATTTGTATCAGTTACTATCTGTTTTCAGTTTATATGAATCAATTTAAATTAATATGGCTATTGGGGGGGTTGGGCAGGATAAACTATAAAAACACCAGAGGAAGTCAAAATCTGGGTCTGGATACATGGATCACTGCAACTGTAATGATCTATGTAGTGTAACTCTTTGACCTTTGTAATACTGTCACGGTGACTCCTTTCGATATACTTTTAAATTAATTGTTACTATTTTTAAAGGTTCATCTTTGATTTTTACCCTTAAGTCTTTAAAACCTGACGTGTCATCGCTGATGCACCGTGCACATATGCAGTTTGGATGGCTGGAGCTCTTTCACTGTTCGTGCAATTGGAATAATTCCAACAGTTTCTGAAACCTGAGACGTGGTGCTTTGTAGCTTTTATTAGGTCATTAAGGTGATTTTACTCACGTCTATACGAGAAGCTGGAGAAGAAGCTGTTTGAGCAGGATTATAACATGCACTAAATTGTAAATGACTGCTAGATTTTGAAAAATGTGGGATATAAGTGTTCTGGAAGAATGGACAAACTCACTCACAACATATTTTCTAACCTTTTTATAGTCCAAATTTGAAAAAAAAAAAAAAAAAAGGCCAGGGTTTAAAGGGTTAGTATTGATATTCCAAACTCTTTACAGAACTGAAAAGTCTGTTACCAGAACCCACTTAGGACTATCAAAACCACCAATAAATCTTAAACTGTAATGTCTGTAAAACATTATTTATTTATTTATTTGTGTGATTTTTATAGTGGTGAAGCCGCATGTTAAAATTTTATTTATCCCAACACTGCACTTTAGGTTTTTCCAGGAAATAATCTTAAAAAAAAAATGAAACAAAACCAAAAATATCACCTTGTTAACAGTATCACGATATATCATGATATTAAAAAATAAATAAATAAAATAATAATAATAATAATAATAATAATAATAATAATAATAATAATAATAATAATTTTTTTTTTTTAAATATCGAGATTTTTGGATTGGGATTTTTATTTCACTGTTTTTAATTGTGCAGCTGTTTTTATGTGTTTTTGATCTATTCTTGTATTTTAGTCTATCATTTCGCTTTTTTATTCTGTACGACACTGTTTAATTGTACAGCTGTTTTATGTCTTTAATCTATTCTTGTATTTTATCCTTTTATTTTGTTTTTTTCCCCTGTAAATCACTTTGGAAAAAAGCATCTGCCAAACACATAAATGTAAAATGTTATGTAAATGTACACTACAATAAACAGTTAAGGATATTTTTAATTTTTGGGCTGTTTTTTTCACTTGGAATTCTTTACTTTTTTGCGTGTGAATTGAATCGAAACACATTTTTTTAATGACCAGACAGTATAGTTTTATTTACAAATGACAAAAAAATGACAAAAAAAAGAAATATCCTTAACACTTTGTTTGTAGTGTATATCATATCGTGAGCCTAGTATTGTGATTTGTATCGTACCGCCAGATTCTTGCCGATACACACCCCTATTTAGGAACAGTCTGGAGTTAATATTGATTATCAGTTTGGTTACTTGTTAAGTTCTTGTGTGTGCATGCTCTTTATGTAAATGACTTTGTGCATCTAAATGTGTGATTGTAAAAGCATGAGCAGACCAGACCGACAGCTCTGTTTACATAATGAACTGAAATCATACAAGCAGGTCACAGATCGTACATTAGAAGGGGTGCGTTACATGACGGTTCACATCACATTCCCTGCATTAATTTGTATCTGATGTTCAGTGACACCGATTACATTAACACTTCATCTGCGATAATGTCCCTAATGTCCTGCCCCCACCACCACCACCACCACCACCACCACCACCACCACCTCCACCCCTCTGGGATGCCTGTTCTTTTTCAGCTCCCCAATGAATCTCGGGTATTTTGAGGTTAGAGATGTTACCAAGGACACTCCCTGTTTCTGGTTCTTTCTCCATCACTCTCTCTGCTTGTGTTTTATGTGTAACATTAAATGAATTTACATCCTCTGTCAGCAGCGACGCCGGATGTTGCCGGGATTTCGTAGATGTAAAGTCGTGGGGTAACGGCAACACCAGCGGGAGAGTTGTGTTTGCTGTTACTGTTTACAAACCCACACACGTAAGCACACATCTTTCATAAGCTTTGGTTCCGTTTAATAGGATTAGCAAGTTGTGTTTGTCATAAGGCAGAAGCTTGTATAAATAAGCTGTCTCTTTATCAATGATATGCTGTAATTTCATCTGTAGGAGTGCAAAATATATTTATGTATTTGTCAAAATAGTCTGCTTATGCGCCTTATCCCTCTGCTAACGGTAAAATGATTAAGATGGGATGTTTATTTCGTTTTTAAGGCACTAAAAATTAAGTTGCTATTTACAGAGCATCAGCACTTTCTATGTGGTAGATGTATCTGTCAGGAGTGTTGCAAAGTGGGTGGAATTTATCAGTAAGTGCTCCACTACTGACTATATGAAATCATTAGATATTAATGTGTTATAGCACTGCTGGCTAAGTTAATGGATTTCTTTAATAGCCTACAGAAGTGGTGTAACATGATGAAATATACTATAATATATACCACTAGGTGTTGACCCATGGGAATCCAGGGGTCGCAGAAGCAGTAGAGTTGATAAAATGGGGAGCAGAGTTTTTGTAGAAGTCGGTCTTAAGTTATGTAAAGTTTGTATAATGATTTAAAATGGAAATTAGGGCTGCTCGATTATAGAAAAAAAAAAAAAAAATCACGATTGTTTTAGCAATAATTGAAATCACGATTATTAAAAACGATTATTTGCTAACCTTAAAGTTGTTTATTTTTTTCTTGCAAAACAATGTAAAATACACTCTTTAAACATGAATAAAGCTTTTAACCACTAAAACAAAGTATGTTCACTTTTGTACGAAACAAAAAAATCTTTGAATGCAAATAAGTGTACTGTAAATTCAAGTATGTTTCCTTTTGTAAATAAATAGTGCACTGTAATTAAACTGCTATAGACTTGCCATAGAACTGGAGCAATTAAAAAAAAAAAAAAAAAAAAAAAAAAGCTCACGTAAAGTGCAAATTATAAATTCAAGTATGTTCAATGTAGTATGAAACATAGTAAATTCAGTGGCGTGCTGTGAGGTTTCAGTTCAGGCCTTCTGTATACATCAGCCATGTAGAATACGTACGTTAGGGATATACAGGTCAGGTTAGGTTAATACGGGAGTTGCAGCGTAAAGAGATTCGGAAACTGAAGATTGCATTGCGGACAAAGTTGTAGACAGAGTTGTTTTTATGTGTTTTAGTTTTTCATGAGATTATGATAAAGGTCACGGTGGTTAAACTTTAGATGGTTAAAAAGGTTTGTTGTGTTAGCGGTCGGTGCGGACACAACTACGAAACACTTTTTGCACGTGATGTGTTTTTGCTCTTCGTCTTCTTCATCAAACCCAAAGTGATTCCATACAATTGAATTTGACTTGCCTTTTTTGTTTACCAAGCACTTCTGCTGTGATTCTCCTGCCATTTTTCCAGACCGCTAGGTCCAACTTTCCTCTTGGGGTGGACCTGCCGGCTAGCAGGCAGCAGTAGCTTAGAGGGGGGCGGGGCAGAGCAGCTCATGGTAGCTTGCGTGCGCGTGAATTAAAACGACTCAAAATTAATAATTGTTTTTTCTCGATTATATAATTTTTGTAATCGTTGCGTGTAATAATCAAAATTGTAATTGAATTTCAATTAATTGCACAGCCCTAATGGAAATCAACACATGGAGTACTTTATGATGAATACAGAGTGTAATCAGTTTGTGGTGGCCCTGGGTCAGGTGGGAGACTAAAAAGCCTTTTTGAACAGGAGGGTTTTGAGGTGTTTTTTAAAGCTCTCTACAGAGTCCATGGACCGTAGGTGTAGAGGCAGGTCATTCCATAGACGTGGTGCCACAGCTTTAAAAGACCTGTCACCGCGTTTGCTAAAACAGGTGCGTGGAACCATCAGCAGGTGCTGTCCTGAAGACCTCAAACTACGAGTCGAGCTGTAGGGCTGGATCAGGGAAGCAATGTATGCAGGGGCCTGGCCATGTAGAGCCCGGAAAGTTAGCACCAGAATTTTGAAATGAAAACGATATACAGTAGAACAGGGACAGGGACACTGTACATATCCTGACCAAGGAAAATAAAAGTCTCTCTTTGTGCAGTAATCTACACCTGGCTTTTCTGCCTCTGTCCATAATAATATACATTATATAGACTAAATGTCCTCTAAAATTAACATTTATATGCAACATAGTATTGCAAACTATTACATGATCAAAAACCAATTAATTTAGCAAAAAAAAAAAAAAAAAGTCTCAGTTTTGAATGTCTGAGGTCGCCAGAAATTTGTGATGTTAAAATGGGGTCATGAGGAATGGGGCCAGACCAAGAACCAGACCGACGTTGTTAGTGTGTAATCACAGTTGGACCCCGTTTTCTGGTGTCCTGGTGTTTCCGTTGATTTGGATCCAGCACCCCCCCCCCCCCCCCCCCCCCCCCCCCCGTTTATGGCTGTAATGGACTTGTCAGCAGGCCGCCTGTAAACCCATTGTAATTTTAAATGCTAATAACTCCAAAAGTATTGGTCATATCAATATGCAGTTTTCACCTGTCTGATCCTTGACCCAAAATACATAAATACTGCAAAAGGCACAGGCTAGCTCTGTCCAGTTTTTCAGCTTTAACCCTTTCATGCAATTATGAGAACCTTGGTCACAATATTTGTGTGTTTTTATTGCTCTTTAGGCATGAAAAAAACATGCGATTTAGTTTTTTTTTTTTTTTAAGGAGTTACAAAACTGTCCACTCAGCCGGACCCCATGCATTTAATTTTTCAAGCAAAGAAACATGTATTTAAAACCTAATATTAGAAAGTGATATGGAAAATTAAGCAATAAAAACATTTTTAATGCTGCTAATCACATGTTTTCCCACATTTTAACATACTCTAATACTAGTTATTATTCCTTTCATGGAGATAATATGCAAAAAAAAAAAAGTTTTGTTTGTTGATTTACAATAAAACATGTTACTGCAGATCAGGTTTATCAAGAACAGCATAGTTACAGTAACGGTATGAAATGCACTGTATGGGATGATGCATAAGTGTCCACTGTGTTGGCTGATATGGCACTAAAACAATAAAACCCATGAATATACAAGAGAACAGCTGAAGAATAGCTGTCCACTGTAGTGACCTCTGTGCATGAAAGGGTTAAAGCTGATACACATACACGCACGTACAGGGGTTGGACAAAATAATGGAAACACCTTAAAAAAATCAACAAAATATAATTTAATATGGTGTAGGTCCGCCTTTTGCGGCAATTACAGCCTCAGTTCTCCGAGGTATTGATTCATACAACTTGTGAATTGTTTCCAAAGGAATTTTAAGCCATTCTTCAGTTAGAATACCCTCCAACTCTTTTAGAGACGATGGCGGTGGAAATCGACGTCTTACTTGAATCTCTAAAACTGACCATAAATGCTCAATAATGTTGAGGTCTGGGGACTGTGCCGGCCATACGAGATGCTCAACTTCATTAGAATGTTCCTCATGCCATTCTTTAACAATTCTAGCTGTATGGATTGGGGCATTATCATCTTGAGGTGAAGGTGTTTCCATTATTTTGTCCAACCCCTGTACACAGGGGTCACTTGGCTTTTATAATATAGATTTACTATATCATTGTGTATTTATGTCTACTAAATGCTTTTATATTGTAAATATTTGGACTTAACTGAGAACTAAGGCCACCAAAGTCATCATTAATGCACAGACACAGTTACTCTGATCATTTAAGACTGAAGATGTGAACTGTTTTAAATAAGCGAAAACTGGAAGTCTGTCTGTGCTTGATGTGACATAGTGACATTTAACCAAAGTAAATACCAAGGAAAGGAAGCATAAAAAGGACAAACAGCATTAAGAATACAAAAAAGTGAGAGAACACATTCGTATACCTGCAGGATCACCACACTACTTTGTGCAGAATGTCTAAAAACTGGCAGGCGTATGTTCCCTAGCTGCATGTTTCTGTCTGTTTGCCCATGTATCTAAGAACATATTGTTTGCACTGTGCATGCGTGTATTTGTGTGTGAAAGGGTAATGAGGCATGAAATCGAACACGGCTGCTTCTGAGTGGTCTTGTATGGAGGCTTGGTTGTGACACACAGGGCCTATAGATGAGTGGAGCCTGTCCAAACAGCACTGTGCTTCCCCCCTGGGGTGGAGGCGGGACACCATGACGCAAAATAAAGAGTTTCTTGGGAACAAAAATAGGGCTGTTAGAAAATAAATATACCAACTCTTCACACTATTTGATATAATTAGTCATGATTTATCAAAAAAATACTGTAGTAATAATGGATGTTGAAATCTAAAAATCAAAGAATTCACGTAGAATAAACACAATTCCAAACTAGAAGCACTCGGAGAGCGCAGACCTCCGCCAAGGCTGATCAGTGGCCCCCCCCGTGGGCCCCCCCACCCCCGATCACCACCAAAATGTAATCATTTCTTCCTTATCCCATTTCCAACAAACCCTGAAAATTTCATCCAAATCTGTCCATAACTTTTTGAGTTATGTTGCACACTAACGATCAGTGGCCCCCCCCCGTGGGCCCCCCCACCCCCGATCACCACCAAAATTTTATCATTTCTTCCTCATCCCATTTCCAACAAACCCTGAAAATTTCATCCAAATCTGTCCATAACTTTTTGAGTTATGTTGCACACTAACGGACAGACAAACAGACAGACAGACAAACAAACAAACCCTGGCAAAAACATAACCTCCTTGGCGGAGGTAATAACCTTACTTTCTGCAGAACTCCAGATCTCTGCTGTGAACAGATATCAAGCCAGACCATCAAGCCACAATGAACGGCATGTTTCTTATCTGCACAAACACAAATAAGAAGAAAAGCCATGCAGGCCTGTGTGTGAAAATGTGATTTGACTTTCACACACATCAAGGCCATTCAGTTAAATATCAGGCAAAGGTCTCTTCAGTGCACCAACAGAAATGATAATTAGCAGCTGTAAACATTGCATGTTCAAATCTCACAATAAAGAACAAGAAAAGACTGTGTAGAGAGTTGAGGATGGTGAGGTTTTTTATAGTTCTTTTCCTTCACTGCAAAAACGGCCTGTGCAAAAATAGAAAATTAAACTCATTATCGAGTTAAAATGTCTAATTTCAAGTTAAATTATCTGCCAGTAGAGTAAGTTTCCTAAAATAAGACAATATAATCTAAGGCTTATTAAATGCTAAAACTCTTATTTTTAGCTGAATATACAGTCTACTCTCGTTTTACCGCCAACTTCCGTTCACGGCCAAATTGGCGGTATAGCGAAAATGGCGTTACAACGGGTTGCGTCCATAATGTGCATGTCTTTACTATATGATGTCTATGCTGCCTCCGTTAACCCGTTCTAATTGCGTTTCTAAATAAATCTTGATTCTGTTATGTTGTAAGGGATCATTTAAAGTGGGGAAACATTTTAAGCATTATTATACCGTGTCGGGAAATGACACCCCATCATCTTGAGGCTTTGGCTTAATCCCACGTCCTCTTCCCGACATCCTGACCTACTGAGTGTTCTGCGATAAATGAACGGTGGCCGTTCCGTAGACCTACTCGTAGCTTGTCGCGATCAGCGTCTGGCGCGTTTGTTTCAGTGCATTGTTAAAATTTATGTGTACTCAATGGCAATCACGCTGAGTTACCACATACTGAGAAGGAATACACTGTAAGACCGGATAAGTTGAGTTTACTAAAAAAATTTGAGTAAACCGGTTACCTTAAAAAATTAAAGTAATGAGTAATGAAAACTTGAGTGTATTAAACTTAAATGCTTGATTTGAATGGAATTGCTATTTTAAGTGCAACACACTAAATGCCAAGTTAATTTAACTCAAAATTTGTTGCAATGTCAGTTGCTTCGGATAATCACTAACTTAATATCATCAGTGCATTGGACTCATTCCGAGCTGATTTAAATTAAAATCTTTTGCAATATTAATTGCTTAATGAAATTATTCATCTTAATATGTTGCAGCGCGGATAGAAGTTAAGCAGGAAGATAACAGTGTAATTTACCAGTACAGGAAGTGCCATTGTTTTGGCATGGCATAAAGAATTTTAATAAACAAAATTTATCCTCGATGAACAGTAAAGCGATTGTTCTTCCTATGGCTCTGACTCATGGTGCAGCTCTGCAAAAATACAAAAACAAACACAAAAAGGCCAATAAACACTGCCATACACACATTAAGTCCAAATTAACACTAACACCACAACCCCGCTGAACCCCTGCACAGAAAAATAACACATTTTCAACAACATGCCCAATACCCACAATGCAATGTGGAGATAAAAAGGTGTTGTCATGACAAAAACTTAGTGATTTAAATCCATTCAACTTAAACTTTTTCGTACTTTTGACTATGTCTACAAATTAGTAGAATATACTGAACATTTTAGAGTAATGGAATAAAACTTAAATCATTTAAGTACATTGTAATTAAAGCATTTTAGTAAATACAAAGTCCGGCCTTACAGTGTATCAAAAAAAAAAACCTCATGATGATATAAATTTAAAAAATGCATCCAGTAGAGTATCTTCAGAGACACCATTTTCTCACACCTGTTTGTCATCTTCTGTCGCTGTCACACAAACACACTCCACTCTGTCCATCACTCTGTGACAGGCGACATTCAAGTGAACCAGCATTGATGTGTGATCACCAAGGAGTCACCGGTGATGTGGTGAAGGTGAGGGGACTGATTTTTTTTTTTTTTTTGAGCTGCTCACGGTCATGCTTGTGACCTTCCAGCCTCCTGTGGGAATAATCAGTCTTCAGCATCACTGTGTTTGTGTTACAGATGCTCATAGTGAATGTTTTATGTTTGACCGAGCTGTGGATGTCGGTGTATTTTCATGCATATGTGCCTTTTCGGTGGTAAATTCCAAGGGTGGGGCTGTCTTTTTTTTTTTTTTTCTTTTTTCATGCTGTCCACGGAGAGGGCTACGGCTCGGTCTCCATGGTAACGTAAGGAGTAAAAACCACGGGGTTTAACTGTATGTGTGAGAAGATGAGGTGAGCAGGTGATGTGTCATGATAACAGCTTGTCAGGTACAGTGTCTCCTGGTTTCAGGTTCATGTTGTGAACCCCTCTTCACCAGCAGCCCGAGATTTTAAAATTTAATGTTGAAACTGATGCCGCTTGATTAAATCGCAATTAGGGTTCAGCCAATATTGGTTTTTCAGGGCGGGTACTGATAATCTGTAATCAAACTGTCTTGGGCTTGAGAGATTAATTTGTTTTATGATCTGCTTTTTGAAGGGATTGCACAGATTGGAAAAGCGATATCCAAACTTTCCTTTTCAGCTGCTATTTATTTTAATTTGCCTTCATTTCAGTGTTATTTCACTCTATTTACACTATAAGCTCTTACTGCGATTGTTATGAATAGGGATCCACCGATACCACTTTTTTCCAGACCGAGTACAAGTACTTACATTTGATTATTTGCCCATACCGAGTACCAATATGAGTACTTAATAATACCATTACAGTTCTTAGTTAATTTTGTAAATGTGCTTTATTGTCGTTGTCATTAGTCTGACTGGAACAAAGTGCTGCGACTGACATTTAATGTGTTGGAATGAGCATTTCTCAATCAATCCACCAGGGGGCGCCGCTCTTAATTAACCATACTGGACAAATACCACAAAGAAAAGTAAAGTTTTTTGAGACGAAGAAGAAGAAAGTAGATAATTACAAACATGGCGACAACAGAGGAGGTAACATTGATATCGATGCTAATGTTGACATTGATGAGGGTAGTTGTCATAAATATGTCAGTGGTTTTCCGCTCTTTGAACAGATCTGCTCCTGGTGGTACTGCTCCGAATTCTCCATTTGGCTACGCATCTGTGAGCACCCGGAAAACTGACAGAATTATGTACAGAATATACGCAGAGGACGGACAGAACGCCCCAGCTGTATCCATCGGTGTCTTTAACGTAACTTGCAGTAACCGTTACTTTTGTCACCATCACTTATTTTGAAAACTCCACGCTGCTGACATTACTCCTCCGCCGTGTACCTGCTGCACTGAACTCTGAACATCACGCTGCTGTAACGTGGTATCGGTATGTTTGTATCGGAGTACTTTTACGAGTATGAGTGCAAGTACACGTGCTCAGTATCGGACAGATACCCGATACTGGTATCGGCATCGGTGCATCCCTAGTTATTAACATTATTAAGCTAATCCTAAGTCTGTGTATATTAATTCTTTTGTTTCTTTCTCCACTGTTTTTTCTGAAGATACTGTAATTTAACTGATGACATAAAACCTGTTGAAGAATTATTACCAAACTGTTGGTCCAGATTCTGTACTCCAACATGCGGCGAGTCCAACTTCCACAGATGCTTAAGAGTTATGTTAGAATGTAAAAAATATTTTTGGTGCTTTATAAATCTTCGGCCAGACAAATTAGGCCACAGCCTGAGTAAATAATGGGAAACACAGCAGTTGTCATGGATGTGTGCACAGTTAGAAAAATGTGAACCACTGTTTAACTTCACTGGCTGTTAAAATATTGCAATAATAGGGTTCAAAATTATACCAACAGTTCTAGTTGGATAACGACTACATCATGCCACTACACCTAGCTGAAGCCTCCAAAAACTACAGAAAACATCTTGTAGTCTAGCTGTAACTTGCCTATACTTTGTAAGAGGAACATTTTGAATCGGATCATGGAGTTCAGAAGGTCATCATACAATGGGACGGCCTTGGATCAGGTGGTAGAGCGGGTCATCCAAAAACCGAAGGGTTGGCTGTTCGAATCCCGCTCTATCCTAGTCAGTCCGTTGTGTCCTTGGGCAAGACATTTCACCCTCCTTGCCTCCAGTGCCACTCACACTGGTGTATGAATGCGTATGAATGTTCGGTGGTAGTCAGAAGTGCGAATTGGCAGCCACGCTTCTGTCAGTCTGCCCCAGGGCAACTGTGGCTACAGGTGTAGTTTACCACCACCAGAGGGAGAATGTGAGAGTGAATGAACAATGGATCAATAATGTAAAGCGCTTTGGATGTCTAGAAAAGCGCTATATAAAATCCAATCCATTATTATTATTATTATTATTATTATTATTATTATTATTATTATTATTATTATTACAGTCTACTCTTGTTATACCGCCAACTTCCGTTCACGGCCAAATTGGCGGCATAGTGAAAATGCCATTACAACGGGTTGCGTCCATAATGTGCATGTCTTTACTATATGATGTCTATGCTGCCTCTGTTAACCCGTTCTAATTGCGTTTCTAAATAAATCTTGATTCTGTTATGTTGTAAGGGATCATTTAAAGTGGGGAAACATTTTAAGCATTATTATACCGTGTCGGGAAATGACACCCCATCATCTTGAGGCTTTGGCTTAATCCCACATCCTCTTCCCGACATCCTGACCTACTGAGTGTTCTGTGATAAATGAACGGTGGCCGTTCCGTAGACCTACTTGTAGCTTGTCGCGATCAGCGTCTGGCGCGTTTGTTTCAGTGCATTGTTAAAATTTATGTGTACTCGATGGCAATCACGCTGGCGGTATAACGGTCGGGAAATCAATGGTATAAGTGTTGTTTGTGCATGGAACTGGGCTGGCGGATGGCGATAGGCGGAAATGGCGGTAGCTAATGGAATAATGCATTGGGGATTTTTGTGCAATGGTTTTGGTCGGCGGTGAGCGAAAATGGTGGTATAACGGCGGGCGGTTTAACGAGAGTAGACTGTATTATTATTATTATCATTATTATTATTATTATATAATGGACTAGTGTTTGTATAGTGATTAATACTTCCACCTCACACCCAGAAGGTTCTGTCATCATCTTCTCTCAAGCTGTTTTCAGACTGGCCAGCCCAGTGTTGGAGCCGATTCCTGCACCAGTTACACTGGGAACCGAAGCGCTTGCCCATGAACAGCCCACGTTCATACCAGTATGTGAGCCCCTGACGTGTTATCGACGGAGGGCATACAAAACCGAATGTGTTCACGGTAGAGAAAATAACAACAGCACTATGGATCGCATCGTCGACTACCTGTGAGCATTTGTGCTCTTAATACAGATCATTGTTTATTTGCACCAAGTCATGCTACAACATCTGCTGTAGAGGAGAAGGGAGCGACGCCGAATCCACAGATTTAACCTCAGCAGGTGAACATGGATCAACCAGGTGACGTCCACTCATGTCATCACGGTTCGGTTGGAAAAACCATGATGACATAAGTAGACATCAACTGATTGACCCGTGTTCGCCTTCTGATAATTAAATAATAAAGAAATAAATAAGTAAGTTAGGATTTTACTTGGTGCCTGTCTGGAACCAAATTTTTGGTGACCGAACGCTCTGATTTCCGGTGTGAACACATCATCTGTTTGAGATTAGGTGTGGGAACGGGCACTGGCACGGTTCTGTGTCGGTCTGAAAACAGCTTCAGAGCTATACTGGTTTCCTTAGGGTTCTCTAGTCTCTCCCACCATAAAAAAAAACAGTTCTACTTCAGTAAATTCACCTGTCAGTGCCGTAGACCTGGATACTGATGAAGGTCTAGATTTGGTCTTCAGTGGCAGCCCATTGCTCCTAATTGTGTTAATGCTAATAGCTAATACAAATGCTAGGTGTGTGCTGTGCATGCTGCGTGTATTAGGATTGGCTAAAATGCAGAGAATGGATTATCTCATGGGGATAATACAGTGAGTTTAACCTTTAACCTTATATCATCATATGGTCTTCTGGCCACATTGCCGTCTGCGATTTAGAGCCCATATACTGGACATTTATGAGGAATGTGCATGAAAATTCAGTTAGTTAATTAGTCAAAACTGTAAGCATAGTCGACATCTTTTAGGAGAAGTCGACTAGTTTTTATGTTTGGTCGCAGGATGTTTATGTTTTATTTCTGAGGAATGTGGAACTAATATTTATAGCACTGCTTTTACCCGAGTACTGCACAAGTAATCAAGTAAAGTCTGAAAGTATATAAAGTATGTTTGCTATGGTGTACACAGCAAACACACAGCAAGACACCAGTATGGAATGTAGTGGATAACAAAAATAACTGTATTTATATGTGGAATACATTCACAGTCATTTGCTTCTTACTCAGGGACGCTTATTGATCCTTCGATGTCGGCTCTTCCTGTCATTGTGAAGCAGAATTCACTAAGCGTCGACGTTTGGCCTTTTTTCTTGTTGCCCCAAAGCTGTGGAACCCGTTGCCCTTAGATGTTCAACAGGCTCCGTCTCTGCCTGTCTTTAAATCACATCTAAAAATGCCCTTTTTCTCATTGGCTTTTAATCAATGAGTAAAATGGGGTTTTTTATATTCCTTATGCTGTTTTTACCAGATTTTAATTTGTCTTTGTTTTTACAATGGTTGTGTTTTGTTGTTCTTAGCCCACTTTGCACCCTGTGTTATCACTGTTTTTACTGATTTATTTTCTTGTTTTATGATTCGTGTACGGCACTTTGGCCAGCTGTGACGTTCTTAAAGTGCTTCATAAATAAGTTGGTATGGTATGGTATGGTATGGTATGGTATGGTATGGTATAGAATGGAATGGAACGGAATGGTTATGGTATGGTTATGGTTATGGTATGGTATGGTATAGAATGGAACGGAATGGTTATGGTATGGTATGGTATGGTATGGTATGGTATAGAATAGAATAGAATAGAATGGAATGGAAAGGAATGGTTATGGTATGGTTATGGTATGGTATGGTATAGAATGGAACGGAATGGGTATGGTATGGTATGGAATAGAATAGAATAGAATAGAATAGAATAGAATAGAATGGAACGGAATGGTTATGGTATGGTATGGTATAGAATGGAACGGAATGGGTATGGTATAGAATGGTATGGAACGGAATGGTTATGGTATGGTATAGAATGGAATGGAATGGGTATGGTATGGTATATAATGGAATGGAATGTTATGGTTATGGTATGGTATGGTATAGAATGGAACGGAATGGAATGGTTATGGTATGGTATGGAATGGAACAGAATGGTATGGTATGGTATAGAATGGAACGGAATGGTTATGGTATGGTATGGTATGGTATGGTATTGTATGGTATGGTATGGTATAGAATGGAACGGAATGGTTATGGTATGGTATAGAATGGAATGGAACAGAATGGTTATGGTTATGGTATGGTATGGTATAGAATGGAACGGAATGGTTATGGTATGGAATAGAATAGAATAGAATAGAATAGAATAGAATAGAATAGAATAGAATAGAATAGAATGGAATGGAAAGGAATGGTTATGGTATGGTTATGGTATGGTATGGTATAGAATGGAACGGAATGGGTATGGTATGGTATGGTATGGTATGGAATAGAATAGAATAGAATAGAATAGAATAGAATAGAATGGAACGGAATGGTTATGGTATGGTATAGAATGGAACGGAATGGGTATGGTATGGTATAGAATGGTATGGAACGGAATGGTTATGGTATGGTATAGAATGGAATGGAATGGGTATGGTATATAATGGAATGGAATGTTATGGTTATGGTTATGGTTATGGTATGGTATAGAATGGAACGGAATGGAATGGTTATGGTATGGTATGGTATGGAATGGAATGGAATGGAACAGAATGGTATGGTATGGTATAGAATGGAACGGAATGGTTATGGTATGGTATGGTATGGTATTGTATGGTATGGTATGGTATAGAATGGAACGGAATGGTTATGGTATGGTATAGAATGGAATGGAACAGAATGGTTATGGTATGGTATGGTATAGAATGGAATGGAATGGTTATGGTATGGTATGGTATAGAATGGAATGGAATGGAACGGAATGTTATGGTTATGGTATGGTATGGAATGGAATGGAACGGAATGTTATGGTATGTTATGGTATGGTATGGTATGGTATGGTAGGGACAACAGTTGAAAAACAGCTTTTTTGCTCATACTGGCACATTTACGGAAATGTTCATCAATGTGTACTGTAAATAAACAAATAAAATAGATGTGAGCATTAGATTGAAGTATTGATGAACTGGTGTCAGTTTGATGTTAACTGTGATGTTTATTGTCATATTATATTCAATGTTACAGAACATTGCAGGGATCTCATATGGTGCACACCTCTTTAAAAGCACCTCTTGACTCTAAGGCCTTAGGTCAAAATGGACTTGATTGAACAATTTTCTTCAAGGTCAACCGTCGGTAAGAGCCACTCACGGATTAATGTTGATGACAATAGTAGTGTTTTTTTCCCCTGTCACTATATCAAATCAGTGAACCTTCAAGTATCAGTGTATTTCATCTTCCCTCATCCGTTTTCTTCTTGCCCTCTGCAGGTTCAGCTATATTTCTAAAGGTTAAATTTGCACTAATCTTTTGTTGCCCCCCCGAACTCCACTCCATAGAGGAATGGATTGAGACTAAAGTGAGGATGCTTCAGAGTTTAAGCAACGCATCCGACAAATCTCGACAGTGCAGCCTTTCTTCCCGAGACAAACACTCGACTGTTCAACCCACAGTGTTTTCTCTGAGGCCAAATCCACTCCGTCATCTGAATGATTTCGGAGTTTCCTGTTTTGTAAATGGTTCCGAGCGTGAGAAGTGAGGTTTCGGTTTTAATGATTCAAGTGCTCACTTTGTGTGAACTCATCCTTCATCAGCATGTGTTACTAGACTTTGTCACGATTTTTCCTCCGTCGTTGTTTAGTTTTTGCAAGATGTGTTCGTCTCACGCGATGTCACTCCACAGGAGAACATGGCGGTCAGCAGCGCTGTCACTCAACAAGCAAATGCAGTTACCAACTTGCTGATACAAATCCATGAGGCTAATTGAAAATTAATTGGACGTAATCCAAACACAGACTCATGTCCTGTGAAGTTATTAATTTTCCTGACAAAGCTGCGTGCAGACACATGTACACACACATACACAACACAATTTCCTGCCTCCCCTCCGTAGCAATTTTCTGACTCTTTGATCATTGAAGGGAATTGAATTGGCTCTTGGTAGTTTGGCCCGCAATCCTCGTGTCTAAACAAAGGGGGGGTTTCCAAAGCAACAAACAGATGGAGTGGACGCTGTCAATTTTAATCAAGTCTGAAACAAATCTGAGTAAATTAGTTCTAGAAGTGTTCACCTTTTTGCCTCCATATCCCAAATAAAACTGGACAAACTACTATATTAATGATTTTACTGTCTACAAGTGCAGCTAGAAGCGGATTTATCTCCTATAAACAGTATTGTGCAAATATTTTAAGCCACAAGTAGGTTTGTTGTTTCAGCAAGAATATAATGGTATATTATAATGTACATGTCTGTGTAATAAGATACAACTGAAATATAGAACAGTATTAAAAACAACAATTTCAGAAAAAAAAGACTGAAATATTCAGTATTTAGTGTTACTTTCCTTTGTATTTAACATGTTTTAACGTTATGAGATTGGGTGAACTAATCTTCTCGTGTTTTTAGGTTCCATTTAACATATGTCCAATGTTTGTTTTTTTTTGTTTTTTTTTTTTTGTTTTTATTTGACTTTTATTACAGAGCATGGATCAAAGACATAATAAAACAGTAAAGGTGCAGGGAGAGGCAGAAAGCCTAAAATGACTTGTTTTAAAGCCTCCATCTCATAAATACATAAACATTTAAAAAGTGATGAGACTTCCATATTCCATACACATTAAGAATTCATTAAAAAAGAAAGAGAATATAAAATATATATATGGGTGCTTCTATGAAACTGGTCCCTAAAAGCAGGACAGAGGGGCTAAAAATTCAAACCAGATGTAGACTAATGTTTTGAAGCAAATTTGGAAGCACTTTTGGTCTGTTTTAAAGAATAAATACTGTTTTTCAGAAAAAAAAAAAAAAATCACATTTTTATATTATTTTACATCATATTTAATACAAAAATCTGCATAATAATATAGTCAAAAGGACACGAAAATCATGTGCTACTATTTTTTGAATATCGTTTTATTCTCTCATAGGTACATTTTGGCAATTTAACTAATTATGCAAGGCAGAGTGTTTCACAAAAATGACTGCTGTTGCAAAATCATTTGCAATTTATATGCATTTTACTGGGCAGGTTCTGTATGTAACGCAAGTGGACACGATGGGTTACGTACAAAACTTGGAATGAAACTGAGATTCGTGAAAAACCCACGTCTGGATTAGAAAAACCACCAGGATCATCAAATTTAACACAGTGTCTGAGAGGGTTAAAAGTCTGGGTGTTTTACTAGAATGTGAGCTTAGCTTTGAGCCACACATAAGGTCTGTCACCAAAACAGGTTTTTATCATTTCAGAAATATTGCCAGAGTACGACCATTTCTCTCTTGAGCCAGTGCAGAGACTTTGATACATGCATTTGTCACAAGTCAAATTGATTATTGTCACGCTCTCCTTTCTGGTCTTCCTAAGAAGACCATTGCACAGCTGCAGCCCGACTGCTGACGAAGACCCGAAAGAGAGAGAGCATATGACACCAGTGCTCAGGTCTGTGCACTGGCTCCCTGTGAGCTTCAGGATCGATTTTAAAGTGCTTTTATTGGTTTGTACAACTCTTACTGGTCTTTGCCCTATTTATTTATCTGATTTGCTTTTAATGTATGAGCCCTCAGACCCTCAGGTCCTCAGGTAGTCACCTCTGAACTGTTCCTAGAGTCCACACTAAAACTCATGGTGAGGCCTCATTCAGCTTTTATGGCCTGAGGTCCGCTGCGAGTGTTCACATTTTTAAAAGTAAACTCCAAACTTATCTTTTTAGTCTAACTCTTAATTAAACTTTTACTGTAAACTTTACTTTGTTGCTTTGATGCTTTGATGTGAAGCACTTTGCGCTACATGTATCATGAAGGAAAAGTGCTATAGAAGACTTTAATAGTTTTTCTTGTCCCAATTTTGGTCCTATTTTTGGCCCTAATATTTTATAAACCATTCTTTAATTTTGCTTAAGCGTTTAAGTGAATAATGTTCTTACTGCTTTGGATACTTTCTATCATAGGAACAGAGACTGCACTAAATCCTGTAGAAGTCATGTAGTTTTCAACACTGTGCGTCATGTTTCCTTCAATTTACTTGTTTTTCAATAAAGTGACTGAAAAATATTCTCATTATAACCATGTAAAAACAAAATCGCTAAGGATGGCCTAAGACTTCTGCACAGTCCTGTATGTTTATAGTAGTAATATTTGGATAGGACTCTCAGTTGTGCAAAACTAATGTTGTATTCCTCTAATACTAGTGCCGCACAAGATTGAAATTAATGTATTTTACAGCTGCTTTTAGATCATATTTTTTTCCAAGTTTGCCCTCCATCAATTTAAGGTGCTAAAACACAGTGCAGTCATCTCACAAGGTTTTAAAACAACAGCTGAGTGATGTGTTGAAGATGAACAATGAAGACACTGACATGTTTTTCCTTCCTTTTGGCAACAAGCAGCCAGTGAGATCTTATGATGGGATTGAAAGAGGCGATCTGCACAGTAAAACCATCTGTAAATAAAGGCCAAGTTGTGCCTGTGGTTACTAAAGGGAGTTAGAGTTAACATACATATTTTTTCACCCTGTACATTTATTTATCAAATGGGTCATGGGTGATTTGGAGAAGAAGTTATAAAATAGACTGAGGTTCACATTTACAGTAGATGCCCATTTCTGTACAGACGTGACTGAAAGATCAATTTTTAAATATGAAATATCAAGATATATGGATTCTTTACCTTTCTATAAAAGACAGGCTGTAATTTTCTTTTACTGTGAGCAAATAGAAGTTTGTCTCTTACATCAGAGCAAAATATGCCATCTTGTTATATTTTCAAGTGTATGTTAAAGGAGTGATATTTTGCTTTTTTAAATGGAATTCTGCATTTTCAAACATTTCCCTGTGGTCTCCATAAACTGTAAATGCTCTGCTTGGGTTTGAATTCTTCATTAATTCAACTCCACAGGTCCATCTTCAACCCTATTTCTGAGTAATGACACCAGAAAGGTGGTTTTGAGTGCTGGCCCTTTAAATGCAAATGAGCCAATTTCTTATGTTTTATAACTACTTATGTCACGACATTTGCACATAGAAGGTCAAGACTTCCGACGAACATTTCTCCAAGTACGACATAATTGTTTATCAGCAGCAGCGGTTGTAGTAAAAACTGAAAATATGTCCAAACTTCGAGCCGATTACCTAAAATGTTCAGTTGTTGGTTTTATTAACGAACACAAGTGGCTGAACGGGACAAAAAGCGCAGTCAACAACCTGGAGGGGGCGGGGCATGTGCATTTAAAGGGCCAACGCTCAAAACCACCTTTCTGGTGTCATTACCCAGAAATAGGGTTGAAGATGGACCTGTGGAGTTGAATTAATGAAGAATTCAGACCCAAGTATAGCATTTACAGTTTATGTAGACCACAGGGAAATGTTTGAAAATGCATAATTCCATTTAAAAAAAGCCAAATATCACTCCTTTTAAGAATTAACTCACAGATAGAGGGTTGAGTAACTTATTTTGTATTAGCCCCTCTCCTTCTCCATGCACCCTTGGGAATCCCACACTCCACTTTTACAACCGCTGGCCTAGAAAAGTCTCACCAGGTCTAAAATGAATTATAGCGCTGCCAGTCTCAGCCAGCTCATGATCTGGGCTACCGGTGTCTCTGTGTGTATTAATCACTGCACGTCTTCATGCATGTACAACTTCCCTGCAGTGTGTTTAAGGATGACCTGTCTGCCAGCACCTTTTTTTCGTGTGTGTGTCTGTATGTGTGTGAGTGTATGTGTGTGTGTGTGTATGTGTGTGTGTGTGTGTGTGTGTGTGTGTATGTGTGTGTGTGTATGTGTGTGTGTGTGTGTGTATGTGGCCTAAATAGCCTCCCTGTGGCGGGGTGCTTTCTGCCTGCTGCCAGCTGGTGTATTAACATCAGGGACCGGGCCCCTGCCAATACTCGCCATCTGCCAACGTCCTTTCAGGGCTCCTTGTGTGGAGTCCGGGCGGAGTGTGTTCAGCAAAAAAACAACAGACCCCACTGGATCACAGCAACACACACACTGACACATGCCGATCCCCACTAACACCATCATCTCACTGACTCTTCTCACACCTCTTGCTCATCGACATGCAGCGCCTGTTGAAGATGAAGAACTGGCGAGGATGCACATGATAAATGCCAGTGACTCTCCGCACAATTAATGAATAGAATAGAATAGCATAGAATAGAATAGACACGGTGGAGCAGTGGATAGCACTTGTGCCTCACAACAACAAGGTTCTGGGTTTGATTCCAACACCAGTTGACAGGGGGTGGGACCTTTCTGTGTCGAGTTTACATGTTCTCCCCGTGTCTGCATGGGTTCTCTCCAGGTACTCCGGCTTCCTTCCACCATCCAAAGACATGCACTGATAGGTTAAAGGTGGGGTCTGAGGTGTTTTTCTGGAGCATTTTTTTAATATATTCCTCAACCCTTTCATGCACTGTCCACTCCAGTGGACAGTTCTTCTCCAGCTGTTCTCTTGTATATTAATGGGTTTTGTTGTTTTAGTTCCATATCAGCCAACACAGTGGACGCTTATGCACCATCCCATACACTGTAATTCGGATCATTACTGTAACTTTGCTGTTCTTGATAAACCTGATCTGCACTAACATGTTTGAGTGTAAATCAATTGTTATTTGTTAGACAAGAAGGTTTTTTTTTTGCATATTATCTCCATGAAGTGAGTAATTACTAGCATTTTAGAATATGTTAAAATGTGAGAAGACATCAGATTAGCAGCATTAAAAATGCTTTTATATCATTGTTTTCATATCGCTCTCTGATATTGGGTTTTAAACACGTTTCTTTATTTCAAAAATTAAATGCATGGATATTTTTGGAACTCCATAGGAAAAAAAAAAAAACTCGATCGCATTGTTTTTTTCATGGCTAAACACTGAAGAAAAAAATTTTGACTAAGGTTCTCATAATTCGTGCGTGAAAGGGTTAAAATCCCCTTCACACCCCGATTACAACTAATTAATTAAATGCTCTAACACAAAAATTTAAAAAATCAGTCACCTGTGGAACGGGCAGGACTGAAAAAACACCATCCAATCATTTTGAGCGCCCACTCGAAATGATTGAACGGTGATATGTCTATCAAACTCAACTGCCATTCATCCCTCCCCCCTTCCCCCCTCTTCACGTTCCCAGAGGCTGGAACCTTGTACAGGAAGCGTAGCCCGAGCTTGGCTATATTAGTTATATTAGGATGGAAAGTTCACCTGCAAACTGTTTTGTCACCAACATAAACTCTAGGAAATGTAACATTAGTCACATAGGTCTGAACTGGGGCTGTTCTGGAAGAGCGGAGGTGTTAGAGGATCCTGAATGAGCTATGCATGGATACGCTCAGCCGGGGCCGTAGTCGGAGTAGGAGCCCGAGGCGTACGGGACCGAAGCAGGGAATGGAGCCTCAGCTGGTGTCGGAGATGGTTCGGCCGGACCGGACCGTAGGCGGCGTCGGAGCCCAACCCGGGTATGGAGCAGAGCAGAGCCGGCGAATTGTAGTTGTGCAGCACTCGTGAACCCTCGGGAACAAGCATTGCGCGTGCCACTGCTCTGGAGGTGTGGCTTCAGAGGGACGTCTGAAGAAAGGGGTTTGGACTTTTGAACTGAGTATTTTCAAAATGTAGCTATCTCGAACCGTTTTCCCAAGATCTCAGACCCCACCTTTAATTGGTTAATCTAAATTGCCCATAGGTGTGAATGTGAGAGTGATTGTTTGTCTCTGTATGTTCAGCCCTGCGATGAACTGGCGAAATGTCCAGGATGTACCCCGCCTTCACCCGTAAGTAGCTGGGATAGGCTCAAAGCGACCCCCGTGACCCTAGTGAGGATAAAGCGGGTTCAGAAAATGAATGAAAGAATAGAATAGACTTTATTTGCCATTTGCAGATACATCGCAGTATAGGTACAGTGGAATTCTTGTGCGTTTCCCTGAGTCACAGAGTTAGAAAATGACATGAATATAAAAAACAAAACAAAACAAAAACGCAGCTAAAACATAAACGCCCATCGACTGGTGCTGGAATCAAACCCAGGACCTTCTTGCTGTGAGGAATGAGTGCGAACCACTGCTCCACTGTATCACACATACTAAAAAATGCTCCAGGAAAACATCTTACACCCCACCTTTAAGAGGGTTTTGATGATGATGATGATGATGACTGTGATGAAGGCCGCTATAGCAGTGTTTAGACCAGGGCTCTCAAACTGATTTCTTTCAGGGGCCACATTCAGCCCGATTTGATCCCCAGTGGGCCGGACCAGTAAAATATAAATAACGACAACTCCAAATTTTTGTCAGTGCAAAAAAAAACAACAACATAAAATTATGAAAATACTTACTTTTTAAAACTATCTAAACAAAAAAGATGTGAATAACCTGGAAACACTGAAATTTCAAGAAAAATAAGTGAAATTTTAACAATATTCTGCCTCAGCTTATCATTTCTACATGTGCATTATGGATCAAATTTACAAAAACACTAAACACTTAGTCACAGGCAGAAAATTGTTAAAATTGTGCTTCATTTTCTTTAGACATTTCAGGTTGGTCACATTTGTTCAGATTATTCACACTTTATTGTTACGGGATAGTTTGTAAGTGTATATATTGTCATAATTTAATGGGGTTTTTTTGCACTTTGAAGTTGTCATTATTTACAGGCATAATGTAATATTTTTTTCAAATCAGACTGAGAAGAAAATATGGAGTCATTCTTTTTTGTAGGTTATTCTTCTATTATTATTTGACTGTAGATCATATTGGTGTGTATGTGGAACCTGAACTAAAATGAGTTCCACAGCCTTGACTGTGGAATTTTTGAAATTTGCAAATTCTTCCCAGGGGCTGGATTGGAACCTTTGGCGGGCCGCATTTTGAGACCTGTGGTTTAGACAACAGAAAATCACTTGTCAAGAGAAAAGAAACAGCTCTCTGCACATCAGGGAAAAAAAAAAAAAAAAGTGATCAGAGAAGCAGCCGACACATTTAGCACAGCAGCTGTAATAAGTAACAAAGACTTCCTCTCACTCGCTTTGCTATGAATAGCTTGAAATGTTAGTGGCTTCTGAGCACTTTGGGTCAATCATTTTGACTCGTAGAGAAAGCAGTCCGCTTCCTGCTGCCAGGCAGATGCAAAGAGATGAGCTTTTAATTACAGACTTGTTTGCTGTTGTCATTTTTATCACCTAAATATGTCCCAGAGGGGTTATCTGCCTCGCTCTGTGTCTCTCTCTCTGACTTCATCTGTCATTACAAACCACTCAACCAGGCTGGGTGCAGCGTGTACGGCAGCAGCGGTGGCAGCAGACAGTTATATATCCATTTGCCTGCGGCTCGTGTTTTTCGGTCTGGTCTGGTGCAGAAAAATACTAAGAGTGACAAACATGCAACCAGATCTGTGTAACGGTGAAGATGACAGACAGTGAGACCCTCTGTGCCGGTGCCCATGTTCCAGGCTGCCAACCACCTGCAGTGGCAATGACTCATGTGATATATTCATGTCTTGATATGACAAGCGTGTCACATCAAATGCTGTGCTTGAATATGTCAATGTATAGAAGAGGGATCGAGGCTGCCCTAAATGTCTTAAGGGTAGATTATTGAACATTTACCACTTTACGCACTATTCTTTTTTTTTTTCTTATGCTGTTCTGTAAGTTAAACCTCAGTCATCATCTGATTCCTCTAATTTTTTTTTTTTTTCTGACCTCAATCATAATTTGAGTGCTAACAGTTTGCAGGACAGCTCTCTTTGCTATCATGCAGGTGCTGCTTTTAGTTTAGATTCATCTCTGAGCACTTGGGCCCATTTTTTTTTTTTTTCTCTTTCTTTCAACAGCCACTATAAATACTCTGTCTGCATAGACAGGTTGAAGATCTACAGGGAGACAGAGGGAAGGCTGTGTTCTTAAATATGTACTTGTAAAACCAAACTCCTTCTCAGAACACTGGTCCTTTTTCCTGTTTGCATTAACACTTGGATAGTGTGTTGAGGCAGGGTACAGTGTTCTTGTGGAGGATTTCTTCAGTCTATTAACATATTTAGGGGGGTGTGCTGCTGCCCCCCCCCCCCCCCCCCCCCCCATAGCCATATTAACCCTTTCATGCATAGCAGTAACTACAGTGGACAGCTGTTCAAAGGTATTCTCTTGTATATTCATGGGTTTTGTTGTTTTAGTTCCATATCAGCCAACACAGTGGACACTTATGCATCATCCCAAACACTGCAATTCATACCATTCATGTAACTTTGCTGTTGTTGATAAACCTGATCTGCAGTAGCATGTTTGAGTGTAAAAAAAAATAAAAAAAAGTTAATTGTTATTAGACTTTACTTAACAGTTTTTTTGGGTTAGGGTTACAAAAAGTTGTTTTTTTTTGGATATTATGTCCTTGAAGTGAGTAATAACTAGTATTTGAGTATGTTAAAATGTGAGAAAACATCAGCTTAGCGGCATTAAAAATGTTTTTATTTCATAGTTTTCACACAGTATATCAGTACATATATGTTTCTTTGCTTCTGAAATGAAACGCATGATGTCCAGCTGAGTGGACAGTTTTGTAACTCCAAGAAAAATAGGTTCATAAAAATAAATAAATAAATAAATAAATTGTAGTTTTTCATGCCTAAAGGAGAATAAAAACACTCAGGAAAAAAGTCTTGATTAAAGTGCTCATAATTCATGCCTGAAAGGGTTAATTAAAATTAATTAATATCCTCCAAAAACCCAATTATGCGTTTTCTGTCCACATTTATGGACAAGAGTTTCACAATTTTATACAAATAAAAAAGAAAAGAAAACTGTCCACCACAAAGGAGATTTCATAAAAATTTTAAAAACTGCATCTGAAAAAACTGATGCATCATGATGTTTCCAATATAGGCACATATTTAATAAAAAACAAAAAAAGCTTGTACTTTGCTGACATTTCCTGGGTCTTAGGAGGTTAAAAACACAAAACAGATACAAATACATTATTATAAATATTAAATTATTTAACCCACTGTTGACTCCGCCACTACTGCCGCCACAATAATACTAGCAAATTAGGCTACTGGTATTAATATTATATATATATTTTTTGTGTTATTACAACAATTATTATTTTCCCCCTCACTCCCCCCTCTCTCTTTCTCACTTGCATTTAGACCTGAAACGATTAATCCACTCAAAGTGATCCCAAAAAAAATCATTCAACCACAATTCTCCTGAATCAAAGCTTTGTTTCCTTCATTTCTCTGCTGTTAAACATTGGTTCCACTGTTGTGTTTCATACGGACGCTTATTGTGACACACAAAGAAGTTTCAATTCAGGAAAATTGCGATAGAATATTTCCCCTCAATCAATTTGAGTCGATTAATGGAATCGTGAATTTTTACATTCGCTTCAAGCACCTAATCGATGAATCGGTTTCAGCTCTACTTTCATTCACACTCCCCTCTTCCCCTTTTCCCCATCGCCCCTAACCAAGCTATATTGTTTAGTTGCTCTTTACATTTGTAATCTTTTTTTATTATAATATGATGTTGTCGTTGTTGTTTGTCATTACTCTGTCATTGTTGTTTTTGGTTTGTTTATTTGTTGGATTTTCCCTTTGTTTATGTGTTGTTGTTGTTTTTATGTCCACAAAGTCTTGTTCACTATCACTAATAAAAACAAAACAAAAACAAAAACATATTTTCGGGGGGTTTCCATGTTCTGCCCTTCCATGTTACCCTGTGTTTGTGTGTGTGTGAATAGATATATAAATATAGAAGAGTAATGTAAAAGGAAGGGGGACATATATTATTAATAATATTGTAGGGAGAGGGGGTGGAATTGAATAAGTTATACTTCTTCCCACCCCTTTTCGGGTAAATGTAAATGGAATTATTGTGCTTTTCTTCTGACTAAGATTGTTATGATTCTTGATATTTGTATTATTATGTATGTTTTGCAAGTGCATATATGTTAAATTTCATTGCATGTTCGGAATAAATGACTAAATCACTAAATCACCCTACGAAGACTTACTGTCACTCCATGTAAAATTACAGATTCAATTATAGTAGGTACCCACCCACTTTTTGCGATCGCATTTAATTTAGATGCTAAATTTTAACTGAGCTACAAACTGAATGTGACTTAATTGTGATAAAATATACGAGTGCTGGTGGTAATGCACATAAATCTGCCAATTTGTCAGCATTTTATCTCTGAAATCCCCTCAACACATGCTTCTTGACGAGGCTTCCCACCTTGATGCTCATGTCAAGCGAACCCTTTGGAATGAGTGTGCTTGATACTGATTTTTTTTTTTTTTTTTTTTTTGTACAAATTACGTTAACACCCTTGAATGAGGCGTTTGCAGCCCACCTGCTCAACACTGAGTCTGCCAGACCTCATTCAGTATCCGACGGGGAACTGAAGTCGTTATTTTACCGTATTTGGAACCACCAGACATGTTTACAAGCTTTTCCGTCGCTTCAGGTGGCTTGGTTGTTGGATGTGAGTGAACATGTTAAAATTAACTTTAATATTCATTTAATGCGTACGACCAGGAAGGGGTTTTGTGTTTCAGTCAGCGGGGTGAGACTGTGGAACAGATTCAACATAGAGTTAAAGCAATGTCCAAGCATGAAGCGATTTAAAAGGAGGTACAAAGACACAGAGGTAAAGGGATGAGGGCGGTGTTGGGTATCATTGGGTGTTCTAAAGACGTACAAGTACGTGGTTTGTGTATATGTTTGTACATGTACAGGGGTTGGACAAAATAATGGAAACACCTTCACCTCAAGATGATAATGCCCCAATCCATACAGCTAGAATTGTTAAAGAATGGCATGAGGAACATTCTAATGAAGTTGAGCATCCCGTATGGCCGGCACAGTCCCCAGACCTCAACATTATTGAGCATTTATGGTCAGTTTTAGAGATTCAAGCAAGACGTCGATTTCCACCGCCATCGTCTCTGAAAGAGTTGGAGGGTATTCTAACTGAAGAATGGCTTAAAATTCCTTTGGAAACAATTCACAAGTTGTATGAATCAATACCTCGGAGAATTGAGGCTGTAATTGCCGCAAAAGGCGGACCTACACCATATTAAATTATATTTTGTTGATTTTTTAAGGTGTTTCCATTATTTTGTCCAACCCCTGTATATGGGTGCTTCTGTGAAAACGGGTACATTTTGGTATCTGGCACTTTACCAGCTTTTTAAACCCAATAACAAAAGAGAAATTTAGACATATTTTCCCCCAAGATGTACCTAATGATAACCTCAGATAAATGCAAAAAAAAAATTATACTCTTGCTCTGAGCCATCCCATAATTAATGAATTTTTAATAAAATATCGGGGCCAAAAATAGGACCGAAATTGGGACATGAAAAACTACCTACATGTCAGTGGATTTGATCTGAAAACATGGCTGTAAATGGTCTTATATACCGCTATAAATAAAGACACTGTGTTAAATTTGGTGATCCTAGTGGTTTTTCTAAGCCAGACGTGTGGGTTTTTCATGAATCTCAGTCTCATTCAAGGTTTCGTGTGTAACCCATTGTGTCCACTTGCGTTACATACATAACCTGCCCATTTAAACACATATAAATCATGAATGATTTTGCAACAGTGGTCATTTTTGTGAAACACTCTGCCATGCCTAATTAGTTTGATTCCCAAAATGTAGAATAAAGAGTGTAATTTTTGTGTCCTTTTCACTATGTTACATGCAGATTTTTGTATTAAATATAATGTAAAATAATATAAAAACGTGTTTTATCTGAAAAATAGTTTCTCTTTTATCTCAGTAAGTATTTATTTTTAAAATAGACCCAAAGTGCTTCCAAACTTGCTTCATAACATTAGTCTACATCTCGTTTGAATTTTTAGCCCCCATGTCCTGTTTTTAGGGACCAGTTTCATAGAAGCACCCATATGTACGTACATACATGTGTTATTGTATTATGTGTTTATGTAAATTATATTATATTGATTTGTAATAATATAAAGCCAGAAACAAAATTATCTAACAATAAGTATCAAGCATTAGAGTATATGTTTAGACTAGGAGGCTTATTATTGTTATTAATTATTTAAGGAGAAGGGGTGGGAGTTTATAAGTTATACTTCTTCTCACACCTTCGTTTTATGTTTAAAAGTTTTATTTGTTTATTTATTGTTCTTTTTTGACATTCATATTTATATATCAATCAATCAATCAATCAAAAACAAACTCATACAGTAGTAGGCGATAGAGGCGGATGCAGAGTTTATTTGTTTATTTATTTATTTATTTATTTGCACATCATAAAACAGCAAGAGAAAATTTAAAAAACAACATTCAAACAAGTAACATCATTGTGCAGGAGAGGTTAGAAGCCAAAAAAAGGCTTATATGAATACTTCCCTGGAAATGAACAATACACAGGAAAAAAAGAATTAAAAATACAATATAACTGAAATAATAAACTGAAGTACAAACAATACAAATGCAAATCACATTACAAATCAAATGATATACAGCCTCACATTTTTTCATGAATTAAAGTCCTTTTCAGATGCTTTTTAAATAACGATAAAGAAGATGTTGATTGAAGTTCAGGTCGTAGATAATACCGCAGATTTGGTCCACGATATTTTAGAGAATACTGACAGACAGAATTACCGTAACAGTCGACGAGGCTTCAACTCCCAGTGAGAAAAGGCTGATATTGATTTTTGTGCGTGTATGTTCCTGCTATTGTTGTTGTTATATGTGGACATTTTCGGTGGTGAAGCAGTACAGAACCCCAAACGAGCCTTTTCAGACCCTCATATTGTTCTGCATGAGCGTCTTTGGATTCTCTGACCCTGAATAGCTCATGTCACACACTTCCTTTGCACCTGCACATCCAGCCCCTCCTTCCTTTCTGACTTTGTGCCACTTTTTTGGAGGTAGAGTTACATTTTAATGAGCATGTGTGAGGCCAAGTCTGTACGTAGTCAAACCTGATATGTATTGTCTGTTGAACACTCGAGTTGCGTTATAATACTGTAGGATGCCTTATGCCAGGGGTGTCAAACTTCTTTTACTTCAGGGGCCACATTCACCCCAATATAATCTGAAGTGGGCCGGACCAGTAAAATAATATAAATAATAGAATAAGAACTTTTGACAAATTGTATTTGAGCATAACGCGAACAAATATGAACCTGAAAATTCTTTAGTAAAGTAAGTGCAATGCTAATGTTATTATGCCTTAGTTTATCATTTATACATGTGCATCAGAACTTAGAGATCACAGCGGATCTACAAATACACAAAACATTAAATAACAGGGAGAATATTATTAAAATTTCACATACTTCTCTTAACCCTCCGGTATCTGGGTGCGCATTTTAGGCACACTTTGCACTTTGTTTTAAAAAACTTCATATTATTTTTCACAATTTAAATAAGGTTAGAATTCAAAAGTTGGTCATTTTTGCATGATCTTTAAAATTCTGGCCACCAACTAAAATTTGCACATTGTCAACAAAAGAAAATTACAAGACTAGCATCTGTCTCCCAAGTGTGCCTGAAATGCACTAATTCTTCCATTTGATATGTATGATTAGGGCTGACCTTGATTTACAAAAATAAAATCAAATTAGAGCAGAAAAATAAATCAATACATAATATTTAATAGTTTTATTTATAGGTGTGCATTTTACGCACACTTGGTGACAGATGCTAGTATTTTTGAACATTTGACTTGGCGCCAAAAATAATCATGCAAATTAACCGATGTTGGAGTTAATCACTGATATATGCCAGGCTGCAAAAATCAAATAATATGTGTATATGTAGTATATTGAAAAAAATATTTTTTTGTGTGTTTTTTGCATTTAAAAAAAAGGTTTGTTTACATTACAAACATGGCATTTAAAGGGTTAAAAAATGTGGCAATTATTGAGTATTTGGTATTTTTATTTACGGCTTAAGTTGATGAAATAGAAAAAAATATAAAAGAATTAAAAACAAACTGTATGAACATTTTTTTTTACATTATTCCACAAGTGTGCCAAAAAGGCACACTTGGTGCTTAGTAAGCCTTGCTGGACAGGATACCAGAGGGTTAAGACATTTCAGATATTCACATTTTTTGTAAAAGGCTAGTCTTTAAATTTAAATTTTTTTTGTGTAATTTCACTTTTTTTTTTTTTTTAACACTAAAACAGTGACAAATTTACAGTTTTCATTATTTATAGGTTAATACAGTGAACAGTGAAAAAAGTAAAATTACATTAGGATAATGTTTACATCCACAATGTTTCCTTAAAAATCTGACTAACATGAACAACTTGAAAAGTCTTAAGAAAAACAAGTGCAATTTTAACGAAATTCTGCCTGTTTACCAGTGTATCATTTGCGCATGTGCATTACAACTTATGTTACACAAAACATTTGATAACAGGCAAAATATTACTAAAATTACATTTATTTCTTTGAAGACATTTCAGGTTGTTAATATTTGTTCGGGTTATTCACATTGCTAATATAAACATTTTGATGTAATTTTACTTTTTTCTTTTTTTACACTGAAACATATAATATTTTACTGGTCTGACCCAATTGCGATCTAATTGTTCTGTATGTGGAACCTGAATTAAAATGATTTTGACACCACTGACTGATAATTTCTTCAGTGTAATTTTTGCGTTTCACAAAATCATCCTACAGGATTGGACGCTTTGGCGGGCCGGATTTGGCCCCCGGGCCACATGTTTGACACCTATGCCTTATGCTTTTAATGGTTCTATTTCATGTATTCTTTGATAATCCTCCGCTGCTCGCTCAATACGACTTCATTCTAGTATTTTTGTCCGGTGGAACACAGACGTCATAATGTCACAGACACTAGTTTGATGTAAACATTTAATTTGCTTTATTTTAGGCCAGATAATGTTTTCTAACGCGGTAACAGTGTGTCGTTCTCCAGCTTTTCAGACCTTCAACCTAATATTACGGCCATTATTTCATTTGTTGTTGTTAAAGCCAATTGGAGTGCTGCTGGACATTTCCTTTTTGGTCTGGTTAAAGCCAGCCTTTCAGAGCTCCACAGCTAATCAAATCAAACACCCCCTCAGCAGATGAAGCAATGAAGCCATTTTCAATCTACCGTCCTTATTCCCTTTACTCCTAATGTCATGGAGACAGATGCTGAGAGGAAGAGAGCTAGTGTCACTGCCAGACTGAAAAATAGCGTTCAGCCCAGTTACATCTTTCTTTGATAAATGCACTTTTGTCACATCCTCTTCTATATTTAAACATTTAAAGATAGACACCGAGAGCGGTAAATCATGTAACAATAGTTTTGGGAAACATGTAAGATGTTCTACAGCAGTGGTGTCAAACTCATTCAGCCCAATATGATCAAGTGAACCAGACCAGTAAAATAATAGGCATAGTCGTCGATATTATAAAAGCCGAGTGGCCTCTGTTTGTGTGTGTGTGTCTGGGGATTCACACAAAATCTGGAAAGAGCTGACTGCTGCAGTTCGGCATATTTATGTATTTTTGGTCAAGGAACAGACTAGGGAAAACAGCATGTTGATAGGACCAATATTATGGGAGATATTAGTAATTTTGGGATACAATAGCCTTACAATCACGTTGATATGCCCAGAATGCTTTGGCGGTGACTGCTGGACAAATGCGGTAGAGCATGCATGAATACACACACTGCAAAAATCGAAATCTTAACAAGTGTATTTTTCTCATTTCTAATCAAAATATCCCATCACACTTACAATAAGACAGAATCACCTAAAGAGTAACTTTTCAGTGAGACATAAGAACAGATTTTTAGACAATAGATCTGGAAAATCTGATTTTAAGAAATCTTACCAAGATAATTTTCATTTGTTCCACTGGCAAATTTTTTTTTGCTTAATTCAAGATTTTATTTTATTTTTTTGCTTAATTCAAGCAAAAAAAATCTGCCAGTGGAACAAGTGAAAACTCTTTAGGTGTTTATGTCAGATTATGTCTTATTTTAAGTGCGATGAGATATTTTGGCTGGAAATGAGAAAAATACACTTGGTAAAATTTTGATTTTTGCAGTGCAACAGCATAAAAACTAGCACATCTAGACCCTATGGATTCCCATGGGTCAATGCGCTAGTGTATAAATAATCATCCAAGTTATTTTCTTTCTTTGTGATCTCAAGAAAAAAATGGCGTAATAACCTGTATTTAAAAATAAATAAATAAATAAATAATAATAATAATGACAACTCCCAACTTTTTTTGTTTTAATGTAAAAAAAATAAAATAAAACTGCATTATGAAAATATTTACATTTACAAACTATCCTTTCACAATAAAATGTGAGTAACCTGAACAAATACGAAGTACCTGAAATATCTTAAGAAAAATAAGTACAATTTTAACAATATTATGCCTGTTTGTGGATCCACTGTGATCTGTAAGTTGTGTTCATAAAAAGCTGAGACATAATATTGTTGAAATGTCACTTATTTTTCTTAATCAGTTTTCATGATTTCACATTTAACCAAATTAAAATTTTGAGTTATTATTATTATTATTATTATTATTATTACATAGGTTATTATGATATTTTACTTGGTCTGCATGTGGCCTCTGAACTAATACAAGTTCAACATCCTTAATTGTTAATATCTTCTGGGTAATTTTTTTCATTTTGTAAATTCATCTCACCAGCCAGATTGGAACCTTTTACCGGGCTGGTGTTTGGCTCGTGGGCTGTATGTTTGACACCCCTGCTTTAGAGTAACAAAACATTCTCTATGGATTTAAATCTGTCTCATCAGATTTTGAATTATAAAAGCCATTGAATTTCTAGCAGTGATTTTTTTTTTTTTTTTGCACTGAAATTATCTGAATTTTTTTTGCACTGAAATTACATATCTGAATTTTTTGTCTCTCAATTTAACTATGCTCATATATTTAGAATAAAAAAAAAAATCAGATGCAAAAAATTCAGATGCAAAAAATTCAGATCACACATCCGGGACATTAGGATAAGCAATCGATTCTATCTCAAGTCGAACCGACAGCCAGCCAGTTGAGTTACATTAGGTTGGTCAAGTGACGCCGATGCAGGAAGACGGTCAGCACGGATGAGTGACCTGAATTTTTTTTTTTCTTCTGAATTTTTTGCATCTGAATTTTTTGCATCTGAATTTTTTTCGTTCAAAATTTATGAACATAGTTGAATTCAGAGACAAAAAAATTCCAATTCTTAATTTCAGTGCAAAAAAAAAAATCAATGCTAGAAATTCAATGACTTATAATTCAAAATCTGATGAGACATATTTAGTTCCATAATTCTCCTACTGACTCTTACTTACGCCCGAGTGGAACAAAATCCTGCTCCATTTGTGGTATTTATGGACTGTAGGTAGAGCTACTGCAGTTCTACATCTATTAATGTGTTGTGTTTGGCTCGTTAATCAGGTACTACTTTATCTTTGTGGCTCATTAAAGCTCACAGGCCACAAACGACAGAATAACCACAACACACAAAACACATTTAAATGCTTTTTCATGTGATAGATTTCCATCACCTGGCTGGAAGTGTCCCCCCTGTACTGTGAATTTTAGACGCAGCAGGTCTGTGAATTCAGTTTTAGTTTTGTGCTAAACTAAGTGCAGCTGAAGGTGCCATAAAGCTGCCAATTGACTCTGTGACTAATAATTCGTTAGAGCTCGTGGCATCATTAGATGAAGAGGGAAAGTCACAAGTTATTTGTGCCTCAAAGCTTTGTATGTATTAGCGTCTGGATATTCTGTATAAATAGATTTGAGGTGGAAGGGGTCTTTTAATCTTCTGCTGTCGTCCATGTGTTTTTGATATGGTGTCAGACACACTCCACCCACAGATATTTATGCTAATTTGGTATTTTAAGATGCATTACTTGGAGCATTTGATCAAGAAGCTTAGGAACAGTTATTTTTCTATATTGTCTTTAAAAGTTTGCAGAGGAAAAACAAACAAACTGGAGCAAACACTGTCAAATTGAACTACACTGTAAATATCTGCCAATTGTTATACAGCTGCTTTTTCCCAAGGACGCATAATTAATCAAGACCTGTTCTTATTGGGTCGCCATTTCGCAGTCATATGATACGTGGATTTATTTTCTTTATTATGACTAGGGATGTCCGATATTGGCTTTTTTGCCAAAAACCGATATGTCGATATTGTCCCACGCTTAATTTCCAATTCCGATATCTACCGATATCGCTGCCGATATATGTGGGATATTAAACTAATTTTAGGAAACATCACATATCTCCTGTCATGGAATTAACACATCATGCCTAATTTTATTGTGATGTCCCATTGAATGCATTCTCAAATGCAACAAGGCTTTCAAAATGTAAACACTGTCTGTGCAAAGAATACATACTTCAACTTAAGTTGTGGAAAAAAATGCCATATTTATTTATTTTCTCTCCCTCCCTCCATGAGTCTATTACAGTGTGGCAACTCTACTGTACAATTTTGAAAACTGCACATTTCTTATAGCTACAAACAATGCTTCATTCAAACAATGCCAGTGAAATCAAAGCATTATTTTATCGGTTTTAATGATAGGCAAAAAAAATTCATACCGATATTCACTGATATTACATTTTTATGCCAATATCGGGCCGATATTATCGGACATCCCTAATTACGACATTAGAAAAGTGTCATTAGTCATAAAAGACATAACGTGATGAAAGTGATATAACAAAACTAAAAAAAAAGATGGAAAAATGTAACCAAAAAGAAAGTGATGTAAAAGACAATAGCGACATCAAAGACAAAAATGACATTTAAAAACGTTATAAGGTGAAAACAACAAAAATATGTAGCAAAACTGAGTAAAAGATGTATCAGGATGAACATGACAAATACGATGTAAAAGATGTAACAATCAAAATGATATAAAAGATGTAAGACTAAAACATAAAAGATGCATCGAGACAAGATAACGTAACAAGATAGTCTGATAATAAGAGGCGTAAAGCTGCTAATTGACTTTAACTAATAATTAATTAGCGTCTGTGGCATCATTAAACAAAGAGGGAAAGTCTCTTCAAAGCTTTGTATGTATTAGCGTCTGGATAGATTTGAGGTGGAAGGGCTCTTTTAACCGTCTACTGTCGTCCATGTGTTTTTGATATGGAGTCGGACTCACTCCTCCCACAGATATTTATGCTAATTTGGTATTTTAAGATATGTTAAGATGCATTACTTGGAGCATTCAATCAAGGAGCTTAAGGGCAGTTATTTTTCTATATTGTCTTTAAAAGTTTGCAGCAGAAAAACAAACAAACTTCAGCAAACACTGTCAAAATAAACTACAGTGTAAATATCTGCGAATTGTACACAGCTGAGGGTCTGGATGCATAATCAATCATGGACCCGTGGACCGCAGTCATACGATATGTGGATTCATTTTCTTTTTTCCGACATTAGAAAAGTGTCATCAGTCGTAAAAGACATAACATGATAAAAGTGACATAACAAAACTAAAAGAAAAGATGGAAAACTGTAACAAAAAGAAAGTGATGTAAAAGACAATAGCGACATCAAAGACAAAAATGACATTTAAAAACGTTATAAGGTGAAAACAACAAAAAATATGTAGCAAAACTGAGTAAAAGAGGCATCAGGATGAACATGACAAATACGATGTAAAAGATGTAACACAATCAAAATGATATAAAAGACGTAGACAAAAACATAAAAGATGCATCGAGGCAAGATGACGTAACAAGATAGTCTGATAATGAGAGGCGTAAAGCTGCTAATTGACTTTAACTAATAATTAATTAGCGTCTGTGGCATCATTAAACAAAGAGGGAAAGTCTCTTCAAAGCTTTGTATGTATTAGCGTCTGGATAGATTTGAGGTGGAAGGGCTCTTTTAATCGTCTACTGTCGTCCATGTGTTTTTGATATGGAGTCGGACTCACTCCTCCCACAGATATTTATGCTAATTTGGTATTTTAAGATATTTTAAGATGCATTACTTGGAGCATTCGATCAAGGAGCTTAAGGACAGTTATTTTTGTATGTTGTCTTTAAAGTTTGTAGTGTCACATCACTCCACTCCATCATCTCAGTCTGACTTTGTTTTATGCACATCTCTGTTATTCTACTAAATACATTTGTAAACATTAAAATGCAGATGAATATTCTGTCCACCTCGGTGTTGCATTTGCATGTCCCTACAGCTGTGTCCAACTGAGTTTTGGCCTGTTGGGCGTCGGTGTGGCTGCTAGCCTCACAGCTGCTGTAGTGACTGTGCTTGTTTGATCATTTATCAGAGCCTGTGCTGTGAAATGAATGCAGGACAGACCAGAGGTGGTTCAGCTCTGCAGTCGCTCTGCAGTCAGTGACTCAGCTGGACCAGAGCAGGGAAGGCAATGTTGGCCTTTATGAGAAGAATAACTAACATGTTGACCCAAGGGGATCCAGGGGTTCTAGATGTGGTAGTTTTTATGCTGTTGTGTATTTGTGCATGCCGTACCACATTTGTCCAGCAGTCGCCGCCAAAGCGTTGTGGCCATAGCAATGTGATTGTAAGGTTATTGTATTCCAAAATTACTAATATCTCACAAAATACTGTTCGTATCAACTTGCCGTTTTCGCTAGTGTCTTCCTTCAGCAAAAATACATAAGTATGCCAAACTGCAGCAATCAGCTCTTTACAGGTTTTGTGTGAATCCCCAGACACACACACTTACACAGAGGCTTTTATAATAATAATAATAATAATAATGATAATAATAATAATAATAATAATAATAATAGTAACTTATAAATAATGAAAACTCCAAATTTTCTTCTTCGTTTATTGTGGAAAAAAAGTCAATTTATGTTAGAAAAAATATGTACATTTACAAACTATCCTTTCACAATAAAATGTGTATAACCTCAATATGAACAACTCCAAATGTCTTACCTTCCTGAAACCCAGGAAAGTAAAACTCAAGTTAGTTTTTTTTTTTTTTACATTAACTAATTGCTTTGATTGGAAACAACATATTGCAAGTTTGTTTTTAGTTTTTTTTTTTTTTTAATATAAAATGTCATTTGCAGTGGACAACGTTTTTTTCTTTTGTTAGTTTTTATTTATTTATTTATTTTAACCCCTTTAGCCCTATCAGCCCGCCCGTGGGCCAAAAAATTATATTAATATTCATCTGCTATAAAAATATAATAAATCAGGACAATGAATGTTTTTTTCAACTTTTGCTCAAAGTTTAGAGCCTAATGTTAATAAAAGTACACCAAAAGTGTATTTTAGTGCAAACTTTAATGTTCAAACATGATTTTTAATCTTTGTGGGGTGAAATATACGCTATTAAAAATCTCCGACACAAACAAGTAATTTATGCATATCATTGTCAATCCAGCCAGAAAAAAAAAACAGGCGAGGATAAAAACTTCTAATTTCTCTTCTAGTTTGTTACAGTTTACTCAGGCATAGTAATAGATACAATATTTTAGACAACGGGAATAGATTCTGTGAGGTCTCTAAATGTCCATAGACACCAAGAACATCCATATGAACCTTATTATTGTGAAGTAATTCTTCATTTACTTTGGGTATGTCTTTTGAGGCGTTTTTCCCCTGAAAATATGGTCAGAGTTAAACAGGTTTTAAGTAATGCTGTGAAATTCTTGTTCCCTACAGAGGACAAACATGTATTGTTGGGTCTCAAACGGTTAAGAAAAATAAGCACAATCCTAACAATGTTCTGCCTGTTACTAAATGTTTGTTCTTTTTTTACTTCATTTTTCTTAAGAAATGTCAGGTTGTACATGGTTGTTCATTGTTGTTCCTGTTTTCATGAGATCATTTTATTTTCCTTCCGTTGTAAGCCAGTCCATTGTGGGTCCTTTTAGCCTCATCTGGAACATCCCCTTCCATTTACTGTCTTTTCTCCCCTTCACTTCTTTCAGTTTTTTTCCCCTTTTGTCCTCATCCTCTTATCCCCTCTTATCTCCACTTGCCGTATGTACCACTCACATAGGTTGTGTTTTGTCCTGCAGATCTGAAGGGATGTTGTTGTAAAGTACACAGTCTTATCACTAGCATCAAAAGATTGAAACAGTCCTCCGACGCCTACGTAGCAGCTCCGGCTCTGGGCTCATTGGTCGTCTCTCCCATCCTTCACTATCACCAGGATGGTTGGGTGGGAATGTGAATGTGCCATATGGTTTGGACACCTGCAGCGTGCCACACTGAGCATCTGCGATCAGACTGGTAACACAGGCAGGAAACCAGAGTTTTAGTGTTTCAGGATTGTGAGGGTAAGTGATATGGCTGCAGTTTACTATCAGAGGCTTGGGTATGTAATTTTATATCACGGTAATGGTATATACCACGTTAGAAAATTCAATTAAGAAAAGGTTCAAAGCAACAACTTACTTACTTATTAATCCTTTCATGCATAGTGGTCACTCCAGTGGACAGTTCTTCTCCAGCTGTTCTCTTGTATATTCATGGATTTTGTTGTTTTAGTTCCATATCAGCCGACACAGTGGACACTTATGCACCATCCCATACACTGACATTCATACCACTACTGTAACTTTGCTGTTCTTGATAAACCTGATCTGCACTAACATGTTTGAGTGTAAAAAAAAAAAAAAAGCTGATTGTTATTTGACTGGAATTAACAGTTTCTTTTTCTTTTTTAGCCTATTAAGACCCAAACATCCACCATTTACCAAAATCATCTACTGATATAAACTGTTTAATCCCTGATGATCGACTAATCCATATCAATAATTGGTGTAAATACAGTTCTTCATCTTTTCATGACCATATTTGGACGTTCAGAAGGTCCGTAGTTACCATGGAAACACCAACATCTTCTACAACATTGATTCACCAGTAAAACCCATGGAGTTGGATCAATGACAGTGGATAGAGACACAGGGTTTATGTTCAATTAATGATATATTTTGCTGAAAAAGTAACTTTTTCTTCAGTTTTCTCAGTTTTTTCTCTATTTTTGAAATAGTAATCCTCAACAAAAACACAAAATACAATAAATAATATTACAATAATTGGTGATGAACCACTTAAGGATGGTTAAATATGGAGAAAAAATTCATTTGGGAACTGCCACAAATGTCACACTGGATCCTTATGGGTTAAACAAAAAGTTGCTTTTTTTTTGTTGGCATATTATCTCCATGAAGTGAGTAATAACTAATATTAGAGTATGTAAAAATGTGAGCAAGCATCAGATTAGCAGCATTAAACGTGTTTTAATTTCATAGTTTTCACACAGTATATCAATAAATACATGTTTCTTTGCTTCTGAAATCACACGCATGGTGTCCAGCTGAGTGGACGTTTTTGTGACTCCATGAAAAATAGGCTCATAAAAAAATTCAATCACAATGTTTTTTTTGTGTGTTTTTTTTCATGCCTAAAGAGGAATAAAAACCACTCGGGGAAAAAAAATCTTGATTAATGTTCTCATAATTCATGCATGAAAGGGTTAATGTAGTACATGTCAAAACAGAAACTTTAGTATTACAAATTACAATAAACACTGTTAAAATAAACGGCACCTCAAATAGAATAGAATAGGATAGGATAGAATAGAATAGAATAGAATAGAATAGAATAGAATAGAATAGAATAGAATAGACTTCATTGTCACTACACCAGTTGTGTAATGAAATCGCAGGTGGTCTCTGCCAGCAGCAGTACACTTACATCTAAGTAACAACACAATAAGATACAGACATATAATAGAAATATAAGATATAAAGTAGTGTGTAGTTAAAATATGTACAATTTAGACATATACCGTATGAAAGGGTAAATTTAAGAGTATAAAAGTAGTATAAAAATGTGCAACTGTAACAGTGTAAGCTATGTAGACATACATGAAACAGTGTAAATGTAACAGGCTTGTAAACAGTATAAATCAGGGGTCTCAAACATGCGGCCCGCCAAAGCTTCCAATCTGGCCCCTGGGATGAATTTACAAAGTGCAAAAATTCCACTTTCAAGGCTGTGGAGCTCATTTTAGTTCAGGTTCCACATACAGACCAATATGATCTACAGTCAGATAACACTGGGTTACAAAAAAATGTTTTTTGCAAGTTGTCTAGGTTTTTTCAACTGAATTAGGACCATTTTGCACCGCTAAATCCAAAAATGACATCTGTTTTTCTCAGTCAGGTCAGGTTTTTTAGCTAATTTGATTTTGAAAAATTTGATCTTCTCACAAAATTGATTACATTTTTGTGACTGTATCAGTTGATTTTTTATATAGTTCTCACCCAAAATAGGTTTTAAAGAGAAAAAAAATCATTTGATCACTTGATTCCTGTTAGGTACAATGGTGTATTCACCGCAGATGTAGCAGAATACGTCAGGCTTATTTTTGCAAGATCTTCTGGTCGAAGCCATTTCGTTCACCTGTAATATTAAAAAAAACATTAATCATAAATTGGCAAAAGTAAAATCCTCAGAACTCGTTTATTGCAAGAAATATGAAAGAATTTGGTATCATATGATGTGAAAATGCCCATAAATGTAAGCAAAAATGTTCAAAAGCCAATATGTAGCATAGTTCAGAAAGTTGACCTGATTGAGCAAAATGAATGGGATTTTTGGATTCAGCACACCAAAATTATCCTAAATCAGCTCAAAAAACTTTAACAATAAATTTGTTGTTGACCAGTGTAATAGAATAAAAACCTACAAAAAATAATGACTCCATATTTTCTTCTCGGTTTGATGTGAGGAAAAAAAAAATCAAATAAAATTACACTATGCCTATCAATAATGACAACTTCAAATTTTTGTCTTTGTTTTAGCGCAAAAAATAACCTTATGAAAATATTAACATTTACAAACTATTCTGTAACAATAAAATGTGAATAACCTGAAGAAATATGAACAACCTGAAATGTCTAAAGAAAATTAAGCACAATTTTAACAATTTTCTGCTTGTTACTGAGTGTTTAGTGTCTTTGTAGATCCGATCCATAATGCACATGTAGAAATGATAAGTTGAGGCATAATATTGTTAAAATTGCACTTATTTTTCTTAAGAAATTTCAGTTTTTTCAGGCTATTCACTTCTTTTTTGTTTGGATAGTTTATAAAAGTATTTTCATAATTTAATTGGGGTTTTTTGCACTAAAACAAAGACAAAAATTTGGAGTTGTCATTATTTATAGGTTATTATGCTATTATTTTACTGGTCCGGTCCACTGGAGATCAAATCGGACTGAATGTGGAACCTGAAAGAAAATGAGTTTGAGAGCCCTGGTGTAAACAGTGTAAATGCAACAGGGTAGTAAACAGTGTAAACAGTGTAAATGTAACAGGGTAAGCAATGTAAACATATATGAGGCACCTGTTCCGTGTCTGTTAATCGTATACTCTCCCAAGCTTTGGGTCGGGATGAATGATGATGAATGTGATGTAACAAGACAAAGATGGACCAAAATGTGAGAAAAGAAAAACAAGACAAAAACAATCTAAAAGATTTAAGATGAAAATAACATAAATAATGTAACAAGGTGAAAATAACAAAAACATGTCGCAAAATGGAGTAAAAGATGTAAAAAAAAAAAAAAAAAAAAGACAAAAACAGCATGAAATGAATAAATTATTACATGTGAGACCAAATGATGTAAGAAGACAAAACAACATAAAAGACGTAGCAAAACATAATAAAACAAAAATGAAAGTGATGTAAAAGACATAAATAGTGACATGAACATGAAAATGACATAAAAAATCCAAGAAATGAGATCACCCAAAAAAGAAAACAAACCCACACACAGAGAAGAAAATGATATAAAAACTGTAACAGAAAGAAAATGAAACAATAATAATATAAAAGATGTAACAAAGATGTATAAAAAAAAACATGAAAAATATTACAAGATAAAAATGATGTAAATGTCAGTTGTGACATAAGATGATGAAAACAACATAACAAAAACAATGCACCAAGGTGAAAAAAGATGAAACAGGAAAAAAAAAAATTACAATAACAATGTAAAAGATGTAATAAGATGAATTAAACAAAAAAATAATCTTGAATTAAGCAAAAAAAAAAAAAAACTGCCAATAGAACAAGTGAAAATTATCTCAGTAAGATTTCTTGAAATAAGATTTTTAAGATCTATTATCTAAAAATCAGTTCTTAGGTCATTATGTCTTATTTTAAGTGTGATGGGATATTTTGACTAGAAAAGGGAAAAATACACTTGGTAAGATTAAGATTTTTTTTCCAGAAAACAAGGGTGGTTTAATAATTTTTTACGCCACTATATACAAGGTGCAGTTTTTTTTGGGGGGGGGGGCTCAACCCCGCTTCTGGTTTCAATGAATTTCATCCTCGGCGGGGGGGGGGGGGACGACGATGACACACGAACCACCCCCCCCGAGGATGAAAATAACAGGCTGGTTGTGACAGTTTTCTTCCATCTATATCCTACATCACTGGCATTAACGTTCACCTGAACCAAACTGTCAGCAGTCTCAGAATTCACGAACCTCCAAATGAACTGGGGTGCTGTAAAGGGGGGGGGGGGACGACAAATTCATGGGGCCCAGCATTTGTGTGTCCAGTGGATACAGGTTAGAAGTTGTGAAAATTTCATGTGTAAACACGCCAGTAACAGTAAAACACAAAAACCACAATTTATTTTGGTTAATGGATTACTGAGTCAGAAAAATCTTTATACACTGAGCAACTGTTTTCGCTTTGCCCTGACTTCAACTGGTTGCTCTTGCGAAATACACGTCCTCTGTTTCTCTACCTTACTCCAAATACTCCATAAAATGGAGTCCAGCTCAAATTATCTGGACTGCCCCAGAGGGGGGTGGCATTTTTCAAATTAACTCACCAGTTATGTTTCGGATGGAAGGATCAAACCAGGAGAAATGAACAATTCACCAAAAAGAGGGGATTGAGGTTTTAAAAAGTTAAAACAAAAATTTGATTTATTGCTTCAGGCAAAAATAGAAAAAGTTACAAAAAAGAAAGAAGTCGGTTATCAGTTAGTCTAGCATCAAACACACTATTCGACTCAGAGAGAAAAGAAAAAAAAAGCCCAAAAAAAAGAGTTTCCTTTATTTCCTTTTTATAGTCTTTAGTGACTCGTGGAGACTCCCATTTTTCAGTGACATGATTCATTATACATGTTATTGGTTAATGATAGTTACTGGGCAGAACATGTCAGTTACTCCACACTAATTCAAAGAAAACACATGTTGAAAGTTCACTTGAGTTTAACAAGCGCTCTGGACACCTGTCAATCAAACCAACTGTATAGCTTAACCACGAAAGAGTTTCAGAAAGTACGTCCTTGCTTAACCCTTTCATGCACGAATTATGAGAACCTTAATCAAAATTTTTTCCTGAGTGTTTTTATTCCTCTCTAGGCATGACAAAAACAATGTGATTGAAAAGTTTCTTCTGCAAAATGAATTCACAAAATAAATAAAATAAAAATACTAAAAAAAAAATACTAAAAAAAAATAATAATGAAAAAAATTCTTATGAACCTTTTTTTCATGAAGTTGCAAAAATGTCCACTTAGCTGGACACCACACATTTAATTTTTGATGCACGGAAACATGCATTTACTGATAAATTGTGTGAAAATTATGGGGAGGGCTTGTGATGCTCAGGAGAGATCTACATAATGTTACCAATTCATGTCAGAAAAGATATGTAGTGTCTTAAAACTTTAATAAAGATATGTGTTAAAAAACAAACAAAAAGCAACGAAAAGAACAACAAAATCCATGAATATACAAGAGAACAGCTGGAGAATAGCTGTCCACTGGAGTGACCAGTATGCATGAAAGGGTTAACACCTGCACAATTAAGCTAGCATTTCTTGGCCACAAAAAATCCCCAGGTTCATAATCTGTTTTTTCTGCTCGACTCTCTTTACCACAATTACTTTCCAAAGATGTAAAATTAGATCTTTTACATAGAGTCTGACCTTTTCTCCAAGTTCAACACAGACAGGTGTGAGTTCATCTTTAACCACACACCACACACGAATCAAACCTGTCACTGCTTAGATCTGCAAAAATAAAAGATTCTTCAAGCAAAACAACCTTTAATGCAAAGATTAAGCAAACAACTTATAACATTACATTTCCTCTTCTTCTTTTCCGTTTTGGTTCATGATGTATGATTTATGATGTTCATCTGACATTTTAGAGCTAGTCAGTGTCACACATTCATCTTCCATTTAACACGATCCGTACTCCACATGTATAATACAGGAATACAGGGTGGGGAAGCAAAATTTACAATATGTTGAGGCAGGGATTGAAAGACAGTGTATGACCAATTAGTTTATTGAAAGTCATGAGAATTTATTTGCCACAAGAAAATTGACATCATAGAAAATGTTTTTATTCTATGTGTCCTCCTTCTTTCTCAATAACTGCCTTCACACACTTCCTGAAACTTGCGCAAATGTTCCTCAAATATTCGGGTGACAACTTCTCCCATTCTTCTTTAATAGTATCTTTAAGAAAGTTGATATTGCTGTGTGATGTTCTATTGGTAGCATGTTCTAAAACGCCCCAAATAGCAGAATCCAGAGGGTTTAGATCTGGGCTAGAAGGCGGCCATAAACATGATTCCCAAAAATTGCTCAAGTTGGATTTGTTGCTGTTGTCAACAAGTGTTTTGGTGTTCTAACTTCAAATCATATTTTACTGCATTTCTAATGGTCTTGTTGTCTACCTCAAGTTCAATTGCCATTTTTCTCATGGATTTGGTTGGATCCTTTAGGATTTTGGATTTGAGAGCTTTAACAAAAGCTTTGGTACGTTTTTTGTTGCTTCCTCCACTTCCAGACTTTCTCGTAATAGTTTTGCTCATAGTCATTCTCTTCTTTCCATTATAAACAGTCTTTATGGGCACTCCAACTATTTTTGAAATCTCCTTTGGTGTGACGAGTGCATTCAGCAAATCACACACTCTTTGACGTTTGCTTTCCTGATTACTCATATGGGCAAAAGTTTCTGAAAAGGTATGGATAATAGTGTTAGGTATGATTATGACATCAATATATGTTTGGTTTCAAAACAATTGACGTAGTGCCTGCTGAGAAAAAACAACTAAATGTTCATTGTAAATTTTGCTTCCCCACCCTGTAGAACCCGGATATTGTAAGTATATAGAGATTCACATTCGTTTCACCCCACCATTAGTTATGGATAACTGCTGCCGTCCACCCCCCCCCCCCCCCCCCCCCCCGCTCCAAAAAAAAACAAAAAAACCCCAAAAAAACCCCTCTTTTTTTGACAAATCCCACCCTGACTGTATATATCAGACAGTTTAGCTCTGGTGGTAAAAGTGGTATTGCCAAACCTCCACCGTTCATATCATCATATCGATCGTTCCCACAGTTAAAGCAGGAGAAGATAAACCTGATCACATTTTGGAGACTTAACATTCACCCCTAAGCTTCAGCTCCTTCTGTTGGCCGTCGTAGCTGTATTCCACAGTCACTGAAGAGATGCAAAACAACAAGCACTCTTCCCTATTAAATAATGGAGCAGGAGAAATCCTGGAGGGTAAGGCGAGACGGTGTAGTAGATGATTGAGTGACAGATAGAAGAGCGGATGGAGTATGAGAATGAAACGAGGAGGTGAAGGATGAAGGCGACAGGGGAGGGCTGAAAGAAGAGAAAGTGGCCTGTTCTCCGATGTGCTGACGCTACCGACACACCGGCCTCCCTTTGTCATTTGTGGAAGCGCTCTGACGTAGGTTGCTTCTAGCCTTCTCCCATGTGGTTCTGGTGTCATATAAATTATAGGGCTCTCTGTCAATGCCTCTTAGGTCCATTGTGAGGCTGAGGCCCTTGTGTGTGTGATGAAGAGATTGGGTATGTGAGTGTGTGAGATGGGAATTTGATTCCTGGACTCAGGTTGCAAACAGTGGCGTATGTGTGTGTTTGTGTGTGTGTTCACCTACGGGGTAGGGTGTGGGGGGGGGGGGGGGGGGGGTGAGACTGTGAATCTACCTCCATACTCTTAAGACTCCAGGCCAAAGCCATACAATGCTCCTACAGAATGAGTCGTCCCCCCCCCCAACACACATACAGGAAGTCCACCCAGGTCCCTTTACATCGGTGTCACCTGTGACGTCACTGGTCCGTGACACAGGATAACCTGGCACCTCCCGGGGAGCCTGGCCTGGAGCTCAGCCATCACCACCCACGGCTTCTAATTGTATCCTCTGGCCTTGACTCTTGTAGGTTAATGTATTCTCTGGTGGAGTGGAGTGCATTATTCTTATTGTTCATAGACAACGGTGACATGGGGAATCCAAAAGTCACACACTTTTCACTGTTCCTCCTGTTCTGTCATGCAAGCAAATTTATAACATAAGTCTGGATTAGAATGTTGTTGTTGTTGTTGTTGTTGTTTTCAAGACCAATTATTAGTAATGAAATAAAAGTTTTGGAAAATCTGAAATGGATACAACAACAGGGACAATGAGGATGACCACAAAAGACAATAACAATGACAACAATAACATCAATGACAATGGCAGTAACAACAATAGCAACAAGAAAAGCACTCGGAGAGCGCAGACCTCCGCCAACACAGATCTGTCCCCCCCGATCGCCAGCAAAATTTAATCATTTCTTCCTTGTGCCAGTATCAGCATTTCCTGAAAATTTCCTGAAAATCCATCCATAACTTTTTGAGTTATCAAGCCGTAATAACAACAACAATAACAACAGTAGCAATGGTACTAACAGCAATTACCACGACAACAACAATAAGAACAACAATCACAATACAACAATGACAATGAGGACAAAAAAAAGAAACAATAACAATGATGGCAATAACATCAATGACAATAACAGTAACAACAATAGCAACGATAACAATAACAATATAACAGCAATAATAACAACAGTAACAATGACACCAACAGCAATGATCACAGCAATGACAACGACAATAAGAGCAACATGCACAATACAACAATAACAACAATACCAACAGCAACTATAACAGTAACAATAACAACAACAGTAAATATGATACCAGCAGCAATTATCGCAACAACATCAACAATAAGAACAACATGTACAACACAACAACAATAACAACAGCAACTGTAACAGTAACCACTAGAAGCACTCGGAGAGCAGATCAGAATTTTTAAGCCTTAAGTCAAATCAAATGAAGTTTTATTTAATATTTCGACACAATGTCAGTTTTAGTGTTGATAGATGATTATTTTACAGAGATGCAGCGACATTAAAACTAAAACAGGACATTTTAAAATCTATTTTTATCAGACGTGACCTATAACTATGCAAATACCAGATATGGGATTCAATAAGTGAACCCTAAAATAAATGGTTGCACAAAAAGACAAGAATTTCTGAAAGCTGGGTTAAAGTTCCAGGGTTGACAAGAGGAGACGGACTGATCTGAACCTTAATTTGTTGTTTTCAGGAGCACCTTGTGATATACGACGCTGATTAAATATTAGAATGAGTTAGATCAGATCAAATCTATTTCGCGGGACCTTCAGCTTCCACTTAATTTCTTTTTCCTGCTTCCCCTGAGAGGTCATGAAATCTGAGTAGACTCTGTTTACTCTCTGCTGAGGATGAGGACAGGAGAGGAGATTGAAGCTTATTGGTGCGTGATGTTGGCAATTTGAGAAACCTGCGCCAAGGGAAGTCTTTTTGGCTTTGGTTATAAAAGGGAATCCACCAACTAGAAGACACATTTCCACAGGACGCGTGGACTCGGCGCTTATGTAGAACTGAAAGCAAACAGTGGGAGTTCATGACTAACAAATGGGCGGTGTGGTGCTATGGGATATTTTCAAGCAGTGGAAAGAATTTCTTTATCTGGTACATGGTCTGAAACGGAAGCAATCAGGAGGCTCAGGGGAGGCTCTGCTGATGACAAACACAAGAGACAGACATTAGAGCATTTTCACAACACTTTAGGACAGTGGTTCTCAACCTTTTTTGAACAAACGCCCATTTTTGTCATCATGAGCCCCCCCCCCCCCCCCCCCAAAAAAAAAAGTTGTTTGGGGTTGGGGGGGTCAGTCTGATGGAGTTTATGTAACAGGGTCAATTATTTCGCAGCAATGTGGGTGTCCAGATGACATTGTGTATTGTTTGTTATTATTACACAAAATCTGTTCATTTTATTTTCATTTCTTTTGGTTAATACCTGACATTATGGGCCTCCATGTCAGTATGTGGAACTTTTAATTTGAGTCTGTTCCCCAGCAAGTAATGTACAGTGTGACACTGTTTACTATAACTACAGTTTTCGCGCCTTTACCCCTTCCCTTTTGTTCCAGATCTCTGTGGGAGAGGTAAGCAACCGTGCAGTCGGGGGAAAGTTTTGGTTTAGCCTCTGCTAATTTAATTTTTAAATGAACTGGCTAGTTCAAACTGGATGAGGTGCTTATGATGTGTTGAAACACATTTCTGGTTTGTGTTGGGGCATGTTGACCGGAGGTTTTTGTGTCTATTCCACTTTTGTCAGGGATGCTGTATTTGGTTTTAATAATTGAATGTATTAGCCCTTTTGTTCCGGATCTCTATGGGAGAGGGGCATGTTTTATGGGCGTCGCTAACTGGAGGTTTCTGTGTCTATTACACTTTTGTCCGGAACGCAAAAACAATAAACGGAGACTGCCTCCAAAGTTGTACGTGCGGGTCTTGTCCTTAACTCTTTCGGTGCCAGACAGTTAAGCCTTAAAAGTGCCACAGAATTTGGCCGTTTTTCAGTATTCCGCGTCGTTTTTATAATCGAAGTCTGAATCGTCATCAGAACTAATTTTCTAGCAGATGGGACTGTTTTGACAGATCGCTGTGTTTACGATATTACTACAAAATGGCCATCTAATTTGCATATGATTTCATTCATAAATTCATTCATAAAATTTCCCAAGCAGAAAACGAAACGCGAGCTCTTCCTTGGTCAAAAACCGCTCGGTAACATCCGACCGATTGCTACTTAGATTCAAAACGCACGGGATTCATTATTGATCGTAATTTGCAAGAAGATTTGAAAGAACGTCATCGAAATGTGAGAAAGAAATGGGGGTGGATGGTTTGTTTGTACACAAATATGGCGTGTTCTCCAAAGCCGGTCTGATCGGCCCGTGGCACTTTAAAGGTTGTATTCGTAAAGCCGATTTAATCGGCCCATGGCATTGAAAGAGTTAAAAAACATAACGCAGAGTCCGACACCACCGTTTACACTTATATACGTTGTATAGGTAGTGCCCCCCTTGCAACCGGGGATGGGAATGTGATGGACATAACAACCACTGACTAGGGATGGGAATTGATAAGAATTTAATGATTCCGATTCCATTATTGATTTTGCTTAGCGATCCGATTCCTTATCGATTCTCATTAGGTGAGGGAATAAATGAGTACAAACGGGTGTGTTTGCATCAACTGTCTTTTATATTTCCATCTCTGAATAGAAAATATATACAGTATGGTATGCACAAAGAATAATAACAGATGACGCCGGGCCCTTTTGGGGTGGACGGGTGGGGGGGTGGGAGGGCACCGTACAGTGAAACTGAAACTTAAGACACTTTACTAATTCCTCTGTCTCCTGTTGTTGTGCGCCTCATTTCCTTTTCCCTACCTTTGGAAACTTTTATCTGAGGGGGGCAGGACATTCGTTGCCCCCACCAGAACCGGGCCTGGGTGACGCCCTGGTGTTCACTCTGCCGCTAGACTCACAAGCGTCGTTAAGTAGAGTATCAAATACGTGACATTCCTGCAAATGGATCACATGCTGTGGACAAATGTTTGAGTGTACTGGAGGGATTTCCCCCGTTTGAAGAAGTGGAAGCTTTGCAAGTGTTACAAGTGGACCTGGTGTCGTCTTTTTGGAGCGTTTCTGCCTCAACGCCATGTTGTCTACGTTCTGACCAAAACAATGCAGAGTGCGCGTGACATCATCACGCATGCGCGATAATGGCAGAATCAATAAGCTGGCAGGCAAACCATTCCAAGGAATAGAGCTAGCGGGAACCAGTTCTCAATTCCCATCCCCAGCCATTGACATAACATGCTGCTTGATACTTATATAGACTAACCCCCCCCCCCCACACACACACACACACACACACCTCCCATTTCAGTCTCAGCCCCCCCCCTTTCAGCTTTCTCTCTCCAAATGCCCCCCGATGGTGTCTCAACACCCCCGTTGAGAAACACTGCTTTAGGACTTAACAACATATGATATTTTTAACACACATTTGTATGAAAAAAACAGATAAAACATGTTCCCGTGCTTGGTTTTATTGGTGAATTAATGTTGCATAAGACGACCATGTTCACTTCGGAGCCTCTGAACATCCAAATGAGAACATCTGAAGCTACTGAGAAGATGAGCGAGTGTGTTTTACATGAATTATTTGAATGTAATGATATGATTAATGGTACAAAAGTTATTAAACATTTTAGATCAGTTGATGCTTTTGGTCCCTGTTGGCTTCGAGGGTTAAATGTATTTGATTTATACTGAAGTTGTACTTGCTATTACATTAAAAAGGACCTCCATCAAATTCCTTATTCCACTATTTATACACAAAGTGGTATGAAATCTGAATGATATAACTTGATTGTGATATGATACAAATGTTCTAGTTTTTTTTTTTTTTTTTTTTCCCCATTCTTTGTTTATTTGGAGAAGCAAATCTTACAAAACTTCAATGTCTACACCTCAAATGTGAATGAAAAAGTGAGTTGCTAATCCAAGTTTTTTAGTAGAATATTGAACAAATATAACAAGAAGGCGGGAGGAGAAAGCTAGTAATTACAGGTTTTACATAGTTTGTCCATTTTGTCCAAATAGTGAAAAAAGATTCCCTTTGATCCTTAAAACAAAACATCGACTTCTCCAGAATGTAAATGTCCTGTATGATATTGATCCATTCTTCAGTTGTGGGTGCTTCAAGTTTTAACCTTTTTTTCTAGTGATTGTCTTTTTACTTGCTGCCAAAAGCATTAACAAGTTTTTTTTTTTTATCTTTCAGAGTCCAGTTATCATATAAAATATCTCCTAAGCATCAACCAATCAATCAATTTATCACAAAATTATTACAACAGTTAAAATCGACAATTCATTTATAAGATACATTTTGTAATAAAACGCCCCAGAAACAGTCCTCAGCTTATAAATGGGGGCCCTTAAACATGTGATAAGACACAATTTACATTATAATCTTTAATAGATTCAAATGTTCTAAATAACTACAAACATTTTTTTTTAAATATTTGCCTATCTATCTAATAACGTTTCATTTAATTTCCTTTTCCTGAGTTCTATTGTCGTCAGTAAATGCCAATATTCTCAAACATGGGGCTTTATCCACATAAATACAGAGTTTAGTTAATAGAAAATGTTCTAGTTTTGTTTCCCTTGACACAAATATGTTAACCCCAATCTTTCTTAGCAAAATATAATATTCTTTTTTCTTTTGTCATGTCGTCATAGATTTAAACGAATATAAACATTATAGCTACAACACACTCATTTTCCAGCTTCTGTGGATTTTAGACGAAAACTGTAGATTTCTGTGTTAAAAAAAGAATAAATTTGAGTCGTTTTACCATGTGTGACAGTTGGTTTTCGCGGTGTACTTGGCTTGAACATAGCAGCTCGGGCTGGATGGTGTGAACAGAATGGCTCCTCCATCATGTGTTGGAGTTATCGGGGCATCACACTACTCAGCCTCCCCGGGAAAACTCATTCTAGTGTTAAAAGGAAACTCCAGCTGATTGTCAAACCTCTAAACTGCCTGGAGGTGTGAATGTGTTAGCTCTGTCGAAGACTGCGACCTGCAAATTTCCCAGAGCGTTTGTTTGTGTCGATGGATAACTGAATAGGCACTATATGGACAAAAGTATTGGGACATGTTGAATTCAGGTGTTTCTTTTCAAACAGGGGTCTGGGATTCAAAACAATAATGACTGATGACAAACCATAGTTTTATAATGAGATAAATATCATTGCATTGCATTGGTTAGTTTGGTTTAAATGATCATTTCTGTCAACATATGTCAACGTATTGATATTTATAACCTGTATGGACAAAAATATTGGGACACATCATGACTACAGCTCATAAGATGTCCTGTTCATACCGATTTGACATATAAACATTAATATTTAATTAAAGTTTAATGGGAGGTTTTGCTTCTTAAGTGAGATGTTATTTAGGAAATTTAGAGGTAGAACATTTAAAATCAGTCATGGATACAAAAAACAAAACAAAAAAATCAATGTCGAGAGAATGATGTTAAATGTTGTTTAAATGGGATAAATATCATTGCATTGGCTAGTTTGGTTTAAATAGTTATCTTTGCTTCCAAACTACCTCAGAGATGTTTTTTTTTTTTTACTTAATTTCTCTCAACATTAAAGAAATATTGATATTTACAAACTATATGGACAAAAATATTGGGACACATCATGATTACAGCTCATAAGATGTCCTGTTCATACTGATTTGACATATAAACATTAACATTTAATTAAAGTTTAATGGGAGGTTTTTCTTCTTAAGTGAGATGTCATTTAGGAAATTTAGAGGTAGAACATTTAAAATCAGTCATGGATACAAAAAACAAAACAAAAAAATCAATGTTGAGAGAATGATTTTAAATGTTTTTTTTTAAATGGGATAAATATCATTGCATTGGCTAGTTTGCTTTCAATTGTTATCTTTGCTTCCAAACTACCTCAGAGATGTTTTTTTGTTTTTTTTTACTTAATTTCTCCCAACATTAAAGAAATATTGATATTTACAAACTATATGGACAAAAATATAGGGACACATCATGATTACAGCTCATAAGATGTCCTGTTCATACTGATTTGACATATAAACATTAATATTTAATTAAAGTTTAATGGGAGGTTTTGCTTCTTAAGTGAGATGTTATTTAGGAAATTTAGAGGTAGAATATTTAAAATCAGTCGTGGATACAAAAAACAAAACAAAACAAAAAAATCAATGTCAAGAGAATGATGTTAAATGTTGTTTAAATGGGATAAATATCATTGCATTGGCTATTTTGGTTTAAATTGTTACCTTTGCTTCCAAACTACTTCAGAGATGTTTTTTTTTACTTAATTTCTCTCAACATTAAAGAAATATTGATATTTATAAACTATGTGGACAAAAATATTGGGACACATCATGACTACAGCTCATAAGATGTCCTGTTCATACTGATTTGACATATAAACATTAATATTGAATTAACGTTTAATGGGAGGTTTTGCTTCTTAAGTGAGATGTTATTTAGGAAATTTAGAGGTAGAATATTTAAAATCAGTCATGGATACAAAAAACAAAACAAAACAAAAAAATCAATGTCAAGAGAATGATGTTAAATGTTTTTTTTTAAATGGGATAAATATCATTGCATTGGCTAGTTTGCTTTCAATTGTTATCTTTGCTTCCAAACTACCTCAGAGATGTTTTTTTTTTTTTTTTTACTTAATTTCTCCCAACATTAAAGAAATATTGATATTTACAAACTATATGGACAAAAATATTGGGACACATCATGACTACAGCTCATAAGATGTCCTGTTCATACTGATTTGACATATAAACATTAACATTTAATTGAAGTTTAATGGGAGGTTTTTCTTCTTAAGTGAGATGTTATTTAGGAAATTTAGAGGTAGAACATTTAAAATCAGTCATGGATACAAAAAACAAAACAAAACAAAAAAATCAATGTTGAGAGAATGATTTTAAATGTTTTTTTTTAAATGGGATAAATATCATTGCATTGGCTAGTTTGGTTTAAATTGTTATCTTTGCTTCCAAACTACTTCAGAGATGTTTTTTTTTTACTTAATTTCTCTCAACATTAAAGAAATATTGATATTTATAAACTATGTGGACAAAAATATTGGGACACATCATGACTACAGCTCATAAGATGTCCTGTTCATACTGATTTGACATATAAACATTAATATTTAATTAAAGTTTAATGGGAGGTTTTGCTTCTTAAGTGAGATGTTATTTAGGAAATTTAGAGGTAGAATATTTAAAATCAGTCATGGATACAAAAAACAAAACAAAACAAAAAAATCAATGTCAAGAGAATGATGTTAAATGTTTTTTTTTAAATGGGATAAATATCATTGCATTGGCTAGTTTGCTTTCAATTGTTATCTTTGCTTCCAAACTACTTCAGAGATGTTTTTTTTTTTTTTTACTTAATTTCTCCCAACATTAAAGAAATATTGATATTTACAAACTATATGGACAAAAATATTGGGACACATCATGATTACAGCTCATAAGATGTCCTGTTCATACTGATTTGACATATAAACATTAACATTTAATTAAAGTTTAATGGGAGGTTTTTCTTCTTAAGTGAGATGTTATTTAGGAAATTTAGAGGTAGAACATTTAAAATCAGTCATGGATACAAAAAACAAAACAAAACAAAAAAATCAATGTTGAGAGAATGATTTTAAATGTTTTTTTTTTTAAATGGGATAAATATCATTGCATTGGCTAGTTTGCTTTCAATTGTTATCTTTGCTTCCAAACTACTTCAGAGATGTTTTTTTTTTTTTTTTTTTACTTAATTTCTCCCAACATTAAAGAAATATTGATATTTATAAACTATGTGGACAAAAATATTGGGACACATCATGACTACAGCTCATAAGATGTCCTGTTCATACTGATTTGACATATAAACATTAACATTTAATTAAAGTTTAATGGGAGGTTTTGCTTCTTAAGTGAGATGTTATTTAGGAAATTTAGAGGTAGAATATTTAAAATCAGTCATGGATACAAAAAACAAAACAAAACAAAAAAATCAATGTCAAGAGAATGATGTTAAATGTTGTTTAAATGGGATAAATATCATTGCATTGGCTATTTTGGTTTAAATTGTTATCTTTGCTTCCAAACTACCTCAGAGATGTTTTTTTTTTTACTTAATTTCTCTCAACATTAAAGAAATATTGATATTTACAAACTATATGGACAAAAATATTGGGACACATCATGATTACAGCTCATAAGATGTCCTGTTCATACTGATTTGACATATAAACATTAACATTTAATTGAAGTTTAATGGGAGGTTTTTCTTCTTAAGTGAGATGTTATTTAGGAAATTTAGAGGTCGAATATTTAAAATCAGTCATGGATACAAAAAACAAAACAAAACAAAAAAATCAATTTTGAGAGAATGATGTTAAATGTTGTTTAAATGGGATAAATATCATTGCATTGGCTAGTTTGCTTTCAATTGTTGTCTTTGCTTCCAAACTGCCTCAGAGATGTTTTTATTGTACTTAATTTCTCTCAACATTAAAGAAATATTGATATTTATAAACTATGTGGACAAAAATATTGGGACACATCATGACTACACCTCATAAGATGTCCAGTTCATACTGATTTGACATATAAACATCAATATTTAATTACAGTTTAATGAAAGGTTTTCTTCCTAAGTGAGATGTTATTTTAGAATTTTAGAGGTAGAACATTTAAAATCATAGTTATGCATATATATATTAAAAAAAAAAAAAAAATCAATGTTGAGAGAATGATTTTAAATGTTCTACCTCTAAATTTCTAAAAAAGAAAAACCTCCCATTAAATTTTGATTAAATATTGATAATTATATCTCAAATCAGTATGAACAGGGCATCTTATGAGCTGTAGTCGTGATGTGTCCCAATATTTTTGTCCATATTGTTTATAAATATCAATATTTCCTTAATGTTCAGAGAAATTAAGTAAAAACCATCTCTAAGGCATTTTGGATGCAAAGATGATCATTTAAACCAAACTAACCAATACAATGATTTTTATCCCAATATAAAACTATTTTATAGCATTTGTCATTATTGTTTTGTATCCCAGACCCCTGTTAGAAAAGAAACACTTGAATTTAACATGTCCCAATACTTTTGTCCATAAAGTGTTTGTAGACATGGAGCAAATTAGAAAGAGACACAACTGAGTCTTGAGGCTGATATTGAAACGGTCAAGGTCTGTGTTGACTTGTTCTGTACTTCAGATAAAATACTAATACCTCATGACATAAAATAGACGAAACAAATTCCCAAGCAGCGCATTTAGTTGTTGTTTGTAAAAGACAATTGCACATGAGACAAAAAAGTAGGTGAAGAGTCCTGGTTGGACGCCATCACATGATTTCAGAGAGGTAAATATAGACACAGGTTATGAGCAGGTCTGAATATTAAATATATGTGTGAATGGATTAGAATTTTAATAATGGAAGATTCAATAAAGAAGGAAACCAGTAGCTTGGTATTAATAATGTTAAGAATAGGACGTGAAGATGTACAACGTTTGGTCAAAGGGGCTGAAAAAAAAGGAAGTTTGCCAAAATCAAGTGAAAAAAAAAACCTGACAAAGAGGAAAGATCACCTACACAAATGAAAAATTGCTGTTTCAAGAGGACACGGTAAGAACAAGGGTGAACAGAACGGAATGAGAGAGAGAGAGAGAGATGGAAAGGAGATACAGGAAGAGACTCAGGGCTGGGCTTTGTTGAAACCGTCAGCCATGGCAACCAGGCAGCGATGTTTGCTAGTAACAATGTTCGTCACACTGTCGCACGCACACACATGCCTACATCTGAGCAGACACGCACACACAATCCCCCACTGACACACACACACACACACACACACACACACACACAGCAGGCCATAGTATATGTGAGGTGAAGTAGCACAGACCTACACATGGGTCTGATGTGATAATTACATTTCACATTGTTGTGTGACTTGTGGTGATGTCAGGAGTGACCTTTGTGGCATTTGTCTCATGCTGTGTGTTGTATACGTGTGGTTTGTGTGTCTTGATAAATGGATCAGGGTAATTGCTGAGCGCTGTATAATTCTATGTCAGACTATCATTTATGAGTGCTCGAATATACTATATATATAGAAATAGGACCTTTCCTTCTTTGCTTGATACTTTGAAATGTCCTCACAGGATTATTCAAATCAGGGGTGTCAAAATATGGCCCGGGGCCCAAAAGTGGCCTGCCGGAGGGTCCAATCTGGCCCAGGGGATGAATTTGCGAAGGGCAAATTTTTTGTTTCCTTTGCCAGGAAGTATTGTGATCACTTTGCTTTGTGTGTTTTTTTGTTTGTGTGTTTGTTTGTTAGCAACTTCACGGGAAAACTATTCCAACCATCTTTACGGGAAAACTATTCCAACCATCTTTACGGGAAAACTATTCCAACCATCTTTACGGGAAAACTATTCCAACCATCTTTACGGGAAAACAATTCCAACCATCTTTACGGGAAAACTATTCCAACCATCTTTACGGGAAAACTATTCCAACCATCTTTACGGGAAAACAATTCCAACCATCTTTACGGGAAAACTATTCCAACCATCTTTACGGGAAAACTATTCCAACCATCTTTACGGGAAAACTATTCCAACCATCTTTACGGGAAAACTATTCCAACCATCTTTACCAAATTGTACCCACAGATAGGCCTAGACCCTGGGACCAACCCATTCAATTTTGGGCCAAATAAGCCAAAGTTCAAGGTCACAGCAAGGTCACATAATCTCAAATGTTCCTATCTCATATCATTGAGCAATTTTCGAAAATTCATAAAAAATTCAAAACAACTCCGATTAGCCTCCAATTTGATCCACCCGTAGCTTATAACAATATCTTGTATATGCACAAAATTGTCCACATCCACTGTGGAATGTGGACTCTGTGGACATTTCAAGTTAACATTGAAAATCCCATTTACAACACATTTTTCATCATAAATAAATAAATAAATAAATAACTACAGACCCCCTGTACTGAAGACCTATAGTTAAAATCTTTTAATTCAATCAAACTATAACTATGAAAATTTAAAACCCATAAAAATTAATCACCACGTTTGACCGCAATTTTTCTGCTGTATGGAACAACCTCGAAGCTGTTTTATTTTAAAAAGAAATAGTCGATCCACACATGCACACCGTTCGGGGTGCTTGGCGGACGTTTGCGTTCTCTGAACACTTGTTTGTTTTGTTTTATTTCAGTTTGAAGAGCGAACACAGTCCACAGATCCATCCAATCTATAGATCCAACAATCACTCCATGAAACGAAAATTTATAATACAAACTTCACTAATTAAATAATTAATTTATACAGTCAGACTGAAAAGGAGTAGGCTGAAGCTTTCTGCTTATTTTGCCTACCCTTTATAACAGCTTACAGCATGTTCTCAACTTTAACAAACACAACATATTCACACTGACAATGAAAACAATATGAATGCTGAAATAAATATTAAATATTGCAGGCAAACTGAAGACTTAAAGTTAATATATCTATTAAGGGTCATATTTATAATTTTTTTTTTTTAAGGTTAGAAATGTATACTTAATATATCAACAGTCAGGGGGGTTGAAGGCATGTTAGTTTAGGGACCACATACAGCCCAATATGATCTGAAATGAAATAACAGTAGCCTATACTAACCTATAAATAATGACAACTCCAAATTTCTTCTTATTTAAATGTGAAAAAACTACAATTACATTATGAATATTTACATTTACAAATTATCCTTTCACAATAAAATGTGAATGACATGAGCAAATATGAAGAACCTGAAATGTCTTAAGAAAAAAGTACAATTTTAATAATATCATATCTGTTACTAAATTTTTTGTGCATTTCTACATCCACTGTAATCTGTAAATTAAGTGCTAAGAAATTTTATTGTTGAAATTGCACTGGTGGCTCAGGTTCACAATTGGAGTTATCATTTTAGGTTATTATACATATTTTATTGCTGCGACCCACTTGAAATCACATTTGAATGAGGCCCCTGAAATAAAATGAGTTTGACACCCCTGAACAAGGTTATTATCGTTAATGAAAACTAATGAAATGACGAAAACTAGAATTGAAAAACCATTTTTGTTAACTGAAATAAATAAAAACTATAATTAAATGAAAAAAAATTATTACTAACGGAAACTACAGTATATTGTGTGCTTACAAAACTAACTAAAGCATATAAAAATGATAGATAAAATTCCCTTCGTTTTCGTCTTTGTCAATGTCAGATTGATACAAAAGTGATTTATTTCGCTCTGGCAATTTTAGCTAGCGGCACCATACGACACTTCGCGGTCCGTCACTTGTCGTCACATGTGGTTTCCAGTCGTCTTCTGGTCCCCACTCTACCTGGAAACATGGAGACTAAAGTTGGGAGAAAGCAGCAGAGTCTTGTCTGGGATTTATTTGAATACGACGGCGAAGAAGAGAAAAGTTACGACAAAGCTAAAATTAATACTAAAACTTAACTAAAACTAAGCATTTAGAAAAAAATGAAAACTAATAAAAATGAGCAAACCTGCTCTAAACACGAATTAAAACTAACTGAATTTGAGGGAAAAAAAAGTCAAAACTAAATAAAACTAAACTATACTGAAAAATCCAAAACTATTATAACCTTGGCCCTATTTTAAATGTGAAAGGCAGCATCACTAATAGATTGGTGGCGATTTAGTAGCATTGTCCATTATTTTTTATATTCTCTGCATTCATAGCTTTAAAATCAACGGTCTATTTAGTCAGAACATTTTAAGAAAAGGAATCCCATGTAGATGTTGTTTTGACATGGAGGCTAAAGGCTTCATGTTGCTCCCAGTGAGAGCAGAGGGAGATCAATGCAACACCCTGTAAGAAACCGTGAAGAAAGCAAGCCCACAGGTCGATGCCAGGGTGGTGGTGGTGGCGGCGGCGGCGGCGGTGGGCTGTGACATTCATTGGCAGCAGCAGAAGTGGTGGCGGCGGCAGCAAACTGAGCGGCATCATTTTTTTAGCCTCTAGTGTTTGACCTGACTGTGTTAATACGATGAGTCTCATCATAAATAACAGCTTAACCGGCCAAGCAGCTCATTTCCATATTAATACTTACTGCCGGTGTAGACCCAGAACTGTTTATATGGAGACTTCCACATGGATTTTTCTCTACATTTAACCTTTCTTAACCCTTTCATGCAATTATGAGAACCTTGGTCACAATATTTGTATGTTTTTATTGCTCTTTAGGCATGAAAAAAAAAAAACATGCGATTTAGTATTTTTTTTTTTTTTTTTTTTTTTTTAAGGAGTTACAAAACTGTCCACTCAGCCGGACACCATGCATTTAATTTTCCAAGCAAAGAAACATGTTTTTAAAACCTAATATCAGAAAGTGATATGGAAAAGTATGCAATAAAAACATTTTTAATGCTGCTAATCAGATGTTTTCCCACATTTTAACATACTCTAATACTAGTTATTATTCATTTCATGAAGATAATATGCAAAAAAAACCCAAAAAAAAACTGTTTTGTTTGTTGATTTACACTGAAACATGTCACTGCAGATCAGGTTTATCAAGAACAGCATAGTTACATTAACGGTATGAAATGCACTGTATGGGATGATGCATAAGTGTCCACTGTGTTGGCTGATATGGAACTAAAACAATAAAACCCATGAATATACAAGAGAACAGCTGGAGAATAGCTGTCCACTGTAGTGACCTCTTTGCATGAAAGGGTTAATGGATTCATCACCATTTATTACAATATCATCCTCTGCATTTTGCATTTTTCAGTGAAAATCATCTTCATTCATTCATTCAGTCATTCATTCATGCATTCATTCAGTCAGTCACATGTTTATTTCAAACCTGCTACAACAGTTTAACACTTAACAGATGACAACTGGACAGACAGATGAACACCTCACACCACCCAACCCATCACAAAACATCTCATTACACCAATACAGAACATTACAGAACATTACAGAACAATGTATTTTCCTATGTTTAATTTACTGATCATGTTGATCACAGGTGTCAAACATGTGGGCTGGGGGCCAAAACCGGCCCACTAAAGGTTCCAATCCCGCCCGCAGGATGAATTTGCAAAGTGCGACTTAGGGCATCAAACTCAAAAATAATATCAAAATAACCTATAAATAATGACAACACCATTTTTTTCTCTTTGATTTAGTGCAAAAAACATTAAATTATGAAAATGTTTACGTTAACAAACTATCCTTTAACAATAAAATTAGAATAACCTGAACAAATAGGAACAACCTGAAATGTCTAAAGAAAATTAAGTACAATTTTAACAATATTCTGCCTGTTACTAAATGTTTTGTGCCTTTTTAGATCTGATCTGTAACGTATATGTATAAATGATAAGTCAAGGCATAATACTGATAAAATTGTGCTTATATTTCTTTACAAATTTCATTTTTTTCCAATTATTCACATCCTTGTTGTTTGGATAGTTTGTAAACATAAATATTGGCATAATTTAATGTCATTTTTTGCACTAAAACCATTTGGAGTTGTCATTATTTATTGCCTATCATGCTATTATTCTACTGGTCCGGCCCACTTCAGATTAAATTGGGCTGAATGTGGCCCACGGAAGAAAATGAGTTTGACACCCTTGATGTAGATGTTAGTGATGTTTGATACCATGGATTTCCTTACCAATACGAAGTGAAATTCAGACTGGTATCGCCGATACCGATCTGGCACTGATACTTTGTGCAAATACACATGGAATTCCGAAAAAAGCCGAGTGACCATTTCGTTTAGGTTTCGGTTTGGTATGTAAACAAATAGACAGTTGCTGGTGGAGTACACTGGACTGGGGAGTGATTCAGGTGTGTAATCACGGAAAGACTAACGGATTTGTGATACTTAGACTATCACTCGGGTTTTACAGATTTGATTTTAAAAAAAAATTGGTGACAAAAGACATATTCAAATCTGAAAAAAATAGTGCATTTCAAACCATAACTTCGTAAAGAATACAAGACCTAAGAGTAATTATTGTTTAATTATTAAGAACTATTATAAAAAATTACTTCACCACTCTTCTAGCTTGTAGATTAATACTATTAAATGGAAAGATAAACAACCTCCAACATTGAAATCTTGGTTTCTGGATCTTTTACATCATTTAACATTGGAAAAAAATTAGATATTCTATAAGAGGATGTGCCAATAAATTTTTTTTAAACTGCCAATAAATTTTTTTTAAACTGAACATCACATATTAATGGGCTTATTAGTATTAGTACTGATTAGTGGGCTTAAGACTCCTGTCAATCACTCACAACTGTAAATACACTGGTGGGGACATAAACATGTGTAAAAGTAGTGGTTTTTTACATGGACATTTTCATTTTAAATGTCTTCAGATGTTGGGGTTGAGAAGGACACAGTTGTTTGGAAGCACTAACGTGCAATTATTTATCACCGGAGTACTTCCAGTCTGGAATATCACTGAAAGGCAATACATGCTGTTGATGCGTCCCCCCCCAACAACTATGCGATTAATCGCGATTAATCGCAGAAAGCCATGCGATTAATCGCGATTAAAAATTTTAATCGCTGCCCACCACTACAAAAAACCCATTTTGTTGAAGAAAAAATGATAATTACAGTCTAATAACAACTGATTTACACTCAAACATGTTACTGCAGATCAGGTTTATCAAGAGCAGCAAAGTTACATATGCATAAGTGTCCACTGTGTTGGCTGATATGGAACTAAAACAACAACCCATGAATATACAAGAGAACAGCTGGAGAAGAACTGTCCACTGTAGTGACCAGTATGCATGAAAGAGTTAATTCATGTAACATGAATGTGTTAACATGAAATATGAAAATACTGAACGTGGAACACTTCGATAAAAGCATCCAACATCGACACTTTCCCTCATTTACAAGTTTTTGTTAAGGATCACTAACATATTTACTGTTTTCCCCTTTAGTGTGTTCTGTTTTGTTGCTCAGAACCTCTCCTGCCTTTGAAAAGACTCTTATACTCTTATGCTTATACTTAATATTGCATTAAAAATGATTGAAATGAAAATTCCTTATTCCACTATTTATACAGAAAGGAATATCACATCTGAGTTGTATATCTCGTTTATAATATGATAAACAAAAAAATGCAAGTGGCTGCTGGACAAAATGTATTATTCACCTTTATTGCCAACTGTAGTAGTTCTTTTTCTTTTGTCATTTCATCATGAAATTAAATGAATATAGACATTCCAGCTGCAGCACATGCTCTCATTTTCCAGCCTCTGTATCTGACTGTTAGGACCTCCATACCAGAGCGTAGAGAGGTGGGATGCTGTAAAGTCACTGCCTCAGGTGAATTGTGAATCCTCGGGCTCTCTATGAGGTCACAGCTCATTGGCGGAGTCAGGAGTACGACTCTGGTTGCCATGGAAACGCCTCACACCTTGGTGCTTTGTCTCTGGTTCTTTCCCCCTTTTTCTCTCTCTCTCTCTCTCTCTTTCTCATGTTTGTGCGTTTCAAGAATTTCCTATTTCCCTGAGTGGTATTATAAGTTGGTGTGTGTTTTCGTCTGTATACTCTCCATTTGTAGAAAACCCAGGCTGAGTAATGCGTCTTTCATTGGCGGCCTTTGTTTTAAAATGAGTCATCAGCTGGCTTTAGGCATGCGTTTGACTCTGTGTGTATATATATGAGTTAGCTGAACTTTGAATCACACTCCATCTGTGATTTTTCTTTTTTTTTTTGACACTAAACAGAAGGCATAACTCTGCAAAGCCTGTCATTTGAAGTATTACATCTCCAACCTATGAATTGCAAATGTATGCATATAGAACTTCTTATGTTAGCCCAACAAGGATTTAGAGTAGAGTATTTGTAATAATAATAATAACTAGAAGCACTCGGAGAGCGCAGACCTCCGCCAAGGCTGATCAGTGGCCCCCCCCCGTGGGCCCCCCCACCCCCGATCACCACCAAAATTTAATCATTTCTTCCTTATCCCATTTCCAACAAACCCTGAAAATTTCATCCAAATCTGTCCATAACTTTTTGAGTTATGTTGCACACTAACGGACAGACAAACAAACAGACAGACAAACAAACAAACCCTGGCAAAAACATAACCTCCTTGGCGGAGGTAATAATAATAATAATGTTCTGTTGCTCTGCAGTGTTTTTATGAATACAATTTGGATTAAGTTTGGAAAATCTTACCTGCATTACTTTGTTTTAGCCAATAAATTGAAATCGCACTTCTTTGCATCTGATGTATACCCTCCTGAGACCCGGCAATGTATTTTTGTCTCTTTGTAGGGGACAAAAGTTTGACAGTTTTACTAAAAAAAATGCTGTCCACTGCAAAGGACATTCCATTAAAAAAATGAATTAATAAATAAAAATACTTTTAAAAAATGTGTCTGAAAAAACTGTTGCATTATGCTGTTTCCAAACAAGATGACTGTTTAATGTAAAAAAGCTAAAATCTTCACTTTCCTGGGTCTCAGGAGAATATATCTGGAAGTCTGGCATCCTCTCAGTTTGAGTTTTGGTTTTAGGCTTGAGGACGTCATTTGGGTCTTCAGCTCCTACAGTTAAATGTCTTTGCTAGATAGCATTTTTCTGCAAAGGGGATTCGGTAAATCTGCAGCTGAATCAAACCGACCACTGGCTCCAGATTCCCACTGAATATGTAGTAGAGCACCAGTGACCTTTTACCAAAAAAAAGGGGGAAAAAAGTAAGAGCAGTGGAAAATAAGATCTATTTAAACCTCAATTTCTGCAAAAATGTTTCTGAAATTAAAAAAAATATATTTAACACTAGCATGCTGACCCCTGGGGAACCACTGGGTTCTAGATGTGGTTGTTTTTATGCTGGAGAGAGCTGACGTTTGGGAAACAATGTTAGTCTATATTTTATAAGTACTGACATAAAAATTGTTTGGTAAATCATTCTTTAAATTTAAACAACAGTTAATATGTTATAATGGGTTTTACTCAAAAGGAATATTTGTCTCAGACCTACCAGACCTACTTCAAAACACTGTCTGCACATGACAATACAGTCACTTTACAGGTTCTGTCCAGTGGAACACTTAAAAATCTTTTTTTCTTTTTTTTTTTTTTTTTATCAATTTTTTATGTATTTTCATTGTGCATCTCCAAAAGTACAATACAAAAAAAGAAAAAAAGAAATTCACATTTTGTGATACAAGATTTTGTAAAACACCAAGTATACCCCCCCCCCACCAACTCAATTTTTACCTTTATTAACTGATTTATCACCATTTTTAAAAAATAATATCATCCCCTGTATTTTGCTTTGTATTTTTGGTGTAAAGCATGTTTTTTCCTGTATTTAATTCACAGATCATGTAGATGATCATTAAAACTCAGAGTAAATTCAAATGTAATTATATTAAAACAGAAAAAAAAAAATGAAGTAAACATTACTTTTCAGCAAAGCTATTGCTAACAGAATGTAAAAACAAGTGTGTCCATCCACTGTCATTGATCCAGTGACACCTGCCTATTTGAAGTCGGTGCGTACCTGGAACCGTCTGTGCTCATTAATTTAAAGTCCAGGGGTTTTAACATCACTGCTCACTCAAAACAACCAGACTGAGTCCAAGTGCTTGACTGACAGGTGACTGGTCTATTATTAATGACCGGGTTAATGTCAACGTGGGGAAAATAATAAAAGAGAGCGAGTGGCTTTATTATGAGTTCCCTCTGTGTTGTATTAGCTTCTGTTTCTGATCCGTTTGTGTGTTTGTCATGCAAAAAGCCTTTCCGTTTCTGCCTCTTGGAAAAAAAAAAAAAAATTCCCGAGCCCACCATTTGCATTGAAAAAAACCCCAGGTTTCAAAGCAAACAATGGCCGACCACACAGAGTCAGGAGTCAAGTGCTTTCGAACCCACTGTTGCTAGGCAGTTTCACATGCTGTTCTGTAGAGGCTCTTTCAATAGACCGGCAAAGTGGGCACCGGTGTAGAAACATATTTCGTATCCAGCTGGAGTTGTTTCTGCTACTTGATACGTGCAGTCTCAAGTGTCAAGCTGCAAATCATCCACATACTGGGCTTTTTGAAAAGTGCAGTTCACGATGTGTGCTGCTTTGAGAAGTGAGTATTGTGCGTCTCAATGTGGGTTAAAGTTGCTGCCGTGGTTCTTATCACTCACTTCATGCTGTGTGCTGCTGCTCGGTGAAATCAGACCCCGTGTAGGTACAATTAGCATGTACAGTGAGACTGACATGGCTGTTGTGACACATGGAGTGGTATGAGTGAAGTCAGATGACATGAGAAGGGAACCCAGAAGAAATGTGGCTCTGTTTGCATGTCAGACTCTTACTGCTGGACTGTTTCATGAGTAGAACAGCCACTGCAAATGTTCTAACGTCCTGCAGAGCTGATAAAACAGCTTTGCACGTCTATAAGTCTCTCCATGGTCTAGCACCAAAGTACATCTTGGACATAAATTCATGTAAAAGAATGCTTCTAGGACCAAAAAAGGGTTTGTTCGAGGTGCTCTTTGGAAAAAGGGATTCATAAAATAGATTCCAAACTGGAAGAAAAACTCCAAGGCACTCTTTAAACATTAAAATGCCTTTATTACCATGGCATGGTCATATCTAGACCTAAAACACACTTCTACGCATTTCGGCTTCAAGCCTTCATCAGGAACCTACAGTTTTCCAAGCTCCTGTTTGACTTCCTGATGAAGGTTGAAACTGAAATGCGTAGAAGTATGTTTTACTGTAGGTCTAGATACGACCACACCATGGTAATGAAGGCATTTTAATGTTTGAAGAGAGTGCCATGGAGTTTTTCTTCCAGTTTGGTATCTACATCTCGGACATATCGGTCCCACATGAACCATCTCGGACCCTGAGAACCTCAGGGACTGGTCTTTTTTTTTTTTGTTCAAAGTGTTTTTATTACATATCAAGTCATCCAGAAAAGCATAATACAGTCATTAGTCACTTTTACCTTGGACATCTGCGCAAAACTTTATTGATATTTACTAAATGTTGAAAAAACAGAAGTGTGTAATTTCTTTTTTTTCCATTAAATCACAAGTGTTTATTTATTATCGCGTAATGACACGAGAAGTCATTCCATAAAGATGGCGGTGAACGTAAATATGGTGTTGATTAACAGATATATTCATTATTATCATATATTACCCCTCTATCCCGTACCAAATTAAAAAATGATTGGATTTCCTGGCGTGTCCACACATACCGCGATGAGTTTCTTCTTCTTCTTCACTTGTTTTAACGTCCATCAACATCCTTTTTTTTAATTCACCTGACTCTAGTTGCGAAAAAAAGGTCTTTCCATTGCAGTTTTGCATGATATACCATTTGCGCTACGCCCGAAACACCACCTCTTGCCAGCACAAAAACTTTTAATGGAAAAATGAGACTTTTGGCAAAATTGTTGTTTTTCCATTAGGTAAATTTTAATGCGCAAGTTATATTTGTGCAATTTGAGGTTCAATGGAAAAGCGACTACTGTTTTTTTTGTTTTGTTTTTTTTTTGGGGGGGGGGTGTTGATACCCAAACCCATGAACATTCTCACCCTGTTACAGCATAAAGAAGATGATAATTGACGTCTTATAGAATATCACATTTTTCCAATGTTAAATGATGTAAAAGATCCAGAAACCAAGATTTAAATGTTGGAGGTTGTTTATCTTTCCACTTAAGTAGTATTAATCTATGAGCTAGAAGAGTGGTGAAGTGATTAGATTTTTAGATTTTTTGGTTAAAATGAAAAGAATGTGATGTAATGCCAAATATTGCAGTTGTTGGACTGGTCTTCTGCTGGTGCCCAGAGTCAGGACTGAACACGGTGAAGCTGCGTTTCAGATCTATGCAGCTGAACTCTGGAACAGTGAGACAGACCTGTACTCTGACAATGTTTAAAAAAACGGCTCTGTTCACATGTGCATAGAACAACTGAAAGGGTTCTATCTGCACTCTTCTCTTTTACTTTATTTTAATTGATTAATTTTTATGTTTGAATTGTAATTGTGTGTTTTTAACCCGTCTCTTTTCTATTTTTGTAAAGCACTGTGAATTGCCCTGTGTATGACTTGTGCTATACAAATACATTTGCCTTGCCTCGCCTTGCCTTACCTGATGGAGGTCTGTTTACTTTACAGTGAGCTAAGGTGAGACAGACACTTTAGTTGAAGGACTATAAGGTTGCAGGCATTAAAAATTTAATGATGCATTCTTGGAGATAGAAACAGATTAGAAATACCATACAGCAGCTTGTCACCACTACTACTACACACTACAACAGCTGCTGTCGTTGCTGTTTTCTTGCTCAAGATTAGATAAAAAGTGTCTATAGTCTTGGCTTGACTTGCACTATATTTAGCTGCTTCCTCCCTCCTAATGTGCTATATATATATATATATATATATATATATATATATATATATATATATATATATATATGTCATCATTAAGCTCCTATTATGCTTTGTTGTTAATATTGTTAAGTGTGTGTTTTTATGTCTAGGCACTTTTATTCAGTTTTAGATGTTTTTATTTTCTTACCAGCTTTTGCTTTTTTTTTTTTTTTTTAAGCTTTGTTTCAGCTGCTTTTAATTGGTTTTTCGCTACCTCTATTGTTGGTTTGGTATCTAGCTAGCTAGCTAGCTAGCTAGCAACAGTCGTGGAAAAAATGATTAGATCACCCTTATTTTCTTAAATTTCTTGTTCATTTTAATGCCTGGAACAACTAAAGGTACATTTTTTTTGACAAATATAATGATAATATTAAAAAATAGCTCATAAGAGTTCAATTTCAGAGCTGATATCTATCCATTTTCCATGTTTTCTAGATAATGACCAAAATCACTTCAGTTCTTACATCAATAGCTATGGCATTGTACTGCCAATTAATATTTTTTTTTCCCATGACTGACTGACTGACTGTCTGTCTGTCTGTCTATCTATCTATCTATCTAGACTAAATTATATATTTTCTTTAAGTATTAGGCTTAACTTTTTGCTGGTTTAATTGAGTTTAAAGGTAGACGCTTTTATTGATGCTTAATCCAAAAAGAAAAAAAAAAAAACTTCCCCTGGTGTAATGAAATAGTCTCTGTTGTGAAGAAATCCAGCCTGTTTAGAGTCACTGCTTTGGCCCATGCAAATATACACCTTGGTTACTCCAGGCTGGGGGATCAAAGATCATCTATGAAATGTGACCTGTATGTGGTCCGGCACACTTGAACCGAGGCAGAGACTAGAAACAGGAACAGCGTCAATTTCAGCAGGACAGGGACAGGCAGACACATGAAACATGGCTCTGGACGCTCAGAGGACGACCGGACAGCAACGGGAGCTGTGATCAACACTGGGGCCAAGGATTAGATGGAGTTTTTCCTGCATAATATACATTTGAGATTTCCCTTTTGGAATTTTTCTGATTCTACTGTTTAGTCTGCTGTCAGCTTTTCACATAAACTGGCCTTTTTTTTTTTTTTTTTTAAACCTGAAAACGCTTTTGGCAGCACTACAAGTTTCCTTCTCCGGTATGAGGCTTTGTTCAACTTGGCATAAACCCATGTTTTGTCTCATATTTTCTGAAAACTGCTGAATTCCAACTACCTGACAGGTGATCGGAGGGGCATGGAGAGTGACTTTCAGTTCCCGCTTTGAAATACCACATGTTGCACTGTTGAGACCAAAAGCAGTTATCAAATGACGGACGCTGAGATTAATCTTGCTGAACTCGTGCCCTGTGAAGTTCCACAGTGGGATTCCAGGATGTGACAGCTGTGTGCGCTACTGGTTTACAGGACTGGTTCAATAGTACCAGTCGGGTGCTTTGATCATCAATGAATCAAATCAAGTAAGTTATTGAGTTGAGACTTGCAGAGAACAATACACAAACAAGGAACAAATTTTTTTTTTTTTTTTTGAGTAATCAAGACGATGACGACAGTGTCATCCACTCTGGAAGTTCCCATCAGCCCTTTCTGCAACCGTCGGCACTCCTGGGTTTGGTATGTGGAGATAAAACAAAAGAAGGGGGGGATCAGCTTTGTTACTGTTGCTGTGCTCTGTTGCCATTGCATCGTGCAGGTGTGGTCTGTGCAAGTTTAATTCTGTGTCTACTTATTTCCATATGAATGTGCTCTTTCAACTCTTTAGCCCATGCTGGTGTGTGTGGGTGTGTGTGTGTGTGTATAAACCAGTGTTTTTCAACCTTGGGATCAGGATCCCACATGGGGTCGCCTGGAATTCAAATGGGGTCGCCTGAAATTTCTAGTAATTGATAAAAATAAACAACAACAAAAAAATAGTGTATATGAAGAGTTGACAGAGACAATCCCAATAGATAAAAGACATGACAAACTGTGAAGCTGAAACTGAAGCACTGTGGTTCTGTTTATTTGTCAAATGTTCATTGTGGTCGGTTTCAGATGCTGCAGCTCTTTCATAATTCAAAGTTTGAGTTCTTGTTTGTTCAGTATTAATTGTCAGCCTTGTAAATACAAGCTGGACTGACTGTACATATTCTGACCAAGGAAAATTAAATTCTCACTTTGTGCAGTAATCTACACCTGGCTTTTCTGCCTCCGTCCATAATAATATACATTATATAGACTAAATGTCATCTAAAATTAACCCTTTCATGCATGAATTATGAGAACCTTAGTCAAGATTTTTTTTCCCTGAGTATTTTTATTCCTCTTTAGGCATGAAAAAAACAATGCGATCAACATTTTTTTAATTAACCCATTTTTCATGGAGTTACCACTCATTTGGACACCATGTCTTTAAGTTTTGAAGCAAAGAAACATGTATTTAAAACTCATCATCAGAAAGTGATATACTGTGTGAAAACTATGAAATAAAAACATTTTTCTTGCAGCAAATCTGATGTTTTCTCACGTTTTAACATACTCTGATACTAGTTATTACTCACTTCATGGAAATAACATGCAAAAAAAAAAAAAAATCTTTTTGTGTAAGAAAACTGTTAATTACAGTCTAATAACAATTAGTAATTGATTTACACTCAAACATGTTACTGGGTCAAAACACAGTAATGTCCCATCAGAAAGCGAACCTTAATTGATTGCCATTCCAACATTTATTTCAATGTAAAGTAGCTCCTTGTTTTGGATAATACCTTATGGTCCAACTAAAGCAAAAATTAATTTAAACGTAAAAATGTGAGTCATTTAGCAACACTAATCTGTCAAATTGTCTCTAAAATGTCCCATCAGAGAGATTTTGAATACCGTGTTTTGACCCTACTGCAGATCAGGTTTATTAAGAACAGGAAAGCGTCCACTGTGTTGGTTGATATGCAAATAAAACAACTAAACCCATGAATATAGAAGAGAACAGCTGTAGAATAGCTGTCCACTGTAGTGACCAGTATGCATGAAAGGGTTAATGTTTGTTTGCAACATAGTATAGCAAACTATTACATGATCAAAAACAATTAATTTTAGCAAAAGAAAATTTCTCCGTATTGAATGTCTGGGGTCACCAGAAATTTGCGATGTTAAAATGGGGTCATGAGCCAAAAAAGGTTGGGAACCACTGGTGTAAACACACAGTAATAGCTGTGTGAGGATGCGGTGTGTCATTCTCATTAGCCTCAGTCCTTTGTAGTGGTAACTCTGTGGTGTACTGTGCATAGATCACGGCTGGAAATCGCTGATAACACTTGATAGGGGAAAGAAAATCACCTCAATGCAAAGAAAAGATCTTTTTTATTTTTTTTTATTTTCCTCAGTCTTTATTTTATCTTTTCTCTCTGTCCCTCATCAACACATCCACCCTGCAGTAAACTCCATAATTTCCCCCTCTGTGTTACTTACCCCCAGTTTCTGTCAACGCTTGTGTTTGCAGTGGCAAACGGGTAACTCCATTTTCAGGGTGCTTTGTTTGTCTCCATATTGGCTTCCCTAAACTCTTCAGTAAGTGGGTTTCTGCTTCTCAGGTTGTCTGAGTGAAATGTGATATCGCCAGGTTTCATTAACAAGAGAAACGTTTCCTCTCAGTAGCAACCACTAATTTTTTATGCATCTCGGGGTCATTCAGTACGTCTTATAATTAGGGTAATATAGCCTAAAGATTGTGTTGTTTATTTGCATATTTGTTTATGTATTAGGATGCTCATTAACTTTCACCACAGCAGCTTCTAGTCTTCACAGTCTTAAAATAAATCGCGCAAACATATGTGTACACGGTATGAGATGCTCAACGCCACTTTTTTTAACCCATAAAGACCCAGTGCTACTTTTGTGGCAGTTCGCTCTATTTCACCTTTCTTAAGTGACTTATCACATTTATTCTATTCTCATCCTCTGTATTTAGCATTTTTCAGTATAAATCAGGTATTTTTCCTTATATATTAATTTCCTGATCATGTAGATGTTCATGAAAACTCAGAGTAAATTCACATCAGAGAACAACTTATAAAAAAAGTGACTCTTTCAGCAAGGATTTCAATGACTGAACATAAAAACAAGCATCTACTGCTTCTGTCATTGATCCAACTCCATGGTTTCCACTGGTGAATCAATGATGTAGAAGATGACGGTGTTTCCATGGTAACTACAGAGCCTCTGAACGTCCAAATGGGTCATATCTGATGACCATAAAAAGATGACACTGTATTTTACACCAATTATTTACATGTATTGATAGGATTTGTGGATCCATGAGTATTAAACATTTTAGATGAGTAGATGCTTTTGGTCGCCGGTGGCTCTTTGGGTCTTTATGGGTTAATTTCAACCTCTACTAATCACTGATGTTGTTGATAAAACCACAGATTAAATAAGAAAGAGACAAGCTACAATCTGCCTTTACTGAACACATGCTGACAGACAGATCATACACAAAACTAATGCATGTGCAGACAACAGACACTGACAATGCAATAATATGAGCAATACAATACAATACAATAGAAAGTCCCCCATGGAAATCTTAAACAACAGTGCTTCATGTTGCAGTCACAAATCAATAACGTTACAAAAACCACTCTGTCACATAGTCGGTTCGTTCAGTTCGTCAAGGTGCAACAATAAAAGAAAACAAATGGTTCTAAAATCAGATGTGTAATGTAATCAGTCCCTGATTAAAAGCAATGAGAATACAAATCAGAATAAGAATACTACAGTCAATAAATACATTAACAATAGAAACGCAGATAATTAAAACCAGCATGCAAAACAAAGATAAAAGTAAGGACTACTGAAAAAGTTAGAATAAGTTAAAATAATTCCACTTAAAGTGACGGTTAAACAAAGCTAGTATCTTATTTAGCAGTGCTTTTGAGGTTGGGATGAAAGAATGTTTTCAGTGGTTAGATAGATGGATAGATAGATAGATAGATAGATAGATAGATAGATAGATAGATAGATAGATAGATAGATAGATAGATAGATAGATAGATAGATAGATAGATAGATAGATAGATAGATAGATAGATAGATAGATAGATAGATAGATAGATACTTTATTAATCCCAGTATTCAGCAGCTTTGCATAAAAAAACTTGCAAAAGAACTTACTGTAGAAACGTTCTTGTACAATACTGTAAACAAAGACTTCTAATTAAAAAATCTGTAGAAAAACTCAATGTATTGTCTGTGTACAGTTTTTACACATTTCAGGGCACAGTGGTTGAAAGTGAAATTGTATTTACATGTGTAACGTAAACGTGTGTATTTAACCCTTTTGTGCGTTAATTATAAGAAGCTTAATCAAGATTTTTTTTCCTTGGTTTTTTAAATTCCTTTTTAGGCATGACAAAACAAACAAACAATGTGATTGAATTTTTTTACGAACCTATTTTTCAGGGCGTTACAAAAATATCCACTCAACTGGACACAATGCGTTTAATTTTAGAAGCAAAGAAACATGTATTTACTGATATACTGCATAAAAACTATGAAATAAAAACATTAATACTGCTAATCTGATGTTGTCTCACATTTTAACATACCTGCATGGAGATAATTTGCCAAAAAAAACAACCTTTTTGTTAAAAAACAAACAAAAAAACAAACAAAAAAAAAAAACAGTTAATTACAGTCTAATAATTAGAAATTTTTTTACACTCAAACATGTTTCTGCAGATCCGGTTTCTCTAGAGCAGCAAATTTACAGTAATGGTGTGAATTACAGTGTATGGGATGATGCATAAGTGTTCACGGTGTTGGCTGATATGGAAATAAACCAACAAAATCCATAAATATACAAGAGAACAACACCTTTGAATAGCTGTCCACTGTAGTGACCACTGTGCATGAAAGGGTTAAACTTCCACTTAAGTTTATTTATTCATTTATTTTCCTTTATTTAACCAGGAAAACCTCAATGAGATTAAAAATCTCTTTTTCAAGAGTGTCCCAGCCAAGACGAACAGCAGTACATTAAATAGTTACAGACATAAACTTTCATACATAAAAACAAAAACAAGTTTTCAATATATAAAAAACACAAAATCTAAGTGCAAATATTAAAACGTAAATTGTAACCTTATTCTTTGCTGTTTTAGTCATTTTCAGACGCAGATTTACTTTGTGAAACAGCTTTGCATGATAAGGACAAGGTAAGAGCATTACCACAGGTTGAACCAAGACTTGTGCGTTATTTATTGGCTGTGAGTTTTCTAGAACTTGGCCAAATGTCTGGGATGTGGAGCATTCATCAGCTGCGTACACATGGTGTCCTGCTTTACTTCTACTTTTGTAGTGTGGCCCAAAAACCTGCTCCAAATGTTTGTTTTCTCCACGTCTTCCAGGTTGTTAGTGTCATGTGATCAGCAGCGTCATTGCAGAGTAGTGATGTTTAGAAGTATTTGGTGTCCTTCCAAATAACAACAGAAGGTAACAACATGATAATATTCACACAATAATCTAGTTCAGGTGCAATAAAACAAAAACAGCAGTTGTATGAAAGTATTAAAAGTATCATCAGCCAAATATAGTTGAACTCAGGTGTATTTTAAAAGTGGGTTGATAATTACTTCTTAGCACTTTGTTCCATTTAGGTGATTCTAGAAAAAAAAAAAAAAAAAGTGAATTTCTTAGATTACCTTAAGGGAGAAATGTTTTGTTACTTAATAGACATTTGTAGTGGTTGTGTGTTGAATCTGCCGCAAAGTGTAACAAAATGGATGGCTTGTGCATGAAATTATGGTTTTATAAACAGAGATAAACCACAGAAATTCTTAACTTCATTAATTTCATTCATTAATTTCTACATTTGATTCTTAAAATGAATATAGAATTGAAAACAAGTGAACACTAATGAATCAATAGTTGCTTTTCCATTGACCCTCAAATTGTGCGAATAATGGAAAAACGACAATTTCACCAAAATTCTCATTTTTCAATTAAAAGTTTTTGCGCTGGCAAGAGGTGGTTTGAGTGGGTTGATAATTACTTCTTAGCACATTATTCCATTCGGGTGATTCTTGAAAAAAATAAGTGAATTTCTTAGATTACCTTAAAGGAGGCATTTTTTGTTGCTTAATAGAAATTTGCAGTGGTTATGAGTTCAATGTGAATCTACCTCAAATGGGAACAAAATGGATGGGTTGTGCATGAAATTATGGCTTTATAAATAGAATTAAACCACAGAAATACTTAACTTCATTCATTTCATTCATTAATTTCTACATTTAATTCTTAAAATGAATATAGAATTGAAAACAAATGAACACTAATGAATCATCAGTTGCTTTTCCGTTGACCCTCAAATTGTGCGAATATAACCTGTGCATAAAAAATTACCTAGTGGAAAAACGACAATTTCACCAAAATTCTCATTTTTCAATTAAAAGTTTTTGCGCTGGCAAGAGGTGTTTTTTTTGGGCGTAGCGCAAATGGTATATCATGCAAAACTGTAATGGAAAGACGTTTTTCTGCAACTAGAGTCACATGAATAAACAAACCAGATGTTGACTGATGTTAAAACAAGTGAAGAAGAAGTGTTTTAAAAGAAACATGATGTGGAATGTGTGGACACACCAGGAAACCGAATCATTTTTTAATTACCTCCACCAAGGAGGTTATGTTTTTGCCAGGGTTTGTTTGTTTGTCTGTTTGTCTGTCTGTTAGTGTGCAACATAACTCAAAAAGTTATGGACAGATTTGGATGAAATTTTCAGGGTTTGTTGGAAATGGGATAAGGAAGAAATGATTAAATTTTGGTGGTGCTCGTGGGTGGGGGGGCCCATTTCCAACAAACCCTGAAAATTTCATCAAAATCTGTCCATAACTTTTTGAGTTAGGTTGCACACTAACGGACAGACAAACAAACAAACAAACAAACCCTGGCAAAAACATAACCTCCTTGACGGGGGGGGCACTGATCAGCCTTGGCGGAGGTCTGCGCCCCCCCCCCCCCCCCGTGGGCCCCCCCACCCCCGATCACCACCAAAATTTAATCATTTCTTCCTTATCCCATTTCCAACAAACCCTGAAAATTTCATCCAAATCTGTCCATAACTTTTTGAGTTATGTTGCACACTAACAGACAGACAGACAAACAAACAAACCCTGGCAAAAACATAACCTCCTTGGCGGAGGTAATAATAATGAAAATATCTGTAAATCAACATATTTACATTCGTCACCATGTTTGTGGAATAACTTCTTGTGTCATCTTGCGTAAATAAATAAACAAATCATCACATTTGTGATTTAATGGAAAACCCGACATTACGCACTTCGGTTTTTTTTTACATTTAGGAAATATCGGTTAAGTTTTGCACAGATGTCCAACAGAAAAGCAACTAGTGACATACTTTCTAACTAATGAAGCGACAAAAAACATCATTTTTTGCTCATATCTTATGACTTTTCCCATGTTAAGACCGTGAAAAGATAGTTGTTCAGTGCTATTTTGTTTGATCTCTTATAATATCAGGATTGACGCATAACTTTTTGTACATGAACCATTACTAAACAGAACAGACTATATTCTGACTGCACCCCAGGCTTAGTTTATGCATCAGTTTTCAAGAAGAACACCTCCACCATGATCTGTGAACCTGAAATGATTCATTGTTTTGAACCACTTTGTGGATTTAACTCCTACAGACCTATCAGTCCGTTAGGTGGAGATGGAGCGGTTGAAAAAGCTGGCTACGTTTACAAGTGGAAAGGAAAAGGCAAAGAGAGAAAACTTGGCACAGATGGCCCCCGTTACCCGACTCCCCGTTCTTATGTCAGGATCAAGCCTTCTAACCCCAAACACAAGTCACGTCCCATGTTGTTAGAGTTAAATATCTACAGCCACGACACGCGGTCTCATGCGAGTCACTGAGTAGCCCTCCAGAAAACACTGTCAACGCAACGACGTGTAGCCCAATATGTGTACGCAGATGCATCCCCAGATAATACAGCATAACAATGTGCGTTTTGTGTGTTACATGGAGTAGTGACATATGTGCTGGTTTCCTTTGCAGTGCGTACGTGGTAGCTCTAAATAATTGAGTTGACCATTGAGGAAGTGAGGCCAAGTCCTTTGTGTGAATGGCGTTTTTATTTTGACAAAGCAAAACCAGATGCTGTATGTCGAAGCAGAAAGGTCACTGGGAAAGGAGACTGACATCAATGGATCCCAAGAATAAAAAAGACATTTGTTATCAGTGCAGTTCAGTAGGTAAATGTTAATGCATTGGTCACAGACTTCACTATGTTTCATTTTTTTATTCCAAGATGAAAAGCGAAATTTAATCTCAACCTTTAAGTATAAACAGAAGTGAAACAAGAAATATAAAATGGTATAGTGTACATATCATACAATAGAATGCAATCCCATGGCAACAGGACGGACTTTACCTACTCAGGAAGATTTAAAAAAAAAAAAAAAAAAGACAAAAAAACCTCAATATATGATATCCTGTATATCCTTTAGACATTTCAGTTTTAAGTCAAAGCCATACAAGATGCCACAAAGTATGTGACAGGCGAACTTAATCTCTGCTGTTTTATCTAATTATGTAACAAACTTTAACCCTTTCATGCACAGAGGTCACTCCAGTGGACAGTTATTCTCCAGCTGTTCTCTTGTATATTCATGGGTTTTATTGTTTTAGTTCCATATCAGCCAACACAGTGGACACTTATGCATCATTCCATACAGTGCAGTTCATACCGTTACTTTAACTATGCTGTTCTTGATAAACCTGATCTGCAGTGACATGTTTTAGTGTAAATCAACAAACAAAACAGTTTTTTTTTTTTTGCATATTATCTCCATGAAATGAATAATAAGTAGTATTAGAGTATTTTAAAATGTGGGAAAAGATGTGATTAGCAGCATTAAAAATGTTTTTATTGCATACTTTTCCATATCACTTTCTGATATTAGGTTTTAAATACATGTTTCTTTGCTTGAAAATTAAATGCATGGGGTCCGGCTGAGTGGACAGTTTTGTAACTCCTTAAAAAATAAATAAATAAATAAATAAATAAATTGCATGTTTTTTTCGTGCCTAAAGAGCAATAAAAACACACAAATATTGTGACCAAGGTTCTCATAATTGCATGAAAGGGTTAACCTACAACAAGTGCATTTAGGTTTTCCTAAACCCAATATTGCAAACAAATCTGCAAACTGACCAGGGGCTGATTTCTTCATATGATGTGGTTGTATATTTATATGGATTTCAAACTTTAGAATGACTTGTTCTGACTCGAGACAAATGACTTGTACAGTATATGTTTATCATTTCTAAAGAACTATTTCTACTGAAGAAACAACTTTTAGAGTCAGTGAAAGAGACACAGAGATAAAAGCTAGAAGGACTGTTGTTGTTTTCTCCACTGGACACAGCTCTAAATGAAAAGAATAGGTGAGGGTGAGTTTGATTCTGAGGCTTATGACGGTACAGTCTACTCTCGTTAAACTGCCCGCCGTTATACCGCCATTTTCGCTCACCGCCGACCAAAACCATTGCACAAAAATCCCCAATGCATTATTCCATTAGCTACCGCCATTTCCGCCTATTGCCATCCGCCAGCCCAGTTCCATACACAAACAACACTTATACCATTGATTTCCCGACTGTTATACCGCCAGCGTGATTGCCATCGAGTACACATAAATTTTAACAATGCACTGAAACAAATGCACCAGACGCTGATCGCGACAAGCTACGAGTAGGTCTACGGAACGGCCACCGTTCATTTATCGCAGAACACTCAGTAGGTCAGGATGTCGGGAAGAGGACGTGGGATTAAGCCAAAGCCTCAAGATGATGGGGTGTCATTTCCCGACACGATATAATAATGCTTAAAATGTTTCCCCACTTTAAATGATCCCTTACAACATAACAGAATCAAGATTTATTTAGAAACGCAATTAGAACGGGTTAACGGAGGCAGCATAGACATCATATAGTAAAGACATGCACATTATGGACGCAACCTGTTGTAACGCCATTTTCGCAATACCGCCAATTTGGCCGGAAGTTGAACGGAAGTTGGCGGTATAACGAGAGTAGACTGTATAAAATTGAATGGAAGGAATAAAGTCCGAACGGAATAAAAGGTTTACATGTCCCAGGAATAATTTAGTTCGGAATTAAAAGGGGATTAAACCAGTGACTGTATTCGGATTTAAATTTATTCCGAACTATTCTTTTTCAACTGGAATAAGGTGTTTACATGAGCATCTTAAATAGGATCTAACGTTTATTCAGATTAAACCAGGAATAAAAGTTGTCATGTAAACGCACGGACAGTCATGAATGAGCTTGAATATGCACATAGAAGGTTTACAACCAGGATCAGCTGTTAAATTAAATACCTGTTTTGCTGTCGGGCTTGGTGAGCTGTTGCTTTTCTGATAGTATGTGTTTAGTAGTATTATGTTCCACACTGCCTAAAATTGACACATTTTTTGGAGAATGCCCCCTGGTTTTCGCAGCTTGAATGCTCCTGACGTCAAATGTGGTATGTCGCTGGCACTGAATGGAGTGCTTCTCTGCAACCAGGGGATTAGGTTAATCACAGGGAAACTGACTGCACTGCCCTCTTTTTCAGAGAGGGGAATTATATAGAGAGCAGCGGGTGGGGATGAGGTGGGGGGGTAAAGGGGGAAGGCTGTGTTGTGGTAAGACCAACAAGAGAGAGACGAGCCTTAATTTTCAATTCTGTGGCTATCTGAAAATCCAAGGTGGCAGCTGTTAGATAAGAACTTATTATCTGTCGTCTGACCTCATCCGTCTTTTCGCTTTCCTACCAACCCAATTTTCTCCGCTCCTCCCTGACATCTGAATACTATAGCACTTCCTTCGTCATATTTCCGCTCTCCAGATTTGTCATCTCAATATATGGAGACCGCTGCAAACCGAGTAATGTCAAGAACAAATACCGAATGAATGAAGTGTTCAGAACGATGCCAACACAAAAGTCAGTCAGTGTTTTTGTGTGTTTCCATCACCGTGCTGGCTGTGTCAAGGTGAGGTTTCCGTGGCAACTCAATAATTGGTGAATGTACCTACATGCATACTGAGACTATGGAATATACAGTAAAAAGCAATAATCCGTGTGTCGTTCGTTGTTTTCATATTTAATTGAGAATCCACAATCGGAAAATGAAAAAATTACTCGTTATATCAGTGATCATGTACAAATCAAACATCAAAAAACGAGTTGTTTTTCATTCCTTCAATTGTATGCACAAATTAAAAACTGGAAATACGCAAATGGACCAAATGTCGGGTTTCATGTTGACATTTTTCATGTCCGATTTGGTATGACCCGGAAGTTAGTGACTTCTTTGTGTGTTACGTGAAGTGTCTTCTACTTCGATTGTCTACCATGGACGCACTGTATTAAACAAAACAATGATACCTGGAAGATCCTGCAGATTTTTTCAGTTGTCATGTCGTCCTCCTTGAGAGTAACGCGTTTGCTGGGTCAGTGTATGTTTTGGTAATTGGATTTTCTTTTCAGAAACAAAAGAAAAACAGGTGGTTAATTGATTTTCGTTTTAAAAAAGAGGAATTAAAATTGAATTTCAAGGCCAAATTTTAAAAAAACAGACTGAGTTTCGTTTTCTCTTTCTAACAACAAAAAAGAAATGGAAAAAACTGATCAAAAACAGCTGGGTTTTTTCATTTTCTGAGACCGGATGTTGCCATTTTCAAGGGAAGAGCTCTCATAAATATTCCAGTTCATACAAAATCTGGACATTGTAGACGTGCTTCCTCCACGAATGTCTACAAACTCCAGATTTTGTACGAACTGGGAGATTCGTACGAACCCATTGTTTGTATGAATCTTTGTGACTGAGGCGTTAGTGCTCTTTCCTTGAAAATGACAACATCCAGTCGCAGAAAATGAAAAAGAAAAAAAGAAAAAAAATTTTGATCCGTCTTTCCAGTTTTCCAGTGGTAAATTTCTTCTTTTGTTGATAGAAAGAGAAAACAAAAAATCAATCTGTTTTTTAAAATTTGGTTTATCTGTTTTGACACTGAGAAAGACAAATGTTAATTCCTCTGTTTTAAAATGAAAATCAATTCACCACTAGTTTTTCATTTGTTTCTGAAAAGCAAATCCAGTTACCAAAAGATACACTGATCTTGCTGCCTCTGAATAACACAAAATTCTCCGTTATTACAGAATGCATTAGGCAGAATACTAGCAAACCCATGATCGTCCAGCTCAACACAAAGAAGTCAGTAACTTCCAGGTCACACTAAATTGGATATCGAAAACGTCAACATGAAACCCGACATTTGGTCCATTTGCTTATTTCCCATTTTTAATTTGTGCGTACAATCGAAAGAATAAAAAACAGCTCTTTTTTTTTTTTTATTTTTTTTTTTTATTGTTGGTTTGTACATGAATAATGAAATAACGAGTCATTTTTTCATTTTCCTATTGTGGATTCTCAATTGAATATGAAAAGAACAAATGATACACAGATTAGCAGTAAATCCTTTTTAAATACATCAACACAAATGCACTCAAACGTATCAGAGTCATTGTTTTCACTGGTCAACTAGTGACCAAAATCACTTCTGGTAGACTGTATGAAAGTGACATGCAGACAGAGTTTTTTTTCTCCCAAACAGGGTCATTCTCAGTAGCACTACTGACTGTCACTGCACATGAAGTCACACTAACAAATGCAGAGGATAGTCCTGGTTTTGTCAAACTACTGTATTTCAGCAAGGAATGATGTGCAAATGATGTGCAAAAATAGATGTAAAATATAAACCTTCTCATGATTGTGCACAAGCATGGACCTTGAGTTGTCATGGATATAATGTGATATGCTGCTAAATTGTGTTTTTCTGTTCATTTTTTGCCCCTAGTGCAGCATAAATCAAACAACACTACACATACACATAGAGATGCAGATATATTTATGAATCTTTATCAATCTCCAGGTGGAAATTCAATACTGTAGTACACAGTTATATGCAACAATATGGGCACACCCTTGGAAGAGGGCATGACTGTGTGTTTTTTCATGGAAAAATTTGACAATATTACCAGGAAAATTAATACGTAGTTGCTTTTTATTTAAGAGAATGAGGAAAAATGGAAATAAAATACAACAAGTGGTGCCAGGCACAACAAACCTCGCCTCTTGCATGTGTTCTAGCATATTTTGGCATTGATCCGCTCTTTTATCCATATTCAATATTTGTTAAATATAAAAATTATATATGTGCCAAGTTTGAAATACATTGAAACAAAACTGTTCTTTTTATGGACATTTGAAAGTGCGCTCATTATAAGTAAATGGGGAAAGAAAAAGATTTAAAAATTTAACAAAAAATTACAACAACATACTTTCTCTTAGATATTTTTGCAGAGTGATGTTTACAATTAATCTCTATATTTCGGCAAGGTTTTAAGTAAATTGAGTTAAAATTGATGTTTTTATAGCAATTTGAAATTTAGCCTATTATAAGTAAATGGGGAAAGAAAAAGATTAAAAAATTTAACTAAAAATTTCAAAAATAAGCTATCACTTAGATATTTTGTACAGTGATGTTCAAAATTAATCTCTATATCTCTGCAAGGTTTTAAGTAAATTAAATTAAAATTGATGTTTTTATAGCGATTTGAAATTTCGTCCATTATAAGTAAATGAGAAAAGAAAAAGATTTAAAAATTTAACAAAAACATTCAAAAATAAGCTATCACTTAGATATTTTGCAGAGTGATGTTTAAAATTAATCTCTATATCGCTGCAAGGTTTTAAGTAAACTGAGTAAAAATTGACGTTTTTACAGCGTTTTGAAATTTTGCCCATTGTAAGTAAATGGGAAAAGAAAAAGATTTTAAAAATTTACAAAAAAATTAAAAAACAAGCTATCACTTAGATATTATGCAGAGTGATGTCTAAAATTAATCTTTATATCTCTGCAAGGTTTTAAGTAAACTGAGTTAAAATTGACGTTTTTATAGCGTTTTGAAATTTTACCCATTATAAGTAAATGGGAAAAGAAAAAGATTTTAAAAATTTACCAAAAAAATTTAAAAAAAAACAAGCTATCACTTAGATATTATGCAGAGTGATGTCTAAAATTAATCTTTATATCTCTCTAAGCTTTTAATTAAACTGAGTTTAAATTGACGATTTTGTAGTGTTTCGAAATTTTGCCCATTATAAGTAAATGGGAAAAGAAAAAGATTAAAAAATTTACAAAAAAATTAGAAAAACAAGCTATCATTTAGATATTTTGCAGAGTGATGTTTAAAATTAGTCTCTATATCTCTGCAAGGTTTTAAGTGAATTGGGTTAAAATTGACATTTTTATAGCGATTTGAAATTTTGCCCATTATAAGTAAAAGAGAAAAGAAAAAGATTTAAAAATTTAACAAAAAAATTCAAAAATAAGCTATCACTTAGATATTTTGCAGAGTGATGTTTAAAATTAGTCTCTATATCTCTGCAAGGTTTTAAGTAAACTGAGTTCAAATTTACGTTTTTATAGCGATTTGAAATTTTGCCCATTATAAGTAAATGGGAAAAAAAAAAGATTTTAATAAATTCATAAAAAAAAAAAAAAGAACTTTGACCTACCTTTCCTAAAATGTAATGAGATCTGTTCTGGGTCACTGTCAATCTATAATCCAAATTTGGTACGAAGTGAACCAATAGTTTTGCTGCTAAGTGTTAACAAACAAACAAACCGAACCAAAAACAATACCCTTTGCGTCCATCTTCGGGGGGGCAGGGTAATAAAATACATTTATGCTCGCCTTTTAGACTTTGTAAACAGAAATTGCACAAAGCTGATTTGACATGAACTTAAGCCTATCACTGAAATATACCAAGAGATTACCGATAAAAGATAATACGTCAAAGATAAACGGTCAAAGAGATAAACTGCAGATGACGGGGATTCAACCACATGTTATTATTAAAAGAGCACCAGTCAAATCTGCGGTTTGGATATTCCACTTGGACATACTATGAATCTGTTGATACTTAGATGAATTCCAGTCCTAATCAATATTTAAACCAGTGCTGCAGCTCCTCCAGCATCATTACCTTTCAGTGCATTGTAATTCAAGTGGTCTGAGAGGACAGACGTCTCCTGCGTTTACTCCTTATCTGTGTTTTCAAACTGTAGATAAGTTACTCCATGATGTAGGAGGGGTTAAATGGGTGATTGACAGCTGTAATCACCAATCGCTGACGTCACCTGGATACGATTTGAAAGTATAGCTTTATTTCTCTGTAGCGGCATGAAATGACAACAGGTTTATCTGTATTTATTCATTTCTTTATTTCTTTGGTTTTATTTGTAATTTTCATCATATTTTTTTCCTGTTTTCAGCTCTTGCAGTTTGAATTAATGCTATAAATTGGTGTTTGATAAAGCAGTATCATGTTTGTATGCTCTTTACCAAGGTTATAATAGTTTTGGATTTTTCATTATAGTTTAGTTTTATTTAGTTTTGACTTTTTTTTCTCTAATTCAGTTAGTTTTAATTCATTTTTAGAGCAGGTTTGATAGTTTTTATTAGTTTTCGTTATTTTCTAAATGCTTAGTTTTAGGTTGTTTTTTTTTTTTTATATATATATATATTTTCTGTTCTTTGCCGTCGTAGTCACATAAATCCCAGACAGGACTCTGCTGCTTTCTCCCATCTTTAGTCTCCATGCTTCCAGGTAGAGTGGGGACCAGAAGACGACTCTAAACGTCAAGTGACAAGAAGTGACGGACAGTTAAACATCATATGGGGCTAGCTACTAAAATTGTTCAAGGGAAATAAATTGATTTCATATCAATCCGACATTTACAAAGACGAAAACTAAGGGAATTTTATCCATAATTTTTATCCGTTTTAGTTAGTTTTGTAAGCACACAATACAGTTTCAGTGAGTAATCATTTTTTTCTTTTAATTATAGTTTTTATTTATTTCAGTTAACGAAAATGTTTTTTCAAGTCTAGTTTTTGTCATTTCATTAGTTTTCGTTAACGATAATGACCATGCTCTTTACTAACATATAGTTGCAAAAACAATTAACCTTTTTCGTAGGTTTTTTAATTAATTAATTTATTTATTTATTTTTATTTGCACAGCAATGGAAAAAATAACATTCAAACAAGTAACAAAATTGTGCAGGAGAGGTTAGAAGCCAAAAAAGAAGGTTTATATGAATACCTTCCCCGAAATGAACAATACACACACAAAAAAAAAAAAAATACAATATAACTGAAATAATAAACTAAAGTCAAAACAATAAAAATGTAATCCACATTACAAATCCTCAAATACAAATCAAGTGATACACAGCCTTACATTTTTTCATGAATTAAAGTCCTTTTCAGATGCTTTTTAAACAGTGATAATGTACATGTTGATTGAAGTTCAGGTCTTAGATTATTCCACAGATTTGGTCCACCATATTTCAGAGAATACTGACAGACTGAAGTTCGGCAGTACGGAAGATAAAATTCGCTTAAAAATAAAGTTGGCTTAATTAAAACCACATCTGTTTCATCAGAGTAGATGACAAGTGTCTTTTCAGTTTTTATTGATATTGTATACGACATAAACAAATCATAACGTTAGACTGAAGTTGTGATTGTTTTGTCTGTTTTATGTCTTCATAACTCCTCACGCGTTCCTTTTCCTCTTGGTAAACAAGCCCGCTGCTCTGCCTCTTGTTGTTTCATGTTCTTCTCTTTTAGGATCGTATTTAATTCGCTTTCAGGGCTTGTTGTGTGATCCTAATGTAAAATGATTGAATTTGTGCATGAGAGAGACAGCCTTAATGTCAAAGGTGGTCTGCTTGTCAGCGTTTGTCAAATACATCTGAGATACTGTGGAACATAGACACAAAAGATAAAGGTTTTTTTTTTTTGTTTTTTTTTTTTAGTCGTCTCATCCGCAGTGTTTAGATCAATTCATTTCACCAAGACAAATCAGAGTAGTGGGCTGTGGGCGACAGTTTGACACAGATGTCTGATGGATGTTTATCAGGGGCTTCTGCTTCCATGTGGAACTCTTCTGCAGATCAGGTCTAGAATGTGATAAAATAGATTTACTTTACAAAGTTATACAGTTAGCATCTAACTAGAGGTATAAACAGATGGTGTTATTTACAAGTGAAGTACAAGAATAGGTCAGGATACATTTTATAATATTTATAGTTATTTATATAAAATGATTAAGTGGCTGCAGTATGGAGAAAGGGTTGGCAAACAGAAATGATCATATGTAGAATAAATTAATAGATTTATAGGTCGGTTTACTTTGATTTATTTGTACATTACATGATTGGTTGTTCGTCTCTATATGTCAGCCCTGGGGACTCATCCAGGGTGCACCCCATCTTCGCCATACAGGGTGGGGAAGCAAAATTTACAATGAACATTTAGTTGTTTTTTCTCAGCAGGCACTACGTCAATTGTTTTGAAACCAAACATATATTGATGTCATAATCATACCTAACACTATTATCCATACCTTTTCAGAAACTTTTGCCCATATGAGTAATCAGGAAAGCAAACGTTAAAGAGTGTGTGATTTGCTGAATGCACTCGTCACACCAAAGGAGATTTCAAAAACAGTTGGAGTGTCCATAAAGACTGTTTATAATGGAAAGAAGAGAATGACTATGAGCAAAACTATTACGAGAAAGTCTGGAAGATACTATTAAAGAAGAATGGGAGAAGTTGTCACCCGAATATTTGAGGAACACTCATTTCAGGAAGCGTGTGAAGGCAGTTATTGAGAAAGAAGGAGGACACATAGAATAAAAACATTTTCTATTATGTAAATTTTCTTGTGGCAAATAAATTCTCATGACTTTCAATAAACAAGTTGGTCATACACTGTCTTTCAATCCCTGCCTCAAAATATTGTAAATTTTGCTTCCCCACCCTGTAGGTAGCTGGGGTAGGCTCCAGCACCCCCGCGACTATAGTAAGGATAAAGCGGGTTCAGAACATGAATGAATGAATGAATGTACATTACATATAATAAGATGATCACTTAAAAAAAAACTCTGTGCAAATTCCTACCCTAATTCATAGGGTAGGAATATGAATTATCCTGAATTATCCTGAATATGAATAATCGTATTAGGAATATGAATCCATCCATACCAAATTCCTACTTAAAAAACAATTAAGCAGCCATGAAAATCACAGGGACTAAACCATATACATGCATCAATATGATATAACTAGAGCGTTGACCCGTGGGGAACCACAGAACCATATTAATACCAATATCTAGGGAGTGAAATTAGTAAATGTGTAAATTTAACTTCATTTCCCATCATGCAGCGTGGTACTGCGCTTCCTGTCAACTGTCATGGGCAACGCAACGTGATTGTAAGGCTATTGCATTCCAAAATGACTAATATCTCCCAAAATATTGGTCCTATCAACTTCCTGAGATGTTTAATGTGCAGATGGGACTGTTCTTCAACTGTAGGTACCAAATGGGCCAGTTAAAAATGACTCCATTTCTCAGAACTGTGCAGACACAGACACTCTGAGACCTTCCAGTATTATGATATAGACACATAAATAAAAAGATTTCAACTCAAAATATCTCATCACACTTAATATAAGACATAATCACCTAAAATAAATCTTACCAAGATAATTTTCACTTGCTCTATTGCCAGATTTTTTTTTTTTTTTTTTTTTTGCTTCATTCAAGCAAAAAAAAAAAAAATCTGCCAATGGAACAAGTGAAAATTATCTTGCTAAGATTTCTTGAAATAAGATTTTCCAGATCTATTGTCTAAAAATAAGTTCTTATATCTCACTGAAAAGTTACTCTTTAGGTGATTATGTCTTATTTGAAGTGTGATGAGATATTTTGACTAGAAATGAGAAAAATACACTTGGTAAGATTTAGATTTTTGCAGTGCGTAGACACCATAAAATACAATAAGAAAAGATAATACTTTATTAATCTAGAGGGAAATGAAGAAATCACAAATTACTCATCAGTAAAAACAGACATGACTTAAAATACAGTAAAAAATACAATGTATGTATTCAGTATGGAAGAATAAGACATGAAGCAGTACTTTACAGATTCAATCCAATCTACTTTATTTATAACGCACATTTAAACAAGAACATTTCCAAAGTGCCACACATCATAAAAACAATAAAATATTTTAAAAAAATTAAAATAAATACACGAAAAACAATAAATAAGTACATAAAACTACTACAATGCAATACAAAAAAACAATAAAATCAAACAGTTAAAAGTACTAAAATAAATAAAAGATCTCAACTCTCAACATGTTTTATATATGTATGTGTGTAGTTTTAATTGTTTTATTTATTTTAACAACTTTGTACTTTGACCTTAAGTGTCCTGAAAGGCACCTATAAATAAAATATATTATTATTATTATTATTATTATTATTATTATTAACCCTTTCATGCATGAGTTATGAGAACTTTAATGGGTCAAAACACAGTACTGTCCTGTCAGAGAGCGAACTTTCATTGATCGCCATTCCAACATTTATTTCACTATAAAGTAGCTCCTTGTTTTGGATGATCCCTTATGGTCCAACTAAAGCAAAAATGAATTTAAAAGTAAAAATGTGGGTCAAATTGTCTCTAAAATGTCCCGTCAGAGAGATTTTGAATACCGTGTTTTGACCCTAATCAAGTTATTTTTCCTGAGTGTTTTTATTCCTCTTTAGGCATTAAAAAAAAAATGTGATTGAAAAAATTTTTATGAACCTATTTTTCATGGAGTTGCAAAAATATCCATTCAGCTAGACATCATGCATTTAATTTTTGAAGCAAAGAAACATGTATTTACTGATATACTTCTTGAAACTGATATGTATATATATTTAATGCTGTTAATCTGGTGTTTGTCACATTTTAACATACTCCAATATTAGTTATTGCTCACTTTTTTTTTTTTTTAATTTCATTTATTTCGTTCATGGTTGTGCATTTCATCAGTAAACATTCAGTAATCATCAAGTAAACAAACGTACACACCTATGCTCGAAAAGGAGCAGGGTGAAGAAAATCTTATATTTCTTGCCCCCTTCTCAATAATAATAGCCTTAATGGTTAGCCATACACAACTAGCTATAAAATCATACTGGATAAAGTCAGACAAACAAACTAAATACATCCAAAGATAGTACCAAATGAATACAAAACCAAGTGCAAAACTACATGTCCAGAAAGTACAAAACATAAGTAAATATAAACCTGATGAAATGATGCAAAAACATTCACTTCATGGATAATATGCAAAAAAAACAAACAAAAAACTACAGTCTAATAACAATAACAAGCAATTGATTCACACTCAAACATGTTAGTGCAGATCAGATTAACCCTTTCATGCACCAATTATGAGAACCTTAGTCAATATTTTTTTCTTGAGTGTTTTTGTTCCGCTTTACACATGAAAAAAACAATGCAATTGATGTTTTGTTTTTTTTTTTATGAACGTATTTTTCATGGAGTTACAAAAATGTCCACTCAGCTGGACACCATTCATTTAAGTTTTGAAGCAAAGAAACATTTATTTAAAAATCATCATCAGAAAGTGATACACTGTGTGAAAACTATGAAATAAAAACATTTTTAATGCCGCTACTTGCTAAATCGCCACTGTTTTCTCACATTTTATCATACTCTTATTAGTTATTACTCATTTCATGGAGATAATATCCTCCTGAGACCCAGGAAATGGACAGTTTTAGCTTTTTAACTTTACAATTTGTCTTGATTGGAAACTGCATCATGCAGCAGTTTTTTCAGATACATTTTTAATTTTTTTTTTTTTTATTTATCGATTGATTTTTTAAATGGAATGTCCTTTGCAATGCACAGCGTTTTTATAGTAAAACTGTCAAACTTTCGTCCCCTACAGACAGGGCCAGATTAACACTTCATTGTACCCTGGGCAACAATATTCAAGGGCCCCATCATCACAACCCCAGGATCCCTATAATCTGGCAAAATACAGAATAAATTCCAGGAATATATGTAAATATACCCCATACTTCAATATCTAACTATCATCAAATGCATTTTGATGTACAAATATGTAAATGCTCGTAGAACTACAAGTGCACCACTATAGCCTCTTATCAAGGCCACTCACTGGCATATGATGATATGAAACAAAACACATTAGCATCAGTATAATCTAAAATTGATCCACTACATAGAAAGAGAGGGAAGTGTCCTCCATTTTCACAAAAAATAAATAAGAAACCAGATATTTTTGTTATGCCCGAGCTACCCAGGGCCCTTCAGAGGTCGCAGGCCCCTGGGCAATTGCCCAGTTGCCCATATGGTTAATCCAGGCTTGCCTACAGAGGACAAAATGCATTGCTGGGTCTCAGGAGGATATGCAAAAAATACAAATAAAAAAAAAAATTAAAAAAAGAAAAAGAAAAAGGTTTGTTTATTACAGTCACACTAAAACATGTTACTGCATATCAGATTTATGAAGAACAGCAAAGTTACAGTAATTGTATGTATTGCAGTGTTTTGGATGATGCATAAGAGTCCTGATATGGAACTAAATGAACAAAACCCATGAATAAACAATAGAACAGCAGTAGAAAAGCTGTCCACTGTAGTGACTAGTATGCATGAAAGGGTTCATCAAGAACAGCAAAGTTACAGCAATGGTATGAATGTCAGTGTATGGGATGATGCATTGGCGTCCACTGTGTTGGCTGATATGGAACTAAAACAATAAAACCCATGAATATACAAGAGAACAGCAGCAGAATAGCGGTCCACTGTAGTGACCACTATGCATGAAAGGGTTAACAGCATCTTGCATAAACATGTATCTTTAAGTCAGATGCATCCACTTCTCAGTTACCAGGATGTTCCTGTGGGTTGACAGGTTTGCACACATCTACAGACCCACCCCCATGTTGTTTACCTCTTATTAAAAGCAGACCCTCTTGTGTTGGATGTTTAGACCCCAGGCTCTCATTGCTTTGTTATATAACCTGTCTGTCAGCGCTACAACCACTACCCTTGTCATTTTCACCCCTGATAAAACAACATTTGATGAAAAGTTTTTCCACATAATTTCAGCCCAGAGTCATTTCCACCGGGCACAGCTCATCTGGCACCACATCTTGCCTGCCACATCCTGTAAGTGTGAGCTCCATGTCTGGGTCGGCTGCTCCATACTGTTACCTAGTGGATGTAATCAGTTACTGCATCCAGTTTTATTCTGTTACCTAAGGCTGCCCTCTCCTGTTCAGATTCACTTCCTGCCTCATTTAGTTCAGACCAAGCACGTTTCAGTCCCAACCACGTCGATGCCCAACCCAGGTCAGAGTAATTTGACTGGGAGGCTGTGGTTTAGTTCCAACAACAGGTTCTACCATAACAAATATGTCTTCATATGCTATAATTAGAACCAGTCCTTCACCTCAAAGTGTTCGTTGTTCATTTTACAGATGAACAAACTGATTTTAATGAGGTGTTTCTTCACTGTTTAGGCGTAACAGTGTGGTAAATATCAGTAAAGGTGCAGTTTTAACCCATAAAGACAATAAAAACATTAAAAAACTAGAAAAGCACTAGGAGAGCGCAGACCTCTGCCAAGCGCAAAAATTCCCCACATAATCGGTGATACAAATCCTACATTTATTTTTTAAAATAAAATCCGCCTTCTGGATCAGATCCGGATCAGCCTTTGAAATGTGATAGAGGACCCCACTGTCAATTCCTGAGTTAAATTTCATGAGTTTTGGTCAATAATTAAGCGAGATATTGGGAAACGAAAATTTTGGCCCCATTTACCACAATGGTAATGAAAATTTCAAAGTGATCCAGAATCCAGGATTTCTTCTGGATCACCCCCAAAACTTAATCATTTCTTCCTTATCCCATTTCCAACAAACCCTGAAAATTTCATCAAAATCTGTCCATAACTTTTTGAACTAGAAGCACTCGGAGAGCGCAGACCTCCGCCAAGGCTGATCAGTGCCCCCCCCCTGTGGGCCCCCCCACCCCTGATCACCACCAAAATTTAGTCATTTCTTCCTTATCCCATTTCCAACAAACCTTGAAAATTTCATCAAAATCTGTCCATAACTTTTTGAGTTATGTTGCACACTAACGGACAGACAAACAGACAAACAAACCCTGGCAAAAACGTAACCTCCTTGGCGGAGGTAATAAAACACATAGTAATGGGGCTGGAATGATAAGGACAATATTTATAGTTATCATGATATATTTTTATGTGGTGATAAATTTATCTTAACCCATAAACACCCTACTTGTGCTACTTTTGTGACAGTTCCCAAATGATTCTTTTCTCTCTACTTAACCTTTCTTAAGTGATTTATCACCATTTATTATTATATTAACTCCTGTATTTTGCATTTTTCAGTAGAAATCAAGGTGTTTTACCATACTTAATACTGATCATGTAGATGTTGATTAAGATTAAAGATTGAAGTTGATTGATATATCAGAAACCGAGAAAACTGAAGAAAAAGTGACTTTTTTTTTTACCTAAATTTATAAATAACTGAACATAAAAACATCCACTGTCATTGATTTTACTGGTGAATCAATGTTGTAGAAGATGACGGTGTTTCCACGGTGATGACCATGAAAAGATGACAAACTGTATTTTACACTAATTATTTACATGGATTGATAGGATTAATGGATCAACGGGTATTAAACATTTTGGATCAGTAGATGCTTTTGGTCGCCAGTGGCTGTTTGGATCTTTATGGGTTAATGTAACTTATAAATGTAAATGTCAATCAATCAGTCAGTCAAATTTTATTTATATAGTGTCAAATCATAACCAAAGTTAAAACATTTTACATTTAGAGCTGGTGATTTGTTGCTTTTTATACTTTTAATGACTTTATATCAAAAATAATGACAGCATTTTCAAGTATAGAAGGCTTTTAGTTTAAATTAGTACAATTTGGATAATTAAACCTCATTTTTATTTGATTTTATAACATTAAAAAGTTACCGAATGCACTAATCACCAAAACAGAACATGAAATTCTACGCTGTAGTATCAGATATGTCTTTTTTTGGATATTCTTAGGCTCCTTAGTGGTCACATGGACATTGATTCGCCAGAAAAAACCTATGTAGTTTAAAAAATGATAGTGGTAGATATTTGATTTTATGTTCGGTTAATGATATATTTGCTAAAAAAACTGATGTTTTCTTCAATTTTTCTCTGTTCTGATATAATAACTTTTGATTATTGTCGATAACACTGGTCAACAACAAATTTATTGTTTAAGTTTTTTGAGCTGATTTAGGATCATTTTGGTGTGCTGAATCCAAAAATCACATTCATTTTGCTCAATCAGGTCAACTTTTGGAACTATGCTACATATTGGCTTTTTAACATTTTTGCTTACATTTATGGGCATTTTCACATCATATGATACAAAATTCTTTCGTATTTCTTGCAATAAATGAGTTCTGAAGATTTGACTTTTGCCAATTTATGATTAATGTTTTTTTTAATATTACAGGTGAATGAAATGGCTTCGACTAGAAGATCTTGCAAAAATAAGCCTGACGTATTCTGCTACATCTGCGGTGAATACACCATTGTACCTAACGGGAATCAAGTCACAAGTTTCATAAAGTGTGCTTACCAATCTTATTTTGGTATTAATTATTATATTTTGTGAGAAGATCAAATGTTTCAAAATCAAATTAGCAAAAAAAAAACCTGACCTGATTGAGAAAAACAGATGTCATTTTTGGATTTAGCGGTGCAAAATGGTTCTAATTCAGTTGAAAAAACCTCGACAACTTGCAAAAAACATTTTTTTGTAACCCAGTGCTATCAACAATAATTGTATGTGGAAGACAGCATGAAACTCGACCAGAATAACTTTTGAATTTACTCTAAATTTGTACATGATCAGTACATTGAATATAGTAAAAAAAAACCTGATTTTCATTGTAGGAGATAATTTTATAATAAATGCTGATAAACCACGTAGGAAAGGTTAAATGTAGACAAGTCACCACCAAAGTAGCTCCAGGTCTTTGTGGGTTAAAGCACTTCCACTGAATGAAAATCTTCTATCTTTATGTGTTTTGAGTTTTCGGAGGTTTTTACAGGATGCCGTGTTCCATCTCCATTATTCTGTGAGGAGGAGCTTTATGTTTTTTATCCTATCGTTAACCCTCAGGAGGTCATTAGAGAGGAACGCCGTCGCCTTTGTCACGCCGGATACAGCCCTGTGGCTACTTAATCTTCCGCTTCTCTCATTTCTCATCTTTGTGTGCGTCGAAGCGGCCCAGCTGAATTGTGGGAACTCGGTCTATTAGTGAATCAGTTTTAATGTCAGTGACGCTACACCTCCCTTTTTATGTGCCTTTTCAAGTGCCTGTGTTATGTGTCATGTCTCTGAATCGTGTCCAAATTCAACTCTGAGCTTGTCCTGTCTTGACGGTATAAAACCCTCCAGGTCTCATTCAAGGAAGTTTCTTCTCCAGATTTTTATGACGACCCATGCAGGAAAAAAAACACAACAAAAACAAATCATCCACACTTTACTTATGTGTTAAAAGTCACAGAATTGTATTGACTTCATGAGTGTTAATATAAGTCAGTTAAGTTTCTGTCAATACACTCAGATCTGTAAAGATGTTTTTATTAACTGTTAAAGACCCAAGCATCTACTGATCTAAACTGTTTAATACCTGTTGATCCATTAATCCTGTCAATACATGTAAATAACTAGTGTAAATGCAGTTTGTCATCTTTTCATGGTCATCAGATATGACCCATTTGGACGTTCAGGGGCTCCGTAGTTACCGTGGAAACACCGTCATCTTCTACAACATTAGTTGCTTTTCCATTGACCCTCAAATTGTGCAAATATAACGTGTGCATACATGATCACCTACATGATCAGTGAATTAAATATAGGAAAATACATGATTTACACTGAAAAAAAGTACAATACAGAGGATATTATTATAGTAAATGTTGATAAATCGCTTAAGAAAGGTTAAAATAGAGAGAAAAATACATTTGGAAAGTGACACAAAAGTAGCACTGGGTCTTTATGGGTTAATAGGTTCAGTTAAAGACAGATGGGACTGAAAAAGACACTTTTTCTTCAGTTTTCTCTGTTTTTGACGTAATAACTCTCAACTTTAATCTGAGCTTTAATGAACATCTACATGATCAGTGAATTCAATATAGGAAAATACCTGATTTACACTTAAGAATGCAAAATACTGAGCATAATATTAGAATAAATGGTGATAAATCACTTCAGAAAAGTTAAAAATAGAGAAAAAATCTGACAAAAAAATGTCACTGGCTCTTTATGGGTTAATGATATCAGTACAGCAGGAATAATACACTAATGCCCAGTGCAGATATTTTACTAAATTGATATTTTTCTTCACATTTGGGTATTTTGTCTACATGTAAATGACATTTTAAGTCACAAAACAGAGATTTTTATAAACTCTAGTTTGTGTGTGTCCATGTGTTCAGGGAAAACACACAGATTAGAAAATGATGGCATCACACCCCATTTAGTTCACATCTATTATTGTTTTGTGTAATGAAGCTGCACCTAAAACATTAAATCCAGGTGTATAATCAGTGTATGACCTGTAGTAGAACCAGGTCAGCACCGATACGGAAAGAATCCACTTCAACAACCACAACCAACACTTAAGGTTAATGTTTGCAACTGAACTTGTTGCTGTTTCACCTTCATGACAGATTAAAGCCTCTGCGTCGGCTACGTTCAGTATTATCAACGATGGACAGAGATATTTTATAAGGCAAAGGTTGTGTCCCTGTAGAAAAATGTCTGTTTTAGGGCATAAATCCTTTAAAATATTAGAAAGCATGGAAAAAAATGTAAATGAATGCAAATGCTGCATAAAAGTGAATTATTTTCGTATTTGTTTTGTATTTTATGACATTTATTTACTTGATTTGGACTGGTAAAATGTTTTTACATCATTTCATCAGGTTTATATTTACCTATGTTTTGTACTTTCTGGATATGTAGTTTTGCACTTGGTTTTGTATTCATTTGGTACTATCTTTGGATGTATTTAGTTGGTTTGTCTGACTTTATACAGTATGATTTTTATAGCTAGTTGTGTATAGCTAACCATTAAGGCTGTTATTATTTAGAAGGGGGGGCAGGAAATGTAAGATTTTCTTCATCCTGCTCCTTTTTGAGCATGGGTGTGTACATGTTTGTTTACTTGATGATTATTGAATGTTACTGATGAAATGCACAACCATGAACGAAAAAAAAAAAAAAAAAATTTAGTGTATTAACACAATTTAAATAGCTTATTTAAAACTGATAATAATTAAATATAACAGAAATAACATAATAAATATAATCATATAATATAAATAGAATGAATATTATAATAAATAAATAAATACATACATACATGCATGCATGCATGCATACATACATACATACATACATACATGCATACATACATGCCTACATACATAAATAACAGTAACAAACAGGAACATATCCAACAAGTTCTCCAAATCTCTCTATATAAATAAATATCTATGTCCATCCCATCAGACATCTCAAAGGAAGTAGAAAGAAATATAAATATACACTTATAAACTCAAATCATAATATTCCAAGGAACACCATTCTATTCATCTTCTTTCTATAAATATGCAGGAGCTTCTCTAAAATAAAAGAAAAGAAACATCATTGACATAAATATTATTTATTAAAAAAAAAAAAAAAACTTTTAGCAAATTGCTTATATTTTGCATTTATCATCTTCCTTCTTTAGTTATCCTTCCAATATATAATAGATGCAAAATCCTAAATATATAAATGTCACTGTGTTTGTCCAATGATTGTAAAATGATTCACTAAATAACACATAAATGTATTTCCTCTTGTCATGCATGTGCTTCTGCTGTTATGCAGGACTGCATCTACTGCCTTTTGAACCAGGAAGGGTTTTTTTTTTAGCACATTAAGACAAAGACTACTGCAGTATATTGTTTCCTGTGGTGAAATATACCTTCCTGTGGTGAACATATATCTTTTTTCGCAGTACCATCTTGCATAAGTAAAACCGCTTTTAATGAACACAGTAAAAATCACCATGTGCTTCTAGAAAATACATGTTATAACCAGACTCCTGCAGAGAAAACCATGTTAGAAAACACATATATGTTGATTCAAATAGTGGTATTGACATTTATTTGACTTTTCCACACATTTTATGACATTTACAGTATTTAATTTCATTCTCCTCCAGGTCTGCCACACATTTATCACACTCCCTGCCCTTTGAAATCCCTCTTTACAGTAACAGTACTGTGATCTGAGGGTTTGTATGGTATTTTCTACTGTACGGTGTCACCAGGCGCCGTGGCCCCCTGAGAGATGACCAGATGCCACCTTCTACCCCTGCCACGACAGTTAAAGTAGACCTGCTCCACACAGTCACAATGGCTCTTCATCAAAACAGAGAAATATCTTGCATTTTATCCGTATTTTAGTGTTAACGTAACAGTATTAATAATATCACCCTTTTATAGATGCATTTGAATTTGTGTGCAGCTGTCTATATAATAATAATAATAATAATAATAATAATAATAATAATAATAATAATAATAATAATAATTTAGTTATTTGTAAAGCGCTTTCAATCAAAGTGCTGTACAGATGTAAAATCAATCACAATAAAACATAAAAACTAAAAACGTTAACACGGTAAAAACAAATCAAGACATATAACAGAGTAAACAAGTAGGTCTTGATAACATAACAACTTGATACCATAATAAATACATCACCTGTCATTTTCCATAGAAATGCAGTATAATAGTACTGTAAATTTCAAGTATTTATATTTTTATTCATATACTTCTGATTCCCTTTAGTATCAACTGTCTGTCCACTTAAAAAAACAAGCTTATAACTCACAATAAATGCAAAAACAAAGGTGTAATATTTAATTTATACACCAATTAATATCACAGAAACAAACTAAACAAGATGTTCATTATTATGTTTTCATTACTAATGATAATCAATAATACATAAACTGACATAAGAGTGGACTGTTTAGCTCCTATAACGTTTAGTATCACATCAAAACAAGCCTAACAACGATAACTTCAGTTAAATAATTAACTAATACCTGGTACAGTGATACTAGTTTACAATGTTTACTCAATAAAATCACTTCTCCATCATGATCATGTGTCGTCTAAATTGACTGTTTCAATCAATCAATTTATTACAAAATTATAATAAACAGTTAAAATTGACAATTCGTTTACAAGATACATTTTGTAATTGGACACCCCAGAAGCAGTCCTCAGCTTAGAAATGGGGGCCCTTAAACATGTGATAAGAGACACAATTTACATTCTGATCTTTAATAAATTCAAATGTTCTAAATAAACATTTTAAAATATTTGCCTATTTATCTAACGATGATTCATTTCATTGTTTGTAGATGAGTTTTCCAAATCGGATCTTCTTAGTTCTTAATGTTACTTGTTATTGAGAAAATCATGTTTTGTCTGTATTTATTTCTTCACTCATTTTTAAATCAAACATTTCATGTGCATTCGGTCAGATTTGTGTCTCAGATTTCCACATGTCCGGCTTCACAAGTTTATGACAAATGTGGACATTTTAGACATAAGTTGAAATCTATTTTATTTGAATGTTTATTATAACATATTGCATTTAACGTCCATCTGATTTACCACTAACTAGTATTATCAGCCTTTCATAGATGTATTTGAATTGATGTGCACAAGTTTGGAAAACATAATTATTGGATAAACAGATGTTCTTGATTCATTACTTGATTGCTTATTATTAAGAAAATTGTGTTTTTGTCTCAACTTATATCCTTATTAATTTTGTAAAACAAATATTTAATGTGCATTTTGCCAGATTTGTGTCTCAGATTTCCACATGTCCTCCTTTACACGTTTATGACAAATGTGGACATTTTAGAAATAAGTTGAGTTTGATTTTTATTTTATTTTTTTTTTATTTTTATTTTTTTTTTATAACATATTGCATTTAGCGTCTATCTGATTTATCATTAGCCGATATTATCAGCCTTTCATAGACGTATTTGAATTGATATGCAAAACTTTGGAAAACATAATTGATTAGAAATGATTTTTCTATAGAAATGCAGAATAATGGTCCTTCAGATCACCTTTATTGGAGAAACAGATGTTCTTAATTCTTAATTACTTATTAGGAAAATTGTGTTTTTGTCTCAACTTATATCCTTACTAAACAAATATTTAATGTGCATTTTGCCAGATTTGTGTCTCAGTTTTGCGTAAATCTATCCTTACAAGACACTTTTAGGACAAATGTGCACTTTTTGCTATTTTTTATGTGGAAAAACAAAACTGTGTTTTCCATTATCAACTCATATACAGCATAACGCGAGACAAATATGCTTGTTTTCTTAATATAAGTTGTATATTCTTTATTTATAGAGTACTTTTCAAGCAAAATATAAAGTGTTTTGTAAAGGAAGGTGATAAAATATAGAATAATAAAAAGAGAAATAAAATAACGCATAAAAATAATAAAATAAACATGAAACCAGAATATGCTCTTTTTAAAAGTAGACGTTTTCCTGAGGCAGGTCATTTTTTATGTACGTATTTATAATAAGAGAAGAGGTTTTTGTACTCGCATTCGCAGTTCACTGGTTCCAGATGTTGTTTTACGTTCATATTTTCGCAGTATGTGCATTATGTAACCGTTCATGTATCACATTTACAATCCATGTGGTTCATTAGAGCTAATTTGGCATCTAGAGCAGGTTGACTTCTGACTCCAGTCCAGTGAGTCCAGTCCATCTCTTGGCTGTTCCTTCTTACTCTGCTGGGCCTCGCTGAAAGGAACAGAGCTCCATACACACAAGCACAGTCTACACACACACACACATACACACACATACACACACATAGTCACACACACACACACCACGGGGAGGAAGTATAGCCTGTGACGAAGCGAAGAGTTGGAGCTCGCAGAGAGAGCGGAGAGTGTCAGAGAGTGTGAACGAGGGCATTGAGAGTTGTGTGGTGTGACGTGTAGGACTTCTGCTGGTGTTGTGTGTGACGTGAGATCAAATGTGTGGAGACGCTGTTTGGATACCTGTGTGCCGCTGCTTTATTTCTACCAAGGGAGGATGGCTGATGGATAACCTGCTGAGTGACTTTTTTTTATTTTTTTATCACTGACACTTATGTAAATGTTTGACTGTGAGGCTGGAATGAGTGATCTATAAAAAAAAAAAAAAGTTACTTGGATGCTGAAGTGTCCAGGGTGTGAATAAGTGTGTGTGTGTACGCTTGTTTTCCTGTTTATTTCAAGCGCTGTGTTGTGTGACAGAAGGTGCCTGAGCTCTGTGTGATTTGTGTATAAATGTGTGAGGGGTGTGTATGTTTGCTAATATGCCGTGCTGACTTGGCGTGTGTGTGTGTGTGTGTGTGATGCTTTGAGCTTTGTTTTGCCACTAACACCCTTTACATACTTTACGATACCGTCCTCTAGGTGTGTTCTATAGTCAATATGCTTTCTGTTGTATGTTTGTGACTTTGCATGGGACGGTACATGCCAGGTAGTGTGTGCATGAGCGTGTGTGCATGTGTGTGACGGGGAGATGTACCGGCGTTCACCCTGTGCCAGAGGAAGAGTTCACTTTGACTTCAGTGAGGAAGTCATCAGGAAACTCCACGCCGCCAACCATGGCCATGTTAACAGGTCAGGACATGAGAATAACCAGGCGATAACACACACATGTCACATACTATCACCTTGTGTGACTCCTTTTCTTTTTTTGGTCTTGGTCTGGAGTCAAATTTTGTCTGTTTTGAGCTCCCTACTTCCATTTAAATTGTTGTTTCTGCCTTTAAAATCTGTCAAATTTCAACCGGTCCATCCCTATATTGTCTTAACGTCAGTCTGATGAAGCGTCATAGTATTTCTGAGTGTCGCAGCTCCTCCTTTTACTGTGTGCGTATACACCGTATGTATGCTACGACTCACTTCCTATTTCCCATACGTTAAGCAATCCTCTCATGTGTTTCTCATCATTATAATCTGAGCAGGAATGTGGTTTTGTTCACGGCTGCATGTTTGCACGAGAAAATCTAACCTATCTATATTTTGATGGTTTGGGGGGTGTGGATGTTTTTGAAAGCTGTCTCTCTTGCTGTTTTGAATAGGTGTGTGTTTGTGTGATCAACAGCATCAAGCAGACTGGACCTGAGACTGATTTGCATGTTATCAGTCCTTTTTTAAGCAGCAGTGTGAATATAGCCTGGGCGTCATGACAGCATGACAACCAGACATCCCAAAGGATATATCTAAAAAAAGTAATAATGACATTGAAGAGCCTGAAATCCTCTTAGCTTTTAGCAACTCTGGTAAATTTGACTTGGTTGCCAAGCAGGATTTTAAGTCTGACCATAATAGCTTATGTTTTGAGCTTGACTGCTTCTACTGAGGTAGAAGTACATTTATTTCTGTACAAGTAGAAGTACTAGTACAGTTTCTGTACTCGTGTAAAAGCGCTTGCTCTGAAGTACATCCAGGGTGGGTTTTGTTGGGGGGAATTGGGGGATCAACCACCCCTCTGGGTTTTAAATCCCTACCTCTACTCAATTAATTTCATGCTTGGGAGGGGTCAACCAACCAATCCTACTATATAACTAGGGATGGGAATCGAGAACCGGTTCTTTTTGAGAACTGGTTCTCAGTAGCTCGATTCCTTGGAATCATTTGCCTTCCTGCTTCACGATTCTGCTTATTGATTCCGCCTTAGTTGGGCATGTGTGATGACGTCACGCGTACGCTTCATTGTTTTGGTCAGAATGTAGCCAACATGGCGTTGAGGCAGAAACGGTCTAAAAAGACGACACCAGGTCCAAACAGACGACACCAGGTCCACTTACTGGGAACACTTGCAAAGCTTCCATTTCTTCTAAAGGGTGGAATCCCTCCAGTCTGCTCAAACATTTGTCCACAGCATCTGAATCATTCACAGGAATGTCACGTATTTGATTCGCTACTTAGCAACGTTTGTGAATGTAGCGGCAGAGTGAACGCCGGGCCCAGTTCCGGTTCCGGTGCGGGCAATGAACGTCGTACCCAAATGCAAGTTTCTGAAGGTAGAGGAAAGGAAATGAGGTGCACAACAACGGGAGACAAGCCGAGCTGAGTCGAACTGGTTCCACGTAGTAGAAATGCGGCAATAGAGGAATTAGTAAAGCGTGTTAAGTTTCGCTTTCACTGCATGCTGCTGCCCCCGCCCCCCCGAACTGGGCCATGCGTCATCTGTTATTATTATTTCTACATACTGTATATGTTATATTTTCTGTGCAGAGATGGAAATATAAAAGACAGTTAATGCAAACACACTCTTTTATTCCCTCACCCAATGGGAATCGATAAGAGAATCGATAAGGAATCAGATCGATAAGCAAAATCAATAATGGAATCAGAATGGTTAAATTCTTAACAATTCCCATCCCTATATATAATACACGTTCTGTGTCCCATCAATGTTGCAGCACAGAAGGGCGTTTGTACGGATTTTCCTCAGCCTCCACAGGCCCGATCACCGCCAAACTCGCCAAATGAATAGAAACATTACCTGACTATCTACTAGGCACAATTTTAGGCAAGGCAAGGCAAGTTTATTTGTATAGCACATTTCAGCAACAAGGCAATTCAAGGTGCTTCACACAGGACATTGAAATAAAAGAAACAAAAAGAAACACATTTAAAACATTACAAAAGAAACATATAAAAGGTGATTAAAAACAGCAAGTAAGAAAACAACACATAAAGTAAAAAAAAAAAAAAATTGAATAAAATAAAATAAAAATAAAAACACACATATTAAAGTAAAAGTTGCAGTGCAGAGTTTCAAAGAGAATATAAAATTTAAAAAGTCAAAAGCCTTTTAGTCAAAGGCAGCAGTGAACAGGTGAGTCTTTAACCTGGACTTAAAAGAACTCAGACTCTCAGCAGACCTGATATTTTCTGGTAGTTTGTTCCAGATATACGGAGCATAGAAACTGAACGCTGATTCTCCATGTTTAGTTCTGACTTTGGGAACACAGAGCAGACCTGTACCAGATGACCTGAGTGGTCTGGATGGTTCATACTGGACTAGAAAGTCTCTAATGTATTTTGGGCCTAAACCATTCAGTGCTTTATATGCTAGTAAGAGAGTTTTGAAGTCTATTCTCTGAGAGACAGGTATTTAAGTCCGTATTCAAATGTTGTGAGGTATACTGGGAGATTTTAGCCTCTCTCTTCTTTGAATTCTTCATCCCTGCCTCCATACTCCATTTTCAAAAGTGGTTATGCTGCCGTTCATGAAATTTCTACTGCTAGCAGACGATGCTACAGTGTGAAGGCTGCAGTTCACTACTGCTGGATGAATGGAATCATGCTTTATAGGCCAAACAAATACATGCTCTTCCCTTCATGCCTCACATGTTGGCGCAAATTATTACCTGCACAATACATGATTAAATGGTAGTTTACAAATGGATAGTGGTGGCAGACAAGTTCTACTTATCATGCTATCGTACAATGGCACCATGGGTACAATGTTGCTAGTGTAAATAACAGGCAGGTTGTGACAGTTTTCCTCCACCTATATCCTACATTACTGGCACTAATGTTCACCTGAACCCAACTGTCGGCAGTCTCAGAATTCGCGAACGTCCACATGCACTGGGGGGCCCTAAAGGGGGCTTAAACGTGACAAATTCATAGGGCCCAGCATTTGTAGCGGTGGAGAGGGTCCAGTGGATACAGGTTAGAAGTTGTGAAAATTTTGTGTCTAATAGAGGGATAGAACCCAGACGTTGAAAGTATGTAAAGATTAATTTTCGTTTCACACCAGCGTTACGTTAGTTATGGACTGCACCCCCCACTAGAGGTAAGATCTTAAGCCCAAGCCCGAGCCCGACCTGACCCGAATTTCGGGCCGGGTCGGGCCTAAAATGTCAATCATTACATTCGGGTCGGGTCGGGCCGGGCTTCTCTCTTGCTGACTTTTTTTTTTTTCATTGTTCTTCTTTGTCTCTCTGCCTCTCTCTCTCTCTTAAAGTGCCGCGCTAGATTCTTAAGGACGTACTGCTGCTGTGGTTTATGGCCCAATTTTCAACCCGTCAAAATGACGGACGGCCTTAAATTTTTCCCGTCAACTCTTAAAAAAATCCATCAATGATGGAAAATTGTCGGTTAATGTAATCTCTGCAGACACAGAAATATAAAAGATGTAAATGTTTATACAGTCTTGTTTAACTTAGATTTCGTTACAAAAGACAGGCTTTAATTTGTTATCATAAATCACCCCTCCTCCTCCCGAGTCCTCACAAATAAAATATGAAATTTCGGGTTTGCTTCGGGCTCGGGCCTGCAAATCAAGTTAATTGGTCGGGCTCGGGCTGGGTCGGGCTTTAATACCCGCGGGCCTGGGTCGGGTCGGGCTGGATTTTTTAGGCCCGATCTTACCTCTACCCCCCACCCCCCCCACACACACTCCGACCAAAAAAAAAAACAGCCCCCCCTTGTTTTTTTTTTTGACAAATCACACTCTGAGTATATCCAAGAACTAAATGTAAAACGTATGTCCATATTTTCCAGTCTGTATCTGTGCACAGTCTGTATCCCATCATGTCAGTATCAATCCTCCTGGCCTCTGGCTCACGTTTAACAGACGATAACTCTTCTCCATCTTGTTACATGTTTTACGTCACTGCATCTGTCATGTAATATCCACTGCTCAGTACACAGAGGGGTTGTCTTTACACTGTGTTATTGTCCCATCCGCCAAGGTGGAAACCATCCTACATGTTGTGAAGAAGTGATGTGATGAAGAGAAAAAGAAAAAAAAGAGAATCCCCTTCCTCCTGAATGCATTCAAATTAAAGTAACAACACTGGAAAATGTAAGGAGTAGAAAGTACAAATATTTGTGTCAAAATTAACACTTTAACAGGGATTAATCCATCATCATAATTAACCTGATTAAAAATTTTAGCACAATTAACCCATCTGTAGCACACAATGACTCGTCCAAATAGAGTTACTGCCATGCGTGAACAAATGGACGGCTGATCCGGTAGTGACAGGCAGCAGAACCAACCCATAAAAGTGGAAAACACTAAATAGCACGTTGGTCCTCTGGATGGAAATATGACAAAAAAACCAAGACGGAACAGTTGTTTCAAGTTGTTTTGTTGAAACTGTTGAAGGTATTTAATAAACACGTTAAGTGCATATATATTGACTGCAAAAATCCAAATCTTACCGAGTGTATTTTTCTCATTTCTACTCAAAATATCTCATCACACTTAAAATAAGACATAATCACCTGAAGAGTAACTTTTCAGTGAGATATAAGAACTTATTTTTAGACAATAGATCTGGAAAATCTTATTTGAAGAAATCTTACCAAGATAATTTTCACTTGATTCATCGGCAGATTATTTGCTTGAATTAAGGAAAAAAAATCTTGAATTAAGCAAAAAAAAAAAAAAAAAAATTAAATTAAGCACCAAAATCTGCCAGTGGAACAAGTGGAAATGATCTTGGTAAGATTTCTTGAAATAAGATAAGACAAGAAATCTTACCAAAATAATTTTCATTTGTTCCATTGGCATTTTTTTTTTTTTTGCTTCATTACATTTTTTTGTTGCTTAATTAAAAAAAAAATAATAATAATAATAAAAATAATAAAAATAACTGCCAGTGGAACAAGTGAAAATTATCTTGGTAAGATTTCTTCAAATAAGATTTTCAAGATCTAATGTCTAAAAATAAGTTCTTATATCTCAGTGACTATTTAGGTGGTTATGTCTTATTTTAAGTGTGATGAGTTATTTTGACTAGAAATGACAAAAATACACTCGGTAAGATTTGGATTTTTGCAGTGTTCCCTTCTTTCTTGAGTCTGTTTGCTCAAAATGAAATGTGATTAATACAGATTAAAAATGAATGATATGTAATCATGATTAATCAAAATTAATCCACTGCAACCCTGTGATTAATCTGATTAAAAATTTGAATCGTTTGGCAGCACCAGTTAAAATATAATTTGTCAGAGAAATAAATTTGAATACTTTTCAAATCTCGCTAAGGACAGTCCTTTTATTTTTAGGTATTTACTACAAACCAAAGCAACCAGATTTAATCTAAGTACTGTGGTTTCAAACTTTGGACCAACAGAAGTGAGAAAGAAATAAATGCAAGAGGGGCATGTTGATGAAAGAAAATTGTGTTTATTTATCCCATATTTTTGGAAATGCTGCAGGTCAAGCTATTAGAATCTATTAAAATCAGATAGATGAAAGGTAATTGTCATTCTTCAGATCCAACACAGACACCACAGTAATGATGAGATGCAAGAAGAGGATCTAAAAAATGTTGAAAGCGTCGACCTGAATGTTTCATGTTGTTTAAAAGGACGCACATTCCCAGAGAAGTATCACAACATCGCTGAACTGACCCTCGCTGCGTGACTCCTCTATAAATAGAAAAGTGAACAGAATGGGTTTTGGTGTTATCTTCTCTGAACGCCGTACAGCGCCATCACAGGAAGGCGAACGTTCAAAGGATGGAGAACAACAGTCAGCTGCAAGGAAACTAGGACATGACCAACAGTGATGCATGCTGTTTGCAGGCTGTTTTTCAATGTTTGAATGAGTGGAGGAAATAAACTAGTGTGAAAAACTAGGCTGGGTCTCACCCCAGGAGGATTGTGGGTACGCAGGCTGCTGACTCGGATTGGTGTTGTGAAGTTTAGGGGATGTTATACGATGAAAAGGAGCAACACCAGCACAACACCAGTGCACAGTCTTATACGTATATAGACAGTTATTATTAGAATGTGTGAAAATCAGCTGTGTCACCTTCTATGGGAAACACAGAGGACGTGTGAGCTCTGCAGATGTCAGATCCACCTCTGCTTTGGTGGAGAGTTTCCTGTGTCTCAAATTTGTTCATATCCATATTTATGCATGTATGACAAATGTGGACTTTTTACTATTTTTCATGTGTTTTCCACTATTGACTGATATGAACATGCAGTATAATGCAAGAAAAAGATGCTAGTTTTCTTAATTCATATTGTATTATATATTTATTTTGTCTTGATAATAATAACAATAACTAGAAGCACTCGGAGAGCGCAGACCTCCGCCAAGGCTGATCAGTGGCCCCCCCCCCGGTGGGCTCCCCCCATGCCAAGGAGGTTATGTTTTTGCCAGGGTTTGTTTGTTTGTTTGTTTGTTTGTCTGTCTGTTTGTCTGTCCGTTAGTGTGCAACATAACTCAAAAAGTTATGGACAGATTTTGATGAAATTTTCAGGGTTTGTTGGAAATGGGCCCCCCCGTGGGCCCCCCCACCCCTGATCACCACCAAAATTTAATCATTTCTTCCTTATCCTATTTCCAACAAACCCTGAAAATTTCATCAAAATCTGTCCATAACTTTTTGAGTTATGTTGCACACTAACGGACAGACAAACAGACAGACAGACAAACAAACAAACCCTGGCAAAAACATAACCTCCTTGGCGGAGGTAATAATAATAATAATAATAATAATAATAATAATAATAATAATAGGTAGAAGAATAATCATACTCATTTTTTATAGCATACTTTTCAAACTAAGTAAGTGGTTTAGAAAGGAAAATAATAAAATGTAAAATAATAAAACACAGAAAGTAAATAAAATAGTACATAAAAACTATAAAATAAACATGCAGCTTGGATAAAACCAGGATATGCTCTTTTTTAAAGTAGATGCTTTCCTGAGGCAGATAATTTTTAATGTATGTATTTAAAATAAGTTGTTGCAGAGGGTTTTTTTTTTTTGTTAAACTGTAAAACATTTTGCTTCCATTTACTATATTTGCAAAATCCAGTTTTTTTCAGGCTCTAATTGCAGTTCAATGAATCTAGATGTTGTTTTACTTTTGTGTTTTTGCATTGTTTACATTATGTAAACAATGCAGGCGGAGCAGGTCATTGTTATCTGAAGTGAATATGTTTTTGCACTGTTGCTAGATTTATTTTAGATTATACGGTTTATTGTTAAATTGTTAATCATTTTGTAAGAGAATTAAAAGAGTGCATAAAAACTATAAAATAAATATGCAGCTTGGATAAAAGTAGGATATGCTAGATGCTTTCCTCAGGCAGGTCATTTTTTATGTATGTATCTATAAAATGTCGTTGCAAAGGTTTATTGTAAAACTGTAAATCATTTTGCTTCCATTCCACCGAAAATCCAGGTTTTTTCAGGCTCTAATCAAAGTTCACTGGATCTAGATGTTGTATAATTTTGTGTTTTTGCATTGTTTACATTATGTATCTGTTCATATATCGCACTTACAATCATTTTTCGAGCTAATAGAACAGGTCATTTTTATCTAAAGTGAATAAATTTTTGCACTGTTGCCAGATTTATTTGGGATTATACGGTTTATTGTCAAATTGTAAAATATTTTGTAAGAGAATTAAAATCGTGCAGAAAAACAATACGATAAACATGCAGATTAGACAAAACTAGGCTGGGTCTCACCTTAGGAGGATTGTGGGTACGCAAACTGGTGTTGTGAAGTTTAGGGGACGTTATAGAATAAAAATGAGCAGAACCAACACAACACCAGTGCTCAGTTGTATACATATGCTCCTGAGACCCAGGAAAGTGAAAACTGTAGCTTTTTTTACATTAAACAATTGTCTTGATTGGAAACTGCATAACCAGCAGTTTTTTGAGATACATTTTTTAAACGATTTTTATTTATTTATTTGGAATGTTTTTTGCAATATTTTTTTTTTACTTTTTATTTAGATTTTTGCACAATATAAAACAGAACAAAACAAAACATCTGAGACAAGACATGAATAAAAAAAAAATAAATTACACCGCATAGTATTATTATTGTTACAAATATTATACTACATCTATAGATATATTGCCAAATATCGAAATATTCATATATTTGTATACATATGCACACATCTATATAAATACAAAACACCTCATGTCAGGACTTATAAGAGCAATTCTCGTCAACAACCCAAAAAGTTTAATTATACAAATAGTCTTCGACCATGTGCCATCTCCGCTTAAAAAGATCCATTTTCATTTGTAATGATGCGGTCATTCTTTCCATAGTGTGCACTTGTTTCAGTCTTTGTTTCCATTCTATTACCGTTGGTGATTTGACACTCTTCCAATTTACTGTTACTATTTTTTAGCAATCAATAGTAAAATATGTAAAATATATCTCTGCTCTGCTTTAAAATCATTGACCGGTATGACTCCAAGTAAATAGAACAAAACATTTGAAGGGACTTCTCTTTTTACAGTTCTTTCAGTTTCTTCTTTGATATTTTTCCAGTATATAGACAAGCTCGGGCAGTCCCAAAATACGTGTGTATGGTCACCTGTTTTACCACAATTTCTCCAGCAATGGATAGATTTTTTGTAAGTAAAACTGTCAAACTTATGTCCCCTACAGAGGACATAAAGCACTGCTGGGTCTCAGGAGGATACGTAGACAGTTATTATTGGAATGTGTGAAAATCCTATGGAGTTTCACCTTCTTTTGGAAACACAGAAGACGTTTGAGCTCTGGAGATGTCAGATCCACCTCTGGTTGGGTGGGCTCCACCTCTATGACGGAGAGTTTCCTGTGGAAAGTACTGGGCTTAAAAAAGCAGAAGTGCACAGATGGTGTACTGTACTGTACTGTACTGGTCTGTACTGTGTGTCGGAATCATTAGACAGGTAAAGTAGATGAACACTGGGGGGTAATTACTCCATACTGCTTCCTCACATTGGTGTGTTTTATGTGTGTGTGTGTGTTTGTGAATGCATGTGCTGTGGTTTGTGCATAGCCTCCAATGTATTTACATACATGCAGCAGTCATTTGTGGAATGTGTGTAAGCATGAATTAGTTGGCTTTCCATGCATTTCCCAGGGAGTTTCTGTCACATGTTCAGCCAGGACCCATAATCTCTCAGTGAGATGGGCTTAACCAAATATTTGGACAGTGACCCGGATTCCTATGGCACAATAACACATGTCACGGCTCATTTTAACAATACAAATGGTTTTCAGCACCCCGTTTTTTTTTTTTGTTTTTTTTTTTTTCATTTTTATACTTAACCTTGTAGATTAAGGATCCTCAAGAAGCCATGACTCTTTCATCAGGCTGCATTTGTAAATAAGAATCTGTTCTTAACTGCTTGCCTGGGTAAATAAAGTTTAAATAAAAAAAAAAAAAAAAAAGAATAAAAAATTAAATATAATGTCAGATTAATTTAAAATGCGTTAGATTGTAGTGCCGTGATTGTGTTTATTTGTGCAAATGTGAAATGATTGGTTCAGGAAAAGTGTGCAAACAAACAAATTAGCTGTCAGTAAATCAAATCAAATCGAGTACTGTACTAATCTGCGCACACATGTATTGTATAAACTGTCTTGATTAGTTCTAATGAAGTTTTTAGCCCAATAGTTTTTACTTGTACTTTTTTCTATGTCTGGTTTGCAATTGCACAATTAGTTTATTTATCGATTTATTTAGTTATTCTTCTTGCTCCTGTTTTTTTCTCTTCTCTTTCCCTTATTCTCTCCTTCTTGCTCTTTATATCTTTTATATCACATATAAGTCGTTCAATCTGAGCAGACTTTCCTGTATCTGTCATATTTAATGGTTTTCTTCCAGTATACTATAACTTTGTAATCTAATTGATGTTTGTTGTGTTAGTCGCTTGTCCAGGACAACAGATGGAGATTAGCTTCTCTGCTACATCTGGTGCATGCATCTCGTTCTTTGTAACTAATACCAATACACACTGTCCTGTAACCAACTAAATAAATTCAGATACAATTAGTAACTATAAATCAAACTTAAGCGCAGTGCATTTCATCCTGGTCTTTTAACAGTACTTACTTGTAGACTGGAGGCAGTGGTGCAGATATTTGCAAATTCATGTTAAATGTCCCCAAATGTTCATTCCAACACTTAGGTAATCCAAGCCTTAGCAACATAACGGCACTACTTAACTCTAGCTTTCTCTTCCAAATATTTTCTTACATATTAAGCTGCTGTCAGTGTTTGAAACCAGATTTCTTTTCAGTTTGGTGGCCCGTTTTTCTTTCCACCAAAGGATTTTAATAACAGTGTTTTGTGCTTGCTTGCCCATGGGTGGGGTGCAGCACTCTGTTGTACATTTTGTGGTTCGACAGTATTTTATTTGCAGTGCACTTTACTTACAGGGGTAATATGTTGTTATGGAGATGAATACACAGAAAAATGGGGCAGGGATATGTGAGGTTGCAGGGGTAATGTGGATAGGATTTTGTGATTTCAAAGGGACTTGTGAAAGATCAGCCAAACTCTTCTGATGGTATTTGATGGATGGATTTGATGATGACGATGGTTAAGATGGTGCAAGTGCAGGTATGTGCTTTCGTAGAGGTTTGTGTTACTGAATAAAAAGGTTTGATGGATCCCAAGTTGTCGTTCATGCACATACAGTAGTCGCTTTTCCATCGACCCTCAAATTGCGTGACTATAACTTGCGCATAAAAACGACAATTTCATCAAACCTCTCATTTTTAGCTTACCGGCTGACAGGTCGTAAGCCATTGTCGTCATGCGGCGTCCGTCGGCGTCGTTGGCGTCTGTCGTCAGTTACAAAACTTTCAATCGTCTTCTTCTCCGAAACTACAATTCCGATTGACTTCAAACTTGGTATACAGCTTCTTTATGATGATGTCAACAAAAAGTTAGTGAAATTATTTGGATCCGGATCTGATTCTGGATTTGGTGCCACTTTGAAAAATTTCCCCATTATAACAGATAGGAAGTGGATCGATGCAGTAACTCAGTAAATATAAATGATATCCAGTGTAAATTTCTACAGTCCAGCCCTGATTGGGAGATGACCAAAACATAATGTCCACATGCAGATCAGGATCTTCTTCTGGATCCGGGAATTTACGGAAAATTTAACATGGGCTCTTATGGGGAAAAAATTTCAATCATCTTTTTCTCTGAAACTCCAGTTCTGATTGACCTCAAACTTGGTATACAGCTTCTGTATGATGATGTCAACACAAGGTATTGAAATTATTTCAATCCGGATCTGATTCTGGATTTGGTGCCACTTTGAAAAATTTTCCCATTATAACAGATAGGAAGTGGATTGATCCAGTAAATCACTAAGTATCAATGATATCAAGTTAGAATTTTAATTTTTTTTACAGATCTGATTGGAATATGACCAAAACATGGGCTATTTCTGTAATATAATAAATACACAGAACTGGGTGATAATAAATGGCATCTGGATACATTTCCCAAAGCTTTTAATTTGGCCGGTAAGCTTCAGGGCCACTGGTCCTATTTTTCATAGTGGAACTCAGGTGTATTTTATGAATCTGTAAAAAGTGGGTTGATAATTACTTCTTAGCACTTTGTTCCATTCGGGTGATTCTAGAAAAAATAAGTGAATTTCTTAGATTCCCTTAAAGGAGACATTTTTTGTTACTTAATAGATATTTGTAGTGGTTATGTGTTCAACTTCAATCTACGGGAAATGGTAACAAATTGGGTGCTTTGTGCATGAAATTATGGCTTTATGAATAGAAATAAACCACAGAAATGCTTAACGTCATTAATTTCTACATTTAATTCTTAAAATGAATAAAGAATTGAAAACAAATGAACACTAAAGAATCACTAGTTGCTTTTCTGTTGACCCCCAGATTGTGTGAATATAACTTGCACATAAAAAATGTAAAAATGACAATTTCACCAAAACTCTCATTTTTCAAAAGGTTTTGCGCTGGCAAAAGGCGGTTTTTCAGGCGTAGTGCAATTGGTATATCACACAAAACTGCAATGGAAAAACCTTTTTCCCCAACTAGAGTCATGTGAATAAAAAAAAAAAAAGGATTTTGACTGACGTTACAACATTTCATGTCATTCGTTTCATTTGTTTTGCAGAGTACATGCAAATTCAAAATTCCGACAAAAATTATTCATCTATACTCGAAAAGGAGTGGGAAGAAAAAAAAGCTTATTTAATCCCACCCCCATTCTCATCATCAAATAACTTAACATAATAACATTTTAAATACTCACTCCTGTCCTTAGACTTCAAACCAGAACAAAGAACCAGAACAAGCGACGAAGAAGAGTTTTAAAACATGGTGCAGTATGTGTGGACACACCAGGAAACCCAATCATTTTTTAAAATTTTGAACGGGATAGAGGGGTAATATATAATACTAATGAATATATCTGTAAATCAACATGTTTACGTTTGTCGCCATGTTTATGGAATGACTTCTCATGTCATCTCGTGATAATAAATAAACAAATCATCGCATTTGTGATTTAATTGAAAAACCGACGTTACGCACTTTTGGTTTTTTTTTGACATTTTGTAAATATCGGTAAAGTTTTGCGCAAATGTCTGATGGAAAAGCGACTATTGAGTTGAGTGTCAGTTGGACTCTACAGGGCAAAGTTATTATCATTAACGAAAACTAACAAAATGATGAAAACTAGAATTGAAGAAGCATTTTCATTTAAAATGAAATAAATAAAAACTACAATTAAAAGAGAAAGAATATAACTAAATGAAACTGTATTGTGTGCTTACAAAACTAACTAAAATGTATAAAAATGATGGATAAAATTCCCTTCATTTCATCTTCATCAATGTTGTATTGATATGAAATTGACTTTTTTTTGCTTGAGCAATTTCAGCTGGTGGCGCCTTGGGAGAAAGCAGCAGAGTCCTGTATGGAATTTCTTTGAATATGATGGCGAGGAAGAGAAAAAATATTTTTAAAAAAATGAAAACTAATACTAAAACTAAACATTTAGAAAAAACAAAAACTGATAAAAACTAGCAAACCTGCTCTAAAAACTAACTGAACTAACTAAAACCAACTGAAGTAGAGAAAAAAAAAGTCAAAATGAAATAAAACTAAACTATGATGAAAAATCCAAAACTATTATAACCTTGGTACAGGGAAGGGACTGTCATGGAGAGAAATGCCACACTGCAATTTACCAGCCCAGGAATTCTGTCTCCTCCTGTTTTTCACCGCTGTCTGTTCTTACTTGTGTTCTTCTGTTTGTGTAAAGTTTTTCTCTTTCAGTTCAGCCTCTGTCACCCTGTGCATTCACAGCTCTGCGCCACATAATCACACCTCTGGCTGGTTCTGTTGTGTTCGACTGCGGTCATGTGACTCCAGAGCTGTGCATTTAGGCTGTAAATGATTCTGAATGAGAGCATCTGCTGGATGACTTTATGCCTAAACGTGCATGCATAATGACTCGGTGCAAGTCCTGATTATGTTAGTGGCCTAATTTCTATTAATAAGTGTTGTATCCAGTTGAATTCCTGAGCTTTCTCATCCTTTCTTTTCTTTTTTATTTATTTTTTTATTTTTTTCTCATAAATTTAAACAGGCTTGAAGACTTTACTTTGGATTCTCACCATGAGTGAAGCTTGATTGAATTCCTTTGTGTAAATAACATCTTGGATTTATGGACATGGTTCTGGTGGTGCATGTTTTCATTTGTGTGGTTTACAGAACATATTGTTCACACAAGAATCCAGGCTCAAGTGTTGCAGTGATACAACTCAAAATAAATTTTCCCATTTTTGGGCAGTAGAAAGAAAACACTAAACAGACTGGAGGCGATAGTTTGACGATAACACAGGCAGTGTTTAGGGATGAAAAGGGTGTAATATATTTAAAGAAGAGATTATTAATGAAAGAATTGTTTTGAAGTTTATCTTTCTTCCTTTTTTTCCCCCTATATCCTTTAATAAATTGAGATCAAGATCTGATTTGCAAGAGTCACCTGAGTAGAACACATAATTACATATATACTCATTTAAGTATGTAGTACAATATGTAGTATTTCTATTTTTAAATATTTAAAAAATGACCTAAAATTATCATTACAGTGTACAGAATGAAGACCTCTGAAGTTCTGCTGAAGGTGCCAGTGTATTGGATTGATCTGAATTTATTTACATTATATTTATTTATCTGACCACTAGAGGGAGTAGTGAGTCACTCAGTCAGTCTTTGTTGGACACAGCTTTAAATGCAAAGAGTGGAGTTTGATGCTGTAATGTCAGCGTTTCTTCTACATGGATGAGTTTAATTATGAGGCTTATGAAGGTGCAAAGTTATTATGAGATGTTATTATCTTTGCTAAGTTGTCGTTTGTTGATCTGGGGTTTATATTAAATTGTGACAGTTCTGACCTTGTTTGGACGATTCCAAATACAACGTGACATCCTGAATTGCGTAAATATATATGTCATACACACCACTTGTAATCGGCGTGTTATCTGTACATATTCTAAGTTTTCCCCATGTTTGTTCATGCTGCGTCAAATACCAACCAATTAGCGGTTAGGGTTAGCGGTTACGGATATGTAAACCGGAGATCTTGGTGTAAATTGACGTTGACAAACACGTAAAAGGATGAAAATTCATACCTATAGCGCGCCAAATGCTATAAGAACTGGCATGACATACAACGTGATTTCGTCAGATCAGTTTGCCAAACAGATCTTTAGTTCAGCTATTGACAAAACAAACCGTACAGAAAACGAGTTTTAATGTACTTTGTGGTTTTACTGTGGCTGTTTTCTGTCTAAAAACAGAGCTACGCTAACAGAGCTAAGCTAACAGAGCTATAATGTAAACTATCAGTTGACGCAGCACAACAACACTACAAATAAATGGGTGTTTACACATATAAACTGTGTTACATTCATTCTAGCAATGGATTTTTTATGAAACAACTACAGAAACCTGAATTTGTGCTATTTAATAATTAATACAGTTATTTGAGCTGCAACTGATTATAATTGATACAGTTTGAGCATTTTGTAAGGAAAAACGAAAAATTCCCTGATCCCAGGTTCTTAAAGGTCTATTTTTCTTCCTTTCCTCCTCATTGAAAGCAAACTGAACATTTTTGGCATTTCTAGACATCATATTCGGTGTTGTCATTTTTTTTGGTAACACTTTATAGACCAAACAATCAATAAATTAATTGAGGAAATAGCAGATAGATTAGTCAACTATGACAAACATCTTTAGTCGTAGTCCTTCTGGGATGAATAACTTGGATAAAAGTACATTTCCTCATGTTTTATTGTGAATATTTTGCATCTTGGAAGAAAATCTGACAGGACTGAGGAGCTTAAAACATGGTGTTTATTGGTAAAAATCACCAAGAATACACAGATAGAATAAAATTCAGATCGATGATTGAAAATGATGATTAATCAGAAGCTTTTACACAATAGAAGAGTTTTTGTTTTTTTTCTCCTCTGAACCCTGGGCTGTTAAGACCGGCCCTTCCTCCTGTAGCGTATTCTGAGGACATGGGTTGGGAACTGTCTACGTGTGCATGTTTAGACTAGCCCTCCTAATAAGTAGACCTCGGATGATCTATTTTTAGAGATCGTCTCCGCAAGACTCATGTAGTCAAATCCTTCTGTGATCTTTGGAACATGAAATTCAGCTGCTATTTTTGCTCGGTCTGATGGGATCACTCAATCAGCTCATCATCCTTCTGGGGCATTTTTCAGAGCTCTGGCTCATTTCACTGAGCTGGTTGGAGGGAACGGTCTTTTTTTGGTTCTTGCGCCTGGCCCAGGCATCTGGCATCTGTCCTCTTCGTCCTAAACAACCAACAGAGAACGCTGGAAATGTTAGTCTTGAATAAGGTTTTTGCTGGAATTCTGCTGATGATGTAGTGGAGCAGATACTTTTTATGACTTTTCTTGCTACATAATTGTTTATATTCATGTAATTCCTGACTTGAGTAACTGAACAAAAACTAACTCAAGTGGGTGTTATGAAATAATATTTAAGCACTGGCGAACACTGTGACAAACAGGAGGTGTTACCATGGCACCTGTGTTTACACAAGCCAAAGACAAATGGTTAGTGGTTTCCTCGGACCATAACACACAGGAAGGAAGAGATTAATGCAAAGTGTAAGAGTGGTCTGTGTCTTAGAAAGTTTCTATAACATCACTGTGGTTAAAGTCCAATTTCAGTCACTCTTGCATTTGCAAACTGAAGAGGCACGAACCCCCTCAGAGTTTAGAGAACTGGACACACAAATGAAAATAAAAATGTATATTAACCCATAAAGACCCAAAGATCCACAAACGACCAAAAGCATCTACTGATCTAAACTGTTTAATACCTGTTGATCCACTAATCCTATAAATACATGGAAATAATTGGTGTAAAATACAGTTTGTCATCTTTTTATTGTCTTCAGATATGACCCATTTGGACATTCAGAGACTCTGTAGTTACCGTGGAAACACTGTCATCTTCTACAACATTGATTCACCAGTAAAACCCATGGAGTTTGACGAGTAACAGTAGTTGTAGATGCTAGTTTTGACATTCGGTTATTGAAAACTTTGCCAAAAAAGTCACTTTTTGTTGAATTTTCTCTGTTTTAATATAATAACCTTTGAAGTTAGTAAGTTTTCATGAACATCTAAATTAAGAATATGGGATTAAATATAGGAAAATACAAGATTTACAGTGAAAATGTCAAATTTAGAGGATAATATTATAATAAATGGTGATTAATCACTTAATAAAGATTAAATGGAGAGAAAAAAAATCACAAAATTAGCACTGGGTTTTAATGGTTAAGATAAATTTATCACCATATAAAAATATATCATGATAACTTTAAATATTGTTCTTATCATCCAGCCCCATTACTATGTTTTTTTTTTTATTTTTATTTTATTTTTTTTTTATTGATATACCTCTAAATTGCACACATGCACATTTAGAGAAGATAGAAGATGTTCATTTTTTAATTCCCATTTTACAAGAATCCATCTGGAGTGTTACCGCCACAGTGCGTCAACTTCTCCATCCAGTCATTTTCTTCACAATCAGCTCACAGGATGCTGGGTTTTCCGTCCCTCTACCAGTAAATGAGAGTCAGATGATGGATCAGAAAACACTGTCACCTTTCAACAGACGTATCTCAGACATGGGAAGTGGAGTCATTTCCCAAGAAAAATAGAAGCTTTTGTCCACCGCCTTTACACCTTTACTATCTACGCCGTGTGTTATTGAATGTGTTCAGTTCGGTCTCTGCTTTCTGTTATTCTCGACTGTTTTATGGCTCCGGCTGCTGCATTGTCCCGAATACCTCTGAGTTATAAATGGAAATAAAATCCAGTTTGGTGTCAGACCAAGGTTACTGAGAAAAAAGCCGAGCTCTAATATCTGCTTCAAGTTTTGACTGTAACAGGTCAAAGACAGTTTATTGCTTTACTCAGTTAAGTCATTTATATAACAGGAGTCCCTTTAAACCAAACCGTGTTGCCTTCATGTCCTTAGTTTTAGCTACAGGTTAAACTTTAGTTGTGGAACTTTATAAAGCCTTTTTGTAGGTTTTAGTTACTTCAGACCTTCAGAGGTATGGTTTAAAACAATTAGATCTCACGTTATAATTAATAAATAAATGTTAAATTCTCTATAATGACCCTAGATTTGTCACTGCATTAACGTTAAAAGTATTAGTTATTATGTGTGTGATTTGTGTGATGTGTGGATGTGAGATTTTTTTCATTATTTGGGTCCACGTTGTCCCGTTATAATAAAACTCACCTTTATTTTCGAGCATTTTTACAATCTATCAGTATGCAGTGTTTGTTTATGTATTTGTAGATACTGTATATCGCATGTGCACTGCAACTGGATAAGTTGAGTTTACTTAAAAAATCTGAGGTAACCGGTTGCCTTAAAAAATGTAAGTAATAAGTAATGAGAACTTGAGTGTATTAAGCTTAAATGCTTGATTTGAATGGAATTGCTATTTTAAGTCCAACACATTAAATGCCAAGTTCATTTAACTTAAAATTTGTTGCAGTGTCATTTGCTTTGTATAATCATTAGACTTAATATCATCAGTTCATTGGACTCAATTCCAAGTTGATTTAAATTAAAATCTTTTGCAATATGAATTGCTTTTTATAATTACTCTACTTAATATATTGTAGCGTGGATGGGAGTTGGCAGGAAGTTAGTTAAAATTCAGATACTTAATTTCAGTGCAAAACAAATTCAGATACTTAATTTCAGTGCAAAAAAAAAAAGAAAAAAAATCAGATACTTAATTTCGGTGCAACAAAAAAATTCAGATTCTTAATTTTAGTGCAAAAAAAAAAAGTCAGATACTTAATTTCAGTGCAAAAACAAATTCAGATACTTAATTTCAGTGCAAAAAAATTCAGATACTTAATTTTAGTGCAAAAAAAAAAGTCAGATACTTAATTTCAGTGCAAAAACAAATTCAGATACTTAATTTCAGTTGAAAAAAAACAACAAATTCAGATACTTAATTTCAGTGCAAAAAAAATTCAGATACTTAATTTCAGTGCAAAAAAAAAGTCAGATACTTAATTTCAGTGCAAAAAAATTCAGATACTTAATTTCAGTGCAAAAAAAAAGTCAGATACTTAATTTCAGTGCAAAAAACAAATTCAGATACTTAATTTCAGTTGAAAAAAAACAAAACAAATTCAGATACTTAATTTCAGTGCAAAAAAAGTCAGATACTTAATTTCAGTGCAAAAAACAAATTCAGATACTTAATTTCAGTTGAAAAAAACAAAACAAATTCAGATACTTAATTTCAGTGCAAAAAAAAATTCAGATACTTAATTTCAGTGCAAAAAAAAAGTCAGATACTTAATTTCAGTTGAAAAAAAACAACAAATTCAGATACTTAATTTCAGTGCAAAAAAAAGTCAGATACGTAATTTCAGTGCAAAAGACAAATTCAGATACTTAATTTCAGTTGAAAAAAAAAAACAAATTCAGATACTTAATTTCAGTGCAAAAAAAAAAAGTCAGATACGTAATTTCAGTGCAAAAAACAAATTCAGATACTTAATTTCAGTTGAAAAAACAAAAACAAATTCAGATACTTAATTTCAGTTGAAAAAAAAACAAAACAAATTCAGATACTTAATTTCAGTGCAAAAAAAATCAGATACTTCATTTTGGTGCAACAAAAAAATTCAGAAATTCAGTGCTAGAAATTCAATGGCTTTTATAATTGAAAATCTGATGAGACAGATGTCCTTTCATAGACAGGTTATTGCAGAGGTTGTTCCATATTTTTAATATAAAGTGCAACTGAACTGAAAGAGGCTGGACGTGCTGTATCAGTGTGAACACATTTGGCGAACTCCACCCCACTTATTTGTCATCATGTCCATCATGCTCTCAGCTGCTTCATCACTCAGCTGGATCATGGGAACGGAATTTGGTGTCACCCTAACATCCCTCTGAGGTCGGACACGGAGCACTTCCTGATTGCTTTAGTGAAAGAAAAAATATATATAAATAACACCAAAAATCCTGCTACTGACTCACTCTTTCTCATAATGATCGTAAAAAGTAGAGGGAAAATGTTCATAAGCTAGAGATTTCCCAAAAAATGTGCACTGTAATATTTTAGAAGTTTGAAAAAAAGGACAGACAGAAGATACAAACACAACAGTGCGTCATCAAACCCAAGTGACGCTTTGATCCTTCTAACTCCTATTATCCACGCGCTGTCGGATTCCCTTAACTCACACTACTTTGATGGATTATTTCCCCTTCTACCTTTGAAGCTAATGACCAAATTCCTGTGATAAATCATTTGACCTTTAGTCATCCTGATCTCACACAAATGTTGGATAAACAGTTCTCTGACATCTTGACATATTCCTGGTGAATAGGAGTTTAATTTTTTGGCTTCTGTACATGTGAACGCACAAAAACCTAGACCAATCCACACACTGATGTCCATGTTATCTGATATCTAATCTTAAAGGAGTGATATTTAGCTTTAAAAAAAAAAAAAAAAAAAAAAAAAAGGAATTATGCATTTGAAAATATTTCCCTGTGGTTTACATAAAGTGTAAAAGCTCTGATTGGGTCTGAATTCTTCATTAATTCAACTCTGCAGGTCCATCTTCAACCCTACACTGGATAAAATCTAAATCTTAACAAGTGTATTTTTCTCATTTCTTGTCCAAATATCTCATCACACTTAAAATAAGACATAAGCACCTGAAGAGTAACTTTTCAGTGAGATATTTGCTTGAATTAAGGAAAAAAAAATCTTGAATTAAGCAAAAAAAAAAAAAAAAAAAAATCTTAAATTAAACAACAAAATCTACCAGTGGAACAAGTGAAAATTATCTTGGTAAGATTTCTTGAAATAAGATTTTCAAGATCTATTGTCTAAAAATAAGTTCTTATATCTCCAAAAAGTAAAAAAAAAAACAAAAAAAACAAAAACAAAAACATTTTAGCTTTGATTAATAGCTTACATATGTTTATGTTTATGCATTTGGCAGATGCTTTTTTCCAAAGCGACTTACAGGGGAAAACCAATCAAATCACTCAATCAATCAAATTTTATTTATGTAGCGCCAGATCACAACAAAAGAGTTGTCTCATGACACTTTATACACTTTATATATAGAGCTGGTCGAAACCAGACTCTAAGCCAATTTACAGAAACCCAACAGAATCCTCCAGGAGCAAACACTTGTGACTGGTGACAGTGGAAGGAAAAACTTCCCTTTAACAGCAGAAACCTGGAGCAGACCCAGACTCCTGGAGGATGGAGGTCTGCCTTGACCAGTTGGGGTTAAAGAGAGGGTAAAGAAAGAGAGAGCGATAGAGATAGAGACTGGGGGAGAGGGGGAGAAGGGGGGAGTAGGGGGAGACACATGGAGGCAGTTTAGGATGAGTGATGATGATGAAGGCAGGAGAGAGGCAGGACCACCGCAGCAGGTCCAGAGATCATCCTGGGAAAATCTGTGATAAGCCTGGGAAAAACCTTATTAAAATATTTAAAATGGAATGTCTGCCAGTGCTAGGACAGGAGGTGCTCCTGGAAGAGCTGGGTCTTCAGGAGCTTCTTGAAGATAGGGAGGGATGCCTCTGTTCTCATAGTACTTGGTAGAGCGTTCCACCAACATGGAACGACCCATGAAAAGAGCCTGGATTGTCTTGTACAAGGTCTGGGGACCACATATGTTATACCAAGGTTTGTGAAGGTCTTAGGTGTGTTTTTTTGTTTTTTTTTGTTTTTTTTGTTTCACATGTTTTTTTTATTGAGTTTCCTACATACTTATAAAGCAATGCAATATATAAATACAAACGGTACACTTTTTTTTTTTTTTTTTAACATATAAATGAACAGATGAAGAAAATAACACATAGGGCATTTCAGAAGTCACAAATTAAAACACTACTTAAAGTACTGATGAAAATGAAAATGTACATACTTATATAGATAACCATAAACAAACAGATACATGACTAAAATACAAATAATAAAAATGGATAGATAGATAGATAGATAGATAGATAGATAGATAGATAGATAGATAGATAGATAGATAGATAGATAGATAGATAGATACAGAGGGTGTGTTATAAAAGTAAAAAGATGCATCTTAGTCACAGTAATGATCAGTCTTAGGTGTTTTGATTGCTTTATTTCATCAGACTTAAAATTTCCCACCTGTTTTTCTACAATATTTTAAAAAAAACAGCCCAAATAAGTGTGAAAAAATGCTGTCCATTGACTTCCCCACACACTTCAAGCCGTCCAAATAATTAGACCAACCTTTAAAAGCTTATTAACATCTCCTCAGGTCAATATGTTTTCATCTTTTTTACCTATACAGTAGTTCACTTTAGCTGCTGTGAAATGACTCTAATAGTAGATGTTGCACCTGTTTCCTCTAATAGGAAAAACCTTATTATCCACAAGTACCAGAAAGGAATGCACAAGTCAAAGAGCTAAACATATTAATCTTATACTTGGTCTGATGGGGCGGAGCTGGTCTGGTGGTTTGGGTTTAGTGCTACCTGGGGAGCAAACGAATGGTGGCATCAGCGATCCAGACGATCACAAGGGAAAAATAAGTCTGTGTCTGTGGAAAAAATTCAGTTCATTGTAAAAATAATGCAAGTTCAGTTCATTTAAAAGCAATATTTTTAAGAGGTTCTTATTTTGCTGTGCTCTATGCATGCGTCTATGAAACTCGTCCTGAAAAACAGGACATGGGGGCTAAAAATTCAAACCAAATTTAGACGAATATTATAAAGCTAGATTAGAAGCACTTTGAGTCTGTTTTGTTTTTAAATTACAAAACTAAAAGAGGAACTATTTTTCAGATAAAACACATTTTTATATTTTTTTGTATGCAAAATCTGCATGTAACACGGTAAAAATGACACAAAAATTACGTGCTACTGTTTTTTTTGGGATATCTTTTTACTCTCCCACAAGTACATTTTGGGAATTGAACTAATTATGCAAGACAGAGTGTTTTACAAAAATGACTGCTGTTGTAAAATCACTTGCAATTTATATGTGTTTAAATGGGCAGGTTCTAACATGAGTGGACACGATGGGTTACACGCGAAACCTGGAATGAGACTGAGGATTCATGAAAAACCCACATGTCTGGATTAGAAAAACCACTAGGATCATCAAATTTAACACAGTTTCTTTATTTATAGCACTGTATTAGACTATTTACAGCCGTGTTTTCCAGATTAAATGCACTGGTAGAAAAGGAAACACGGCAAATGCAACCTAATAGCATTAGCATTATTGTATCATATCGTATCTTATCTGATCTTATCTTTTTTTAATTTTTTTTTTTTATTTGAACAATTAACATTGAACAGTAAATATACATAATAGTATACAACAACAAGGGTAGAAAGTTCCATAATTCACAAAATCTTTTACATTATATAGAGAAATACATGTAAGTAAAAACATTAGGAAAGAAAAAAATGAATAAATAAATAAATAAATAAATAAATAAATAAAAATAATAAAATAAATAAATAAAAATATGTAATAAAAATAAAAAGTTGCTCAAGGAATAAATAGAGATTATACAAATTGAATAAGATTAAACATTTGACATTTTTTTTTAGTTTTATTTGCTTTAGAATTTATGCTGTTTCTCAAATTGTCTACGTAATTGGAAAAAAGGGCTTTGAAAACAGTGATGTTTGGACGTTGATGCGCAAATTTGGAACAATGAATGTGAAATTTGGCAAAAATAATCAAAAGGTCGATAATATATCTTTTTTCTGGAGTTATTTTATCAATGTGTGATAGGCCAAATAAAATGTGTTGAAAGTTCAGTTTACACAAAGAGTCAATTTTTGTGTTTATAAAACTATCTTATCTTATCTTATCTTATCTTATCTTATCTTATCTTATCTTATCTTATCTTATCTTATCTTCCAATCCAACTTTATTTGTAAAGCACTTTAAAACAACCGCAGAGGACCAAAGTGCTGTACAGAAGAATAACTAAACCAAAATAAAAGAATAAAATACAGAATAGATTTAAAGATACAGAAACTGTGCAAAAAAGAAAACAGTGCTATACAGAAGAATAAATAAAACCCAAATAAAAGAATAAAATACAAGAACAGATTAAGAAACATAAAAAGCCATACAATTAAAAACAACAAAATAAATACATAAAATAAATAGATAAATAAATAAGAACAATAAACCACTACCAAATCATCAATCAAACATCTCACATGGTTTCAAAAGCCAAGGAGAAAAGATGGGATTTAAGAAGGGATTTAAAAACTGGTCTTATCTTATCTTATCTTATCTTATCTTATCTTATCTTATCTTATCTTATCTTATCTTATCTTATCTTATCTTATCTTATCTTATCTTATCTTATCTTATCTTATCTTATCTTATCTTATCTTATCTTATCTTACCTTACCTTACCTTACCTTACCTTACCTTACCTTACAATTCAGTCCAACTTTATTTGTAAAGCACTTTAAAACAACCACAGTGGATCTTATCTTATCTTATCTTATCTTATCTTACATGTTGCTGGTTAGTATATTAGTATATTTAAAGTAATTCTAGCTAGTTATGTAAAAGGATACCAGGACAAAAGCACCCAAGCATTAAGCTGTGTTCATTCTCATACTGGGATTTATCATTGTGTGCGCTGGTTACATAACACGGTAGCCATCAGACGTCCGTGTGGAGGGGGGGGGGGGCTTTCCATTTTACTTTCTTCCTGTTCAGCTTCTCGTAACAGCATTAAGCTCATCATAACACCTGTACCTCGGCTATTACCTTCCACCATGACTCACATGACCGTCATGACTGTCAGGAGGTTGTGACTCAGTTCTGTGAACCCATGTGTTTGTCAGTGAATAAAGGTGGATGTGGGTTTTTATTGGTCTGACCTGGTCTTTTGGGTTGTTGTGCATTATTATTATTATTATTATTATTATTATTATTATTATTATTGTGCCATTTCATCTGCTACTGCTTTCCATTCACTTTTTATTAAAAATCACTTTATTAATGGATAGCTTTTTTTGACTTATCAGCATTTTTTTTTTTTTCATTTTGTTTTTATTGGAAAAGGTGACAAAATATCTTCAACATTACCATTCATATGTTATCTATTAGAGTCCTGTTTGTATTTCTTATTTTATACATGCAAAAGTGTAAAAAAAAAAAAAAAAAGAATGAACATATGAACTGGGCGTTTACAGTTTCGGTATTTCTCACTTAAAAACAATCATAGCATTACAATTAGGGATGACTTGATTGACTTCATTGATCGATTAGCGATTATTTGATAAGCGGCAATTTTCCTGAGAACCTGAATTTTTCTTTCGATAGAGTCTATAAGAATAAAAGCTAAATATTGTTTATATACTTCATGAAAAAAGTATGTCATATTCCTTAATAATTGATTTAGTGTATGATTAAATACAGTACAGGCAATGACATTTATGGAGTAGAACTAAATAAATTCAACAGAGAAATTCAATAAAATAAATGGATCTGAAGAGGCGCAGTTTAGAAGAAATGGGCTTTTCTGACTTTGCATCACTGACACGATGGAGCCAGATTTCAGCGGAGATTCTAACTCATCAACCCCACGATCCGGTTCGATGACTGTGTTATTTAATTTCAGCGATGAAGCCTAGTTTAGGCAGTGGCGCCCCCTACTGTCGGCACCACAAATCCCGCCTTTGAAAAGGGCAATTAACAGACAATTAACCCTTTCATGCATAGTGGTCACTCCAGTGGACAGTTGTTCTCCAGCTGTTCTCTTGTATATTCATGGGTTTAGTTGTTTTAGTTGGATATCAGCCAACACAGTGGACGCTTATGCATCATCCTAAACAATGGAATTCATACAGTTACTGTTCTTACTGTTTGTTGTTCTTGATCAACCTGATCTGCACAAACATATTTTAGTGTAAATTAATTGCTAATTGTTATTAGACTGTAATTAACAGTTTTCTTAAACAAAAAGTTTTTTGTTTTTTTTTTGCATATTATCTCCATGAATTGACTAATAACTAGTATTAGAGTATGTTAAAATGTGAGCATTAGCAGCATTAAAAATGTTTATATTTCATAGTTTTCACATAGTTTATCACTTTCTGATGATGGGTTTTAAATGCAGGTTTCTTTGCTTCAAAAATTAAATGCATGGTGTCCAGATGAGTGGATGTTTTTGTAACTCCATGATAAATAGGGTCATAAAAAAAAAAAAACAATTGCGTTTTTTTTTTCATGCCTAAAGAGGAATAGAATCCCTCAAGAAAAAAAATATTGACTAAGGTTCTCATAATTCATGCATGAAAGGGTTAAAAATTTAATTGAGCAAATTCTTATCAACACTCAATTGATAGTCGATTAATTGTTTACATCCCTAGTTACAGTACCTCTGGGTTTTTTAAACATTACACATGTTTATGCAGAAAAACATTAAACAAAGAAAAAATACAGGAAGATTATAAAAAAGAGGACATTTTCTGGGTGGCTAGAGGATACAAACTTGATCCATTTGTCCCATATATTATCAAATTTATCCCTCTGGAACTTAATTTTTCCATTTTGAACATTTGCAGGATGGTCTCGTACCAGTCTTCTATGACACTGGGTTACAAAAAAATTTTTTTTACAAGTTGTCTAGGTTTTTTCAACTGAATTAGGACTATTTTGCACTGCTAAATCCAAAAATGACATCTGTTTTTCTCAATCAGGTCAGGTTTTTTTGCTAATTTGATTTTGAAAAATTTGATCTTCTCACAAAATATAATAATTAATACCAAAATAAGATTGGTAAGCACACTTTATGAAACTTGTGACTTGATTCCTGTTAGGTACAATGGTGTATTCACCGCAGATGCAGCAGAATACGTCAGGTTTATTTTTGCAAGATCTTCTAGTCGAAGCCATTTCATTCACCTGTAATATTAAAAAAAACATTAATCATAAATTGGCAAAAGTAAAATCTTCAGAACTCATTTATTGCAAGAAATATGAAAGAATTTTGTATCATATGATGTGAAAATGCCCATAAATGTAAGCAAAAATGTTAAAAAGGCAATATGTAGCAGAGTTCAGAAAGTTGACCTGATTGAGCAAAATGAATGTGATTTTTGGATTCAGCACACCAAAATGATCCTCAATCAGCTCAAAAAACTTAAACAATAAATTTGTTGTTGACCAGTGTAATTAATGGAGTTGGATTTAACCACCTTCTTGTAATAGATTTCTTGCTGGCTGCTAAAAGCACCTTTAATAATTTTATATCCACCCTCCGTTCTAGTACAGGGACATCACCAACGTATAGATTTACAAAGTTATAGGTTATATGAAGACTTATCAGCATTTTCCAGGCCATTTCACACCTGACTCCTGTGAATATTCATCTTTCATCATAGCCACAGCAAAGATTTCTGTATTTCATTGAATATGGGATTAAAAAAAAAAAAAAAGAAAATCCACGTGTTGTAATGGACCACAACTGCTTGACCAAACTCCAGAATTAGTCGTCTCTGCACGTGGCCACAACGCAAATGACCCGAGGGCTGAAGCAGTCAAGCATTCAGTCCATGATATATAATGCAGGCATGCATGCAACAAGCACAGTTTTCTTTCTTTCTTTTTTTTTTTTTTAACCCACCACCACCACCCCCTCTTCGGAGGACAACTTTATTTTTAATTACAGCTTGTAGTTATGTAACAATCTCAAACTTTATATTCACATGTTCATCCATTCCTTGCTTGTATTCATATACACAGAGCAGTGGACATTCAAAACAAAGACTTTTTTTTTTTGCTAAAATTAATTTGTTTTTGATCATGTAATAGTTTGCTATACTATGTTGCAAATAAATGTTAATTTTAGATGACATTTAGTCTATATAATGTATATTATTATGGACGGAGGCAGAAAAGCCAGGTGTAGATTACTGCACGAAGTGAGAATTTGATTTTCCTTGGTCAGGATATGTACAGTCAGTCCAGTTTGGATTTACAAGACTGACAATTAATACTGAACAAACAAGAACTCAAACTATGAATTATGAAAGAGCTGCAACATCTGAAACTGACCACAATCAACATTTGACAGATAAACAGAACCACAGTGCTTCATTTTCAGCTTCAGAGTGGGTCATGTCTTTCGTGGTAGATAAGTGACCAATTTTCCAGTTGTGGAAAACATGTGGAAAATGAGAAAAAAGGTCAAATGTCCTTGAAATGTTTAAGTTATCCTGGAAAATTATTTATCCTCCCCCTGTCTTGTGACTTTGTGTGCCTAAACTGAGATGAAACAAAGGAAACTGTTTTTCAGTGATTTATTGAGAATTTACAAATATTTTTAGAGGAAGTGCAGGAGAGAAAGTTGAGTTAGGCAGTTGAATATTGTAACTTTTGTTGTAACGTTTGTCAGGCTAATGAAGTGCTGAACTGTAGTCCAGTGGTTCCCAACCTTTTTTTTGGCTCGTTACCCCATTTTAACATCACACATTTCTGGTGACCCCAGACATTCAAAAGGGACACTTTTTTTTTTGCTAAAATTAATTTGTTTTTAATCATGTAATAGTTTTCTATACTGTGTTGCAAATAAACGTTAATTTTAAATGACATTTAGTCTATATAATGTATATTATTATGGACGGAGGCAGAAAAGCCAGGTGTCGATTACTGCACAAAGTGAGAATTTGATTTTCCTTGGTCAGGATATGTACAGTCAGTCCAGCTTGGATTTCCAAGGCTGACAATTAATACTGAACAAACAAAAACTCCAACTATGAATTATGAAAGAGCTGCAGCATCTGAAACCGACCACAATGAACATTTGACTGATCCATAGCCATATTCATTTCAGTCAATTCATATAAACTCAAATGGATTGTAATTGATACAAATACGGTACTTTAGTACAAATATTAAATTATTCAACTCATACTTGTATTGTGGCTGCTGCTACCACAATAATACTAGCAAATCAGACTACTGGTATTATTATATATTTTTGTGTTAAAAATGACAATTATTATTTTCCTCCTCACTTCCCCCTCTCTCTTTCTCACTTTTACTCACACCCCCCCTTCCCCTTTTCCCTATCGCTCTGAACCAAGCTATATTATTTAGTTGTTCTTTGCATTTAGTATCTTTTTCATTGTCATATGATGTTGTCGTTGTTGTTTGTCATTACTCTGTCGTTGTTGTTTTTGCTTTGTTTATTTGTTAGATTTTTCCTTTGTTTATGTGTTATTGTTGTTGTTGTTTTTCTATCCACAATGTCTTGTTAACTATCACTCATAAATTAAAAAAAAAAAAGAACATTTGAAAGATAAACAGAACCACAGTGCTTTAGTTTCAGCTTCACAGTTTGTCATTTTGATTGTCTCTGTCAACTCACCATATATTTTTTATTAGTCTTTTCTTTTTATTTTTATCAATTATTAGAAACTTCAGGTGACCCCATTTGAATTCCAGGCGACCACACATGGGGTCCCGACCCCAAGGTTGAAAAACACTGATATAAGTCGCTTTTCCATTGACCCTCAAATTATGTGAATTTAACTTGCGCGTAAAAATTTGCCTAATGAAAAAATGACAATTTTGTCAAAACTTTTTTGGATTAAAAGTTTTTGGGCTAGCAAGAGGTGTTTTTTTGGGTGTAGCGCAAAGGGTATATCACATAAAACTGCAATGGAAAGACCTTTTTCCGCAACTAGTCACGTGATGAGAAACAAAAAAAAAAAAAACAGATGTTGATAGATGTTACAACAAGTGAAAAAGAAGAGTTTTAAAAGAAACATGTCACGGCACACCAGGAAACCGAATCATTTTTTAATTTAGTACGTAATAGAGGGGTAATATATAATAATAATGAATATATCTGTAAATCAACACCATATTCACGTTCGTCGCCATGTTTATGGAATGACTTCTTGTGTCATCTCACGATAATAAATAAACATCATCGTATATGTGATTTGATGGAAAATCCAACGTTGCGCGCTTCTGTTTTTTCGACATTTAGTAAATATCGGTAAAGTTTTGTGCAGATGTCCAATGGAAAAGCGACTATAGAGGGAGGGCTCACATAGACAAAAGTGTACAGGGACAGGACGAGACCAAACAGACATATGACGAGACAGTGGGACAAGCACACAGCTTTCATTTACCGCTGATCTTTTTCTGCATTATTTCATCTTCTCTTCGGAGCATGTGCTGAAAACCAAACACGAAGCTGCATCTATGATCTGTCATCAACTTATTATGTCATAGTTCAGCGTTTATGAATAAATGTCGGCCGGCTGCAGACGCTCCAAGCACAGACCTTGTTGCTATTCCAAATATAACAACATTCAAGACAGATTGATTTATTTTCCGATGTCAGATTGCATTAGAATAAACAGAAATCACAAGAAAAATACTCAACCTACCTGAAAATTAGGTTTTCCACAAACAGAAGCCTCTATTTGACAGTGTTTCTTTGGTCAATACATCAGTCTTTGAGAGTTTATGTGTAGTTTGTTCTGTAACCAGTCTCCTCCTCCTGGTCGGTGTTTACAATACAGAGGAAACAGTGCCGGTCGAGAGATGAAAGCGACTCAGAGAAACTAAAACGTCACTGGAAAACTACAGGAAGTGCAGAGTCACGACCTGTTTGGACAGTTAACACTGGGGATCTGAAACACAGCCATCATCGACCCCCCCCCGCTCATTCCTCTGGTTTATCAATGTAATAATAACGATGGAGCTACTGTTTGACTCATTCTCATCAGTGACTGAACACTGTGCATCGTAGCGTGTCATTCTGCCCCGTCCTGCCCCTCTTATGTACAGAACCAATGTGCGTCTACATAATTATGTGCAAGTGGAGCTTATCTCGAAAAGGGATGTTGACGGTAAATGTGGAAGAATTCTCTCTTCTCATTAATGGCTTATCAGGCTCATGGAGCACTCTATAATGAAGTAAAATGTTATCACAACATAAGGTTATGGGTATGATTTATTAAACGTCATAGTAGGAATGTGCGCTTGAAACAAGCAGAAGTAAGTGAACAATTAAGGGTTTTTTTTGTTCTTTTTCTTTTTAAACATCTGTTAATCTGAAATCATTAATAACTTTTGTACCACTAATCCTAATAATGCATTTTTTCAATATAATTTTATTTTTACTTTGAAGCTACAAGTCACCAGAAATAAAAAAAAAAAAAAACAATAACCAAAAACCAAACAAAAATACAAACCAATACAAAAAAAGGAGACCATAGCCACAAGGGAAAAACAAAAAAACAACAAAAAACTAATAGATGACAATAGACAAAAAACAAGACAATAGACAAAATCATGAGAAAAAAATAACAAAAAAAAACAGAAGACAATAGACAAAATACACATATACGTGTATATACACACATACACAAACGTACAATAGACAAAAAACAGATTAAAAAACACAAAACCAAACAACAAAAGTACCTCGGAGTCCTAAAAATACCCACACATCATTTTACAGTAACCCTTAGGGGTCCACGAACACAGTCCCGTGGCTGAATCACATGACATTTTCAACACATTGTAGCATCGGAAGTCGGTCACGTAGACCACTGGCGACAATTGCATTCGAAAGTACAGACTTGAAACACTCTTCCACTTTTTTTCCCACTATTTGATGTTGGCAGAGCAAATGCAACCGGAGATATGACGGTTTTAACTCGGAGCAAACAAGCATGAATAAAAGTATGACAAGAAAAGCACTCGGAGAGCGCAGACCTCCGCCAGGACAGATCTGCCTCCTGTGCATGTTTGTTTGTTTGTTTGTTTGTTTGTTTGTTAGCAAGATAACTCAAAAAGTTATGGATGGATTTTCATGAAATTTTCAGGAAATGTTGATACTGGCACAAGGAAGAAATGATTAGATTTTAGTGGTGATTGGGGGGACGATGACTCACTCATCTGCCTTGGCAGAGGTCTCCGCTCTCCAAGTGCTTTTCTAGTTTGTGTTTAAAAGGACAGGTTTCGCATGTAACGCAAGTGGACACAATGGGTTACACACGAAACCCACCTGGGGGGGATCACCACCAAAATTTAATCATTTCTTCTTTGTGCCAGTATCAACATTTCCTGAAAATTTCATGAAAATCCATCCATAACTTTTTGGGTTATCTTGCTAACAATCAAACAAACAAACAAACAAACAAGCAAAAGAACACACACACCATATCTTCTTCATTTTTTGGTCCTTTTTCTAAACAGAAAAAAAACTGGTCTTTAAAGTCTTTGAAAAGGTTTGTTAAGCATCTTTGTGTTATTTATGCACAAAATTATGTAATTTTTTTAAATTGATTTTTTTTTTTTTTAAATGTATGTGTTTTATGTCCTTTTATGTTGATAGAATAGGTTAAAGTGAAAAAATAATAGACAGATGAGATAGATGAAGTTGCACTGAAAAAAAAAGGTACCAAACATGGGTATAGTAAACATATCTTTATATAGTATATGAAGGCAAAATCAAAAGTACTCAAAAAACAGCCAAAATAGGCTCAGACCCCAAAGGGTTAACAAAAAAAAAAAAAAAAAAAAAAAAAAAAAACAACACATCCCCACACGTTCCATCTTCTACCTTCTCCCTTCAAAAATCAGTCTGGGTTGACATCAGTCCCAACCAAGCACTTCCCACTTTTGACAATGCTCTTCCAACCTCTTTTTGTTTATGGCTATAATTTCTTCTTTAACAATTTTTTAAATATATTTTATTCTTAAAGTATGACCAACAAAGATCTTCCCTACTCTGACTTTTGAAAATAAAGTTTTTTGTTTTTTTTCCCAGTAGTATAATTGTATTTACCAGTTAACTGAACTGTTAATTAAGATTCCTAGAAATATAGTTATGATGTCAACCTCGATTCTAGAGTGGACCAAAATGTATCTCTAAATGAACTCAGAAACAGGTCTATGACTAGTTTATTTAGCTTAAGAAGTGGGAGAACGCTCTTCACCCTTCAATTTTTCACAGACCTTCAAAATCACATGTATTAAACGTCATAGTGGGAGTCTCCACTGGAAAAAGGCAGAAATATGTGGAAAATGAAGGAACTTACTGTACGTTACTTGCATACATTGTCGCACTCTCTTAACACTTTCAGTGCCATGGGCCGATTAAATCGGCTTTACGAATACAACCTGTAAAGTGCCACGGGCCGATTAAATCGGCTTTGGAGAACACGCCATATTTGTGTACAAACAAACCATCCACCCCCATTTCTTTCTCACATTTCGATGACGTTCTTTCTGTGTCCGCCTTTTGAGACGAAGCAGACGGGAATTTGAGGTCACGCGACCGAATAATATTTTTATATCTTTTTAATGTTTCTTATTCTCCGGTGTTTCATCAGAGGGAGCCCTCCATGCCGGGGGGCGGCTGTGGACTCCGGGGGCTGTGGCGCCTTCTCTCACTGGGGTCCGCTCCTTTCTGGTGGGTGGGGGTCCCAGTTGGCCCTCTCCCACTAGTTGGGATGCGGGGCTGTGTTGCTGGTGCCTGGTCGCCGGGGTCGGCGGCTGCATCCTGGTGCGGATGGCTCCCTGAGACAGCGCCTCCTAAACTGATGTTCTACTTTTACTTGTACATTTTTGTTCTGGTCTACCCGTGCTCAGTCAGTCTTCTTAAGTATGTGTGAGCTTGTGGGTTTGCATGTATATGTGTGTGTGTGTGTGTGTGTGTGTGTGCGGGTGGGTGGGTGGGTGGGTGGGTGTGGGTGGGGGGCGGTACTGATTTTTAAACTGATATGTAAAGCACTTTGTGCTACAGTTTTTAATGTATGAAAAGTGCTATATAAATAAAGATTATTATTATTATTATTATTATTATTATTATTATAAATTATGCAAATTATGATCAATAATGAATCGGCTGCGTCCGGTGCGTTTTGAATCTAATCAGCAGTCGGTCGGATGTTACCGAGCGGTTTTCTGCAGGATTCTTCAAATATTATAAAAACGACACGAAATACTGAAAAACGGCCAAATTCTGTGGCACTTTTAAGGCTTATTAGCCCCTTAACTGTCTGGCACTTAAAGAGTTAAATATATAAATGTATAACTTGTGCATGTGTTTGTTTTCAGTTTCGATGTGGAGAATGGCCCGTCTGCCAGCTGCAGCCCTCTGGACCCCCAGGCCTCTCCTGGATCAGGTCTGGTCCTCCACACCAACTTCCCCGGTCACAATCAGCGCAGGGAGTCCTTCCTCTATCGCTCTGACAGTGACTACGATCTGTCGCCCAAGTCCATGTCACGGAACTCCTCTATTGCCTCTGAACTGTAAGTAATACTGCATGCAAAGCAGACGCACACAACATGAACACGAATGTCACTGTCACTACGTGTCCGTTCAGAATGCTCGCAAATCTGAAGCAAATCTCCAGATAATTTTCAAATAAATTCAATTCATGCACGGTTTTATCCACTGCTGTTATTATAGATAAGGTGTTGTTTGATCCACAGGTTATTTTTTTAATTAATAGGTTAAATTTGTCTGAAAAATGCTTCATCACAGCCCAAAGATATTCATCTTATCATCACAAAAGAGGAAATAAAACGAGGAAATAATCCACATTTAACAAACTGGAATTGAAACAGAATTTTTACTTTTTTTTTTTTAAACTTTTTTTTTATTGCTAAAACTGTTATCAAAATAATCAAAAAATGATCAATCAGAAAATTCAGACCTTTTTTTTCAATTAATAATAATAATAATAATAATAATAATAATAATAATAATAATGATAATAATAATAATGACAATAATAATAAATGCCTCTCAAAGCCCCAGATATTATTACAACCTAATATATTCAGTTTATTGTTGCAGAAGAGGAAAGAAACCAGGACACAATCCAAAGTTAAGAAGCTTACATCACAGAAATTTGGACTTTTTTCACTTCACAAAAAATTCCTAAAACTGTGATTAAAATAATCAAAAAATGATTAATCACATAATTATTGAAGCTCAAAAACAAACTGGTTGAACCAATATATTAAACATGAATGAAGAGGAGGCTGAATTTTTTCCTCAGAATAAAAACTAAATATTTGTTAGAAAAGTGAGCAAAATCCAAGTTACATGTAATTGTTAAAATAGTCACATCATTTTATTTGTTGTGTCCCATTACATGCACTTTTGGCCTTTTCTAGTGTAAGATATATGACACTGCTGACTTTATGACGTTGTAAAAGCAACAGCTCTATGTTATAGAACACACAGATTCAGTAGAAACAGTGTCATAAATAATTAGATTATATATAAAAATCTATTTTAAAAATGTTATTTACTTATAAGAAGCTTCAGCATCTGCCACATTATACAGCTGTTGTGTACCATCACCCCAGAATAAAACGGAATATTTTTCTGCAAATCACAGACACACTGCAAAAATCTAAATCTTACCAAGTGTTTTTTTCTCATTTCTAGTCAAAATATCTCATCACACTTAAAATAAGACATAATCACCTAAAGAGTAACTTTTCAGTGAGACATAAGAACTTATTTTCAGACAATAGATCTTGAAAATCTTATTTCAAGAAATCTTACCAAGATAATTTTCACTTTTTCCATTGGCATTGCTTGAGTTAAGCAAAAAATCTAGAATTAAGCAAAAAAAAAAAAAAAAAAAAAAATCTGCCAATAGAACAAATGAAAATGATCTTGGTAAGATTTCTTCTAATAAGATTTTCCAGATCTATTGTCTAAAAATCAGTTCTTATATCTCACTGAAAAGTTCCTCTTTAGGTGATTATGTCTTATTTTAAGTGTGATGAGATATTTGGACTAGAAATGAGAAAAATACACTTGGTAAGATTTGGATTTTTGCAGTGTGTACCCTTTATTTCTAGAACCTTTTTGTCTTTTTTGAGCACATGAGGAGTTTGACATTTAGGCAGAAAGAGTGCTCGGTTAAGACGGAGAGAAGACCATTTGGTTTAGTTTAAATATTAATAAACATTCACATTGTTGGACAGTTTCCCTGTATTAAACTAAGTCCTGGTGTTTTTCCCAGTGCACATCAGTCTTCTTTAAATAGTTTAATACTGCTGTCATTACAATTTCCTCATATTATAGATCCAGCTTTTGGTGGAAAACAAACCAAATATGTTGTTTGTGAGCAGCTTATGTCTGTGCACATGCCAAAATGACCATGAGGGGTTAAAACACTAGTGCTGATGTACTAGAAATGTACGATATGAGTCAGATTTTTGGTTCAGAAACATTAAAATCATACATATCTATGGTTATTTATGATCATCCTCATTCCCCTGCACACAGCAATCAACATCACTGTGTGAAATGGATGATAAATGTCTTTATTCTGTGAACAAATCCACAGTATTTAGGTTTTTAAGGTGCATGACAATGTAGTATATTAGTTTTAACACAGTTCAAATTTCTTTATTCTTTATTATGCTTATTTTTGTAATGTAGCAGATACTACGGAAGAGGATTAGAGCCACTGGAAAACAACAACAACAAAAAGAAAGGTCCAATATATTATTATTATTATTATTATTATTATTATTATTATTATTATTATTATTATTATGAGAAAAAAGTCAGAATTCTGAGAAAAAAAGTCAGAATTCTGAGAAAAAAGTCAGAATTTAATCTCAAAATTCTGACTTTTTGTTTTCATAATAATAATAATAAAAAAATATATTGGGCCTTTTTTTTTCTTTTTTTTTTTTTTTTTCCAGTGGCCCTAATCCTCTTCCGTAAGATACTGGCATAGAGAAGGAAGACAAAAAAAAATAAAGAAAAAAAAATAAAGAAATATTTTATCTTGTGGGTCAACAGTTCCATTAAATATTTCTCACTCACAATTTTTTTGCCAGTCATGCTGTGTTGGTGGATCTGCTTTGTACAATTTTCTTGTGATTGTTTTCTTGCAGGCTGCAAATATCTGTCCACTTTTAAAAAAACATTGCCTGATATATTTACTATGCATATTTTATTATTTTCCTCGACTCAAGAGTAACGCAACAGTACCTTTACAGTACAGTGTACTTGCACTGTAATGTACCTGTGCAAATGAACTCTCTTTATCTTTATTAAGAGTTTAATCTAGATGATGATGATGATGATGATGATGCATTCACTGAACAGACTTAAATATGTTGCAGTTTCACTTTATGTTTTGCTGCCCACTTCTGGTTTAGATTGAACACAACAGTTAAAAAAAAAAATAAATAAATAAATAATAATAATAATAATAATAATAATAATGATGATGATGATGATGATGATGATGATGATGATGATGATGATGATGATAATAATAATAATAATAATAATAATAATAATAATAATGATGATGATGATGATGATGATGATGATGATAATAATAATAATAATACATTTTATTTATAGGCGCCGTTCAGGACACTCAAGGTACAAAGCTGTTAAAATAAATAAAACATAATTAAAATTGCACACATACTTATATAAAACACTCAATTCCATAATTTCACTTTCATCTGCTGCCATTTTATGTACCTGAGTATAGGCCTGTCTGAATAAATTAGTCTAAAACTAGGATTTGAAGGTGGTAACAGAGTCTGAATCACAAATTAAAAAAAAAAACAAAAACAACTTGCTAATACTTGCAACCAGCAATGACAAAAACATATTTTTTATGCAAACCTTTGTTTATTTCGTATCATGGCATGTTTGGATCAGGAGTTGGCAGTAAAGTGAAAGAAGAAGTATGTTAAAAGTATAATTTTGACATTTTTTTTTTCTGCCATTGATGAGAATTGTGTAAAAAATCCTTAGAAGTATTTAATTTGATCTTTGCTCATAGTAACTGTCTTGTTATCGGCACACAAACACAGCCTTTTTTTTTTTTTTTTTTTAATCTTATTTCTGGCTGTTTGCCTCTTAATTATCATCACTGAGCTCAAACCCAGCTGGTTTCTGAGCTGCTGATCTGCCCCCAGTGGGAGGTTTTTATGGCAGATACTCTCCTTAATGGGGGAGTGTTTAAGAGTTCCCTGCTGAACATTAGATGACTCCAGATATTACATAACATGACAGTCATATTAAAAACCAACTTGTGGAAATTCTGTGTTTTTGCCTGGTTTTGGTTTTTATAAAAATAGACTGGAGTGCCGTACAAGGTTACATCCCTCCGGTGCATTCGACTCCCGTTTCTGACCCATGACCGACCTCCTAAACTCCTCTCTTTATCTGTTATTTTAATGAGGCTGTCTGGCTCATCACTGACTGCTTATTTTTGAACATTTTCCCCTTCAGACATTGGCCACGTTGCCAAAAAGCACTCAGAATATAAGCTTAATACAGAGGAAAAACCTCGTCCTCTGTGTGTATGTTTCTTATACTTCTTATTTGTCTTTACAGGCATGGTGATGACCTGATTGTAACGCCATTTGCTCAGGTAAATATGGACTGTTTATAATCCAGAATGCTCTCAGGTCAAGTTTCAGATCATTACTTTAGTACAAATACCACACTTTGAAAATACCTTACTAGATGTAAAAGTGTATTTAACCCATAAAGACCCAGTGCTTCTTTTGTGCTACTTCCAAAATAGTTTTTTCCTCTATATTTGACTTTTCGTAAGTGATTTGTTATAACATTATCCTCTGTATGTGGTGTTTTTTCTTGTGTAAATTATGTATTTTTCTACATTTAATTCACTGATCATGTCGATGTTCATAGAAGCTCAGATTAACCCTTTCATGCATGAATTATGAGAACCTTGATCAAGATTTTTTTTTTTCCTGAGTGTTTTTATTCGTCTTTAGGCATGAAAAAAAAAAACAATGTGATTGAATTTTTTTTTTTTTTTTTTTTTAAATCAACCTGTTTTCATGTCGATGTTCATAGAAGCTCAGATTAACCCTTTCATGCATGAATTATGAGAACCTTAATCAAGATTTTTTTTTTCCTGAGTGTTTATTCGTCTTTAGGCATGAAAAAAAACAAAAAAACAATGTGATTGAATTTTTTTTTTTTTTTTTTAAATCAACCTGTTTTTCATGGAGTTACAAAAATGTCCACTCAGCTACACCATGAATTTTATTCTGGAAGCAAAGAAACAGGTATTTAAAACCCATTATCAACTGTACTGATGCAGTTGGTGTCGGCTGCTGCCTTATCGGTACAGACAGCTGCCTGTCAGCCAGCTGAGCCCATAAAAAGAAGGAAAAAAAAAAAAACAAACAAAAAAAAAAGAAAAAACAATATCATACAGTGATATGAAAACAGTGAAATGAAACCATGTTTAATGCAGCTAATCTGATGTTTTCTCACATTTTAACATATTCTAATACTAGTTATTACTCACTTCATGGAGATAATATGCAAAAAATAAATACTAACAATTGATTTCCACTCAAGAACCAATCAAGAACAGCAAAGTTAAAATAATGGTATGAATTGCACTTTATGAGATGATGCATAAGTGTCCACTGTGTTGGTTGATATGGAACTAAAACAACAAAACCCATGAATATACAAGATTAAAGCTGTAGAGTAACTGTCCACTGTAGTGACCAGTATGCATGAAAGGGTTAAAGTTGAGTTATTAGATCAGAAACAGACAAAACTGAAGAAAAAGTGACTTTTTCACTCAAATTTATCATTAACTGAACATAAATCAAGTGTCTCTGTCCACTGTCATTTATTAAACTCCATGGGTTTTACTGGTGAATCAGTGTTGTAGAAGATGCCAGTGTTTCCATGGCAACTACAGAGCCTCTGAACGTCCAAGATAATTTTCACTTGTTCCATTGGCAGATTTTTTTTTTTTTGCTTAATTCAAGTTAAAAAAAATCTGCCAATGGAAAAAGTGAAAATTATCTTGGTAAGATTTCTTGAAATAAATTTTTCAAGATCTCTTGTCTGAAAATCAGTTCTTACATCTCACTGAAAAGTTACTCTTTAGGTGATTATGTCTTATTTTAAGCGTGATGAGATATTTTGACTAGAAATGAGAAAAATACACTTGGTAAGATTTTAATTTTCGCAGTGAGTTTGAACAGCACAAATCGGATGTTTTCAAATCCGACCCAGGCCACTTTTATACGTGGTCCTAAATCCGATACAAATCTGATATTTTGCGTTTGCATTTCACAGTTCTGCGTCCCTCCATATTTACTTCTGTAAACACAGTGCGTGCCTGCGTGGTCACGTATTTCATCATTACCTCTTTTGTGCATGTGGGTCACTTCAGGGTCACATTCAGTTCATACTCAAAACTGATAGAAGTCGCATTTAATGTGTAATGTGAACGAGCACACACACACAAAAAAAAGGAATTTAACCAAAAAATCTGAATTGTGCATTAAGACCTGCTGTCTGAATGTAGGCTAATGTCTCGTTCTTTGACTCTTAAATTTGTTTCTTAGTGGTTTTCATCCTGTCTGGCTTTGGTCTGTTGATTTAAAGTTGTTTTTTTTTTATATATATATTTAAAAGTAGAAATATTATATGTGGGCTACATGTAATTTTAGTGCTTAGTGAACAGGTGTCAAACAAGCGGCCCGTGGGCCAAAACCGGCCCACCAAAGGGTCCAATCTGGCCCATGGGATGAATTTGTGACATGCAAAAACTATACTGAAGATATTAGCAATCAATGATGTTAAAATCATTTTAAATCAGGTTCCACATACAGACCAATATGATCTCAAGTGGGTCAGACAGTAAAATACTATCAAAATAACCTATAAATAATGACAACTGCAAATTTTCTCCTTATTTTAGTGTAAAAAAAGTTTAAAAATAATAAAAATCATGAACATTTTTACATAATGTGAATAACCTGAATAAATGCAAACAACCTGAAATGTCTTAACCCTTTATCAGGCAAGTGACTGTTTTTGGTAATTTCCTCAAACATTAACCCTTTCATGCATACTGGTCACTACAGTGGACAGCTATTCTACAGCTGTTCTCTTATATGTTCATGGATTTTTTTGTTTGTTTGTTTTTGCACATATCTTTATTAAAGTTTTAAGACGCTACATATCTTTTCTGACATGAATTGGAAACATTGTGTAGATCTCCCCTGAGCATACTCTCACCCCCAGAACTACAAGCCCCCCTCAGTTTTCACACAATTTATCTATAAATACATGTTTCTTCGTTTCAAAAATTGAATGCAAGGTGTCCAGCTAAATGGACATTTTTGCGACTTCATGTAAAATAGGTTCATAAGATCATTTTTATTATTATTATTATTAGTAGTAGTATGTCTTTTTTTAACTTTATTTTTTGTTTTTTATATAATATTTATTTATTTATTTACTTATTTATCATAAGAAAATTTTCAATTGCATTGTTTTTTTCATGCCTAAAGAGGAATAAAAACAGTCAGGAAAAAAAATCTTGATTAAGGTTCTCATAATTCGTGCATGAAAGGGTTAAATATGGGGCCAATCCTGTGCCTCAGTGAGGTCCAGAAGTATGTTGGTTTTTAGATACGCTATACAGTGATTCAGAGAGATTTTATAGACATTTTGAAGCTGTAAATACTGAATATGAGTGATTTTTGTCAGTTTATGACCTTGTAACATTTGTTTTATTGCATATATTTACATTTTAGCAAGTGCTGCTCAGGTGTTTTATTGCAAGAGGAGATAGATGACAAAGTCTAATAACACACTAAGGTTGAAATTTTGAATTTCAGAGTATTTCAATGAGTGCCCTATAAAGTGTTAAGAGAAATGAGTGCAATATAACCAATATTCTGTCTGTTATTAAATGTTTTGTGCATTTGTAATTGTAATGTAAGTTGTAATGCACTTAAACTGAGGCATAATATTGGTTAAAATTGCACTTGTTATTCTTAAGATGTTTGAAGTTGTTCATGTTACTCAGATTTTTAAGGAAACTCTGCAGATGTAAACATGATCATAATGTAATTTTACTTTTTCCACTGCTATTATTTTACTGGTCTGGCCCATTTGAGATCATACTGGGGTGAATGTGGCCCCTGAACTAAAATGAGTTTGACACGCCTGGTTTAGTGTATGTTCCAAAACGGTAGTCATTGTGCAGTAATAGTCTGTTTTACTTTTATATATATGTGATGATTTACATTTATTTTACAGCAGCACTAATGTGTATGATTCATTTTAGTTTTCATTTTAATGATGTCAATAAACCATTAATATAATATTTAATAACTCTCCATTTGTACAACTATGGTTATTCAGCATTCTTTGCACTGTGTATATTGACGAGATGTCAAGTAAACATTAAACTGCAGTGAAAACAACAGCCATAAATGAACACACTACAAAGGATGCTAATGATTATCCTTCTACCTGTTTAGGTTCTGGCGAGCCTTCGAAGTGTAAGGAACAACTTCACAGTGCTGACCAATGTCCAGTGTGCCTCCAGCAAGTAAGTGTTTTGTTTTTTTTTTTTTTGTTTTTGTTTTTTTTCATTTACATAAATGTGTACTTAGACATAAGTAACCACACAGACACAATACAAAAAAAAAAAGAATAAATTATACAACAAACCAACAAACCTATTAACCCTTTCATGCATGAATCATGAGAACCTTACTCAAATTTTTTTCCTGAGTGTTTTTATTCCTCTTTAGGCATGAAAAAAAGAATGCAATTGAAAATTTTCTTAGGAAAAATAAATTAAAAAAAAAAAAAAAACATAAAAAAATGAAAAAAAAAAAATCTTACGAACCTATTTTTCATGAAGTTGCAAAAATGTCCACTCAGCTGGACACCACACGTTTAATTGTTAACACAGAAACATGTGTGAAAACTATGGGGAGGGCATGTGATTGGTTTTTATTACCTCCGCCAAGGAGGTTATGTTTTTGCCAGGGTTTGTTTGTTTGTCTGTTTGTTTTTTTTGTTTGTTTGTTTGTCTGTCCGTTAGTGTGCAACATAACTCAAAAAGTTATGGACAGATTTGGATGAAATTTTCAGGGTTTGTTGGAAATGGGATAAGGAAGATATGATTAAATTTTGGTGGTGATCGGGGGTGGGGGGGCCCACGGGGGGGGCCACTGATCAGCCTTGGCGGAGGTCTGCGCTCTCCGAGTGCTTCTAGTTTTATTTATTTATTTTTATTTATTTTTCAGAAGAAATTTTTCAATCACGTTGTTTTTTTTCATGCCTAAAGAGGAATAAAAACACTCAGGAAAAAAAAAATTGATTAAGGTTCTCATAATTCATGCATGAAAGGGTTAATTACAAATAGGCAATACACAATAATATCTTATTTTATGCATTCGTTTATATTCTAACTAGATATTCGCATATTCAGATATTGTTCTATATTTTGTTATTATACCGGATTTATACATCATTTCATTCATTTCATTCATTCATTCAATTATTTCTTTTGAACAGAAGAAAAAATGAAGCATTTTTTGTGTACAAGGAACTAATATCCGAGCAAATACATTCATAAATAAAGATGATCAAGACAAAATAGCAATTGCCGTGTACACTAGTAATAACAAAATAAATCCAATATGTACTGCTCAAAAAGGAGTGGGAAGAAGAAAATGTATTAAATCCCACCCCCATCTCACATTTATACAACATAACACATTACTTTTGCCTCCTTAACAACATCCTTTTAAATGCAAAAAATTGAAGAAGACAATTTAAAGTTCTGGTCCAGATTATTCCACAGATGTACCCTTCTAACAGAGATGCACTGACTTTTTATGCTTGTTCTACACTTTATTTTCTTGAAGATTTCCGTTCCCCTTAAATTATACATTATAAGAGACTGCTAAAACTGCTCTAGTGATCTAATACCTGATCAGCCGTATATGCGTTGTATAAATATAAAAGTACGGCATCTTTATGTCGCCTACTTGACTCATTCTGCCACTTCGTCAGTTGAATTAAACGTTAAAAATAAGTTTACGTCAGCGTTATTCTCTTCACCCGTACAGCGTAATGACATAACACGTAGACGATGCAGCTGTTCCATACGTCAGACGTTTATTTTTAATGACGGTGCGAAGGTGAGATCTCAGTTTGTTACACGTCTGTCGGCTTTATTATTTTTTCTTTCTGTTTCTCCTTTGATTACATTTCAGGAAATCTCTTCAAATTGGAAAATGAGAATAAGTTTAAATAGGTGTTTTTATTCAATCTGAAGTTTTATAAGTTATTGTCATTATCATTTTCTTCTTCTTCTTTTTTGTCTTCCTCTTCTTTGTAATAAACACAAAAACAAAAACTTTAGGCATTCACTGAAACAGTTAAAAACAATTAAAATATGAAACAAGAAAAAACAAGAACAATTATGATCAAAATATGGGGAAATTTAAAAATTAAGCTGCCGTTCCATGTTGCAGGTGCACAGGAAATGAACTAGATTTTAAATAAAACAGGTGGCATTTACAGCAAAATAAAAAAAAAAAAAGGATTTTGTCTCATTTTAAGATTAATTTTAGTTTTAATGGAAGTGATAAGAGGAGGTAAAACCCTTGTAAGTGCTCTATAAAGGAATAAAATCCAGTGTTCGCTGTACCTCAGAAGCATTCAGATCACACTTTTTTTGTTTTTTATTTGTTTTTTATTAGTGATGCAGTTAACAAGACATAGTGGAGAGAAACACCACAAATAAACAGAATAAAAATCAAGCAAATGAACAAACCAACAACAGTGACAACATCAGAGCAACTAAACAATATAGGTTGATTAGGGGCGATAAGGAAAAGGGGGAGGGGTAGAGTGAATGAATGCAGGAAAGGGAGAGGGGGGTTGAGAGGGAAAATAATAATTATTATAATAATGATAATGATAATAACAACAACACAACAATATATAGTAATAATAATATTAACAGTCTAATTTGCTAGTATTACTGTTCAGTGCATTATCATTCAGTTCACACAGTTGAGCACTAGGTGGAGGTGTTGATCTTCAAATGTTATGAAGCGTGACGTCGGCCACTGCAGCTGCTTCCATCCCTCACAGCTGAGCAGTTCAACCTAAAGCTGCCCTGCAAACACAACACATCATCAGTGTGTCCACACAGACAAACGCTCAGAGGTAACGCAGTGACGTTAAGGACGGCGCTGTTTGGATTCCACAGCTGGAGCTCGTCGTTACAACTGAAAATAGAATCGTTGTCTGAATACATCATTGGTCGTTTACCTCTTGAGAAATTAAAAAATAGTTTCCCTCGCTGCGTCAATTACAAAGCTCTAGAAGGAATTTCTTTGTTGTGGTGAAACATAGACACACACTCCTACTGCTCCTCACATGGATGAGATGACCTGTTGGTCTGCATTTAACCCTTTCATGCATGAATTATGAGAGCCTTTGTCAAGATTTTTTATCTGGGTGTTTTTATTCCTCTTTAGGCATGAAAATAACAATGCAATTGAATGTCTTTTAATGAACCTTTTTTTTTTGGGAGTTACATAAATGCCCATTAAGCTGGACACATTTGTTTAATTTTTGAAGCAAAGAAACACAAATCTAAATTGCAATATCAGAAAGTGATAAACTGTGAGAAAACAATTAAAAATAAAAACATTTTTTGTAGCTAATCTGATGTTTTCTCACATTTTAACATATTCTAATACTAGTTCTTAATTCATGGAGATAATATAAAAAAAAATTGTTGAAGAAAACTGTTAATTACATTCTAAAAACAATTAGCAATTTATTTCCACTCAAACATGTCACTGCAGATCAGGTTTATCAAGAACATAAAGTTACAGTAATGGTATGAATGTCTGTGTATTATGGGATGGCGCTGTGTTGCCTGATATGGAACTAAAACAACAAAACCCAGGAATATACAAGAGAACAGCTGTAGAATAACTGTCCACTGGAGTGACCAATACGCATGAAAGGGTTAAAGTCCACGGTCCACTACGTCAGAGGTCACTGTAGCGGAATCTCAAACACAGAAAAAACTGTGACTTTACCTCTTAAATCCTCTGATCCACTCAATATATGAATATTACCGTACTAATAGTCATTTTTGGTTTACAGATTAAAGTGTAATGTTTTGCATAAGTACACAACACATACAACCCTGTTAAACTGTGTTATAGAGAGAGAAGCACTTTAATTTCTACATTTGTTCACTCCTGTTACCTTCAGTTTATTCCAGTATAACAACTATAGAACTACCACATATTAAAGTGTAGTTTGTAGCTTAATTTGTGATGACATATAACAGTACACAACACATACAACTCTGTTACGCAGCATCTAGCAGTTTCATTGTATACATCTCTTACTCATATTACCCTCATTTCAGTAGAATCTGGTTTACTAAAAATTTTTGACATTGTATATTTAAAAAACAATGGAATTTATGTTTCGCGTTAAAAGTAAAAACCTTCCTTTTGTATTCAGAAAATTTTTAAGTTAAGAGAAGGACATTATAATTTAAGAGGGATGTTTGTGTTTGACAAATGTAAAGTAAGAACAAACGTTAAATATCACAGTGTTTCAGTTATTGGTGTCAAGCTATGGAACGAACTGAAGGATGAAGTGAAATTGTGTAGCTCACTGTTGAGTTTCAGAAAGAATTTAATTTGTCAAATTATGGAGGGCTATGAAAATAATATGATTACAAAATGACTTATAACACTGAATGTAGTATAATTTGTGTTTAAGTATTTATCTGCTGCAACTTCAGGTGTGGACTAAGGATGTGAATAGGAGAAGCAGAAATAAACCTCCGGCTTCAGCTTCTTCCTTTTTCAGTTACAAAATGTGTTAATTTTATGTTTGTTTGTTTTTTAAATATGTATGTGTTTTGTTTTGTTGTTGTTGTTGTTTTTTTTTAATATGTATGTGTTTTGTATTTTGTATTTAACTGAAATAAACATTCATTCATTCATTCATAATAATTAATAATATTCCTACTATGGTATTGTATGTTTTACATGAAAAAGCGTATTTTCGATCTTAGTTTTTGACATTTAATGTGCGCTACTCATACAACCCTGTTAAACTGTTATGTAGTGAGAACCACTTTATTTGTGTACATTTGTTCACTCCTGTTACCCTCAGTTTATTCCAATATAACTACTGTGTTAATATTTATATCGCATATTAAAGTGTAGTTTTTAGCTTAATTTGTGCACTGCAAAAAGTGATTTTCAAAAAAGGGAAATTTAGATATTTTGGGGATATTATTATTATTATTTATTTATTTTTTTTAAGTGCTGATAGAAAAAATATCTTGGTAGTACAAGAATGTCAACATTGTTTTTATTAGAACATATATCTTCCCTTTTCTAGGTCAGAATGTTATGTAAATAAATAAATAAATAAATAACATTAAATATAATAAAAATAATATATGTAGTTTGATATATCAACATATAAAAGTGCACAACACATACAACCCTGTTAAACTGTGTTATATAGAGAGAAGCACTTTATTTGTATACATTTGTTCACTCCTGTTACCCTCAGTTTATTCCAATATAACAACTATAGAACTATCACATATTAAAGTGTAGTTTGTAGCTTAATTTGTGCACTGCAAAAAGTGATTTTCAAAAAAGAGAAATTTAGTTGTTTTGGGGATATTATTTTGTTTTTTTTAAGTGCTGATAGAAAAAATATCTTGGTAGTGCAAGACTGTCAACGTTGTTTTTATTAGAACATATATCTTCCCTTTCCTAGGCCAGAATTTTACATAAATAAATAAATAAATATTAAATGTAATAAAATTATATACGTACTTTGGTATATCAACATATAAAAGTACACAACACTTACAACCCTGTTAAACTGTGTTATATAGAGAGAAGCACTTTAATTGTGTACATTTGTTCACTCCTGTTACTCTCAGTTTATTCCAATATAACAACTATATAACTATCACATACTAAACTGCAAAAAGGGATTTTCAAGAAAGGGAAATTTACTAATTTGGGAAATTTTAATTTTTTTTTTTGTTTTTTTCTAGTTTTAAGCACTGATAGAAAATATCTTGGCAGTGCAAGAATGTCAACCTTGTTTTTAGAACATATACAGTCACAGAAAATATTATTAGACCATCAAAAGTCATCAAAAACAATGGTTATGCAATCAAGTACTAACTCCTGTGTGCATCATGTGACTAAAACAGACAGAAAAGAAAACATGGAATGAATAAAAGCACTGTTTTTGTCAGTACAATGCCATAGATATTGATGGAAGAACTGAAGTGATTTTGGTTTTTATCAAGAAAACATGGAAAATGGATAGATATCAGCTCTGAAATTAAACTACTATGAGCTATTTTTGTTGTTATCATTATATTTGTCCAAACAAATGGACCTTTAGTTGTACCAGGCATTAAAATGAACAAGAAACTGAAGAAAACAAAGGTGGTCAAATAAGTTTTTCCATAACTATATCTTCCCATTTCTAGGTCAGAATGTGCAGCTTATTTTCAGTACAAATGATAATAATGTGCAACATGAACAACTAATACTTTGCCACATATGCAACCAGTGTTTGTTTTTTTTTAAGCAATAATCTTTCTTGATTTAAGTGCAATATATATATTTTTTTTTTCTACATTCAAAGACGCAGTGTCAAAGCAATGTCAAACAAATATCTTTATTGATCAGCATCACAAAGATTTGTGATGTTCCAACACAATTCATGATATATCGACATATACAAGTACACAACACATACAATCCTGTTAAACTATGTTACAGAGAGCGAAGCACAATTGTGTATATTTGTTCACTCCTTTTACCCTCAATTTATTCCAATGTAACAACTATATATAACTATCACATATTAAAGTGTAGTTTGTAGCTGCATTTGTGATCAATTTCAATTTGCAATTTTCATTGTTTATTTCGGGCATTTATAGAATACAAACAAATTCACACAAAAAAAAAAAGAAAAAAAAAAAGATGACATATTAAAGTACACAAACACATACAACTCTGTTCTGTAGCAAGTAAGTTTTGTTGTATACATTTTGGACTCCTGTTATCCTCACTTCATTAATAATTAGTAATATTCCTACTACAGTATTGTATGTTTTACATAAAAAAGTGTATTTCGGATATTAATTTTGGATATTTAATGTGCACTACTCATACAACCCTGTTAAACGATGTTATAAAGCAAATAGTTCTGTCGTATATATTTTTCACTCCTGTTATCTTCAAATATTACTACTATTTTAATATTTGACTGATAAATTAAACTGTTCTTTGTTGCTTATGTTGTGAAAACATCTAATAGTGCACATCAAATACAACTCTGTCACACTGTTATACAGCAAGTAGTACTCTTATTGTACCTGTAATCCTCAGTTTATTCCAATACTACAGCTATGTTAATATTTATATCACATATGAAAGTGTAGTTTGTCACTTAATTTACAGTGATGGTATGAATTACAGTGTATGGCCCAGGTGTCAAACATGCGGCCCGGGGTCCAAAACTGGCCCGCCAAAGGTTCCAGTCTGGCCCGCAGGATGAATTTACAAAGTGCAAAATGCAAAAATTACCCTGAAGATATTAACAGTCAAGGGCATCAAACTCAAAAATAATAGTATAATAACCTACAAATAATGACTCCAAATGTTCTTCTTGGTTTAATGTGAGAAAAATAATATGATATTATGCCTCTAAATAATGGCAACACCAATTTTTTCTCTTTGATTTATTGCAAAGAACATTAAATTCTGATATTCTTTAACAATAAAATGTCAATAACCTGAACAAATATGAACAACCTGGAATGTCTAAAGAAAAATAAGTGCAATTTTAACAATAATCTGCCTGTTTTGCACCGTGGTAGATCTGATCTGTAATGCACATGTATAAATCATAAGTTGAGGCATAATATTGATAAAATTGTACTTATTTTTCTTCAGAAATTTCAGTTTTTTTCCAGTTATTCACATCTTTTTTGTTTTGGATAGAAACAGTTTGATCATTTAATGTTATTTTTTGCTCTAAAAAATTTGGAGCTGTCATTATTTATAGGCTATTATGCTATTATTTGACTGGTCCGGCCCACTGGAGGTCAAATTGGGCTGAATATGGCCCCTGAAAGAAAATGAGTTTGACACCCCTGGTATATGGGATGATGCATAAGTGTCCACTGTGTTGGATGATATGGAACTAAAACAACAAAATCCATCATTATACAAGAGAACACCTTTGAACAGCTGTCCACTGTAGTGACCACTACGCATGAAAGGGTTAAAGTTTATATTATTCCTTATTTTTAACATTTGAACATTCACAACACAAAAAAACCTATATAACTATTAAATATCATGTTGCATTGTCGATATATACATTTTTTCGACCCCTGTTACCCTCAGTTTGTTCAATTATTTCGTTTTATTAGCAAGAAAAGTGAAAAAAACACAGTTGTTTCCAGAGTCGGGGTTATTTCATGTCAGTACAGTCTGCGTTTTTGCAAGAACAGAGTCCAGAATCACAGTCTAATCAAAGCAACACTATTCTTCAAAGCTGTCACAATCACACCCCTCCAGCAGAGGTGAGAATGCAGATGCAGATACTTTACAAGTATGAATGTAGGACATCTTTCCCTCTGTTGTTCATTGTAAAGGTTTATATGGGTATTTGTGTGTCTTTCCAAAGATGCTAAGTGTTCCGCGCTGTTCCTCAGGCTATATTAACACTCCTTTTGCTGCATTGAGTATCTTAAGCCTGTCTGACCTACATTCAGCTCTGACACCTACAGAGAAGAAAAGAGACACTCGCAGGCATAGACAAGTGTTTTAATGGACTCACACATTGCAAATATTTCTCCGCAGATGTTCAATAAAAGCCTGAAAGGAAATTTATCAATAAACTGTCTCTTACTGCTGCAGCATCAGAGCATAACCCTGAACAAGCCTTTGTTCGTATACGACGTCCCCATTTCAGTCATTTTTCTTATTCTTAGTGACCTATATATGTTGTCAATCATCACACACTGGAAAAAATCGAAATCTTACCAAGTGTGTTTTTCTCATTTCTAGTCCAAATATCTCATCGCACTTAAAATAAGACATAATCACCTAAAGAGTAACTTTTCAGTGAGATATAAGAACTGATGTTTAGACAATAGATCTTGAAAGTCTTATTTCAAGAAATCTTATCTAGATAATTTTCACTTTTTCCATTGGCAGATTTTTTGTTGTTGCTTGATTTAAGCAAAAAAAAAATTCTTGATTTAAGCAAAAAAATAAAAAATAAAAAATTGAATAATAATAATAATAGTAATAATAATATTCATCTCATAATAATCTCACACGGAGCCACTTTTTCTAAATTCTTATGTGATGAAATTTTATGATCTCTTTTATTATAAAATAATGCAAATTATGTTCAGAGCAAAATCAAAAATGGTTCCTGACCCAGTACAGAGGTTCTTTTCAATTCAGGACATTCCATATAATCTCAGAGGTGTTTGCAAATTTACTGTACAAAAAGCTAAAAAAGGTATGAAAAGGAGATGTGTGTCCATTATTGGAGTTAAATTTTGGAATGATGCCAACATAAATTTAAAAACATGTAATTCTTTTTTGGTTTTTAAGAAAATGGTTTGTAAAGCTATTTTTGAAGCTTATAAATGCGATTAATTATCTTTTGTTGTTGTTTCTTTGGAGGTTGGTAGCCTAAAAAGTTGCAACATAGGATAGGCTTTGATAAGCACTTTGCTTCTGTCTATACCTTATCAGTCATTATTCAACACATTATTCAACACATGATTCTTGATTTTGTGTTTCTGTGATTCTTTTCTTTCTTTTGCGTGAAATGTCAATACTGTGTACAATATTTGGTGTTATCATGACTGAATAAACTACTATAAACTACTATAATAATAATAATAATAATAATAATAATAATAATAATAATAATAATAATAATTATTATTATTATTATTATTATTATTATTATTATTATTATTATTATTATTAATAATAATAATAATAATAAACTCCTAAGACCCAGCGATGCCTTTTCTGTCCACATTTGTGGACAAGAGTTTCACAAATTTATACAAAAAAAAAAAAAGAATAGAAAACTGTCCACCACAAAGGACATTCCATAAAAATTTTAAAAACTGCATCTGAAAAAACTGTTGCATCATGATGTTTCCAATATAGGCACTTATTTAATAAAAAACCAAAAAAAACTTGTACTTTGCTGACATTTCCTGGGTCTTAGGAGATTATTATTATTATTATTATTATTATTATTATTATTATTATTATTATTATTATTATTATTATTATTATTATTATTTTCTCACTCTAACTCCTAACCCTCCAGTTTATTAAGAACATTCATAATCAACATATTTGGAGATGAGTAACCATATGACTATTAACTGTAGTTCTATGACTGATTTTTTTTTTTAATAACATTTTTTCATTTCTTTCTCTTTCTGTTTTTGCAGGAGGTCCCCAGCAGCTGCAACTCAACCTCCGATCACCAGAGTTTGTCTCCCAGGTAAGAACCTCAGTGGAATCTCCTCGTATCTAACGTATCTGACTTTTCTGACGCCGCTTGAAGAACCTGTTCCTTCTAAAAACCTGGTTTATATCTGGCGAAAACACTGTGCTTTCTTAACATTTTCCCTCGCCCTCATTATTCTTTTCCTCCTCATGCCCTTTCTTCTCTCAGTCACGTCCTTTTCACATGAATTTGCGTACGTGATGACTTTCACTTTTTTTTGCCATCTGTCTCCAGCGCCGACATTGTAATCCAGACGATTTTGTCGTCAAGATCATTAACTCTGTGCAAACACAATTCAACAAGTAGCTTAGAAAAAAACACACACAGACGCACACAAGTCTGTGGAAGCCACTCACACTAAGATAACAGCGAAGATGTCAAACCTCCCTTTTCTTCTTTCACCACATTTGATTTTAAGCAGCTGTTTGTGTGTTTTACTAGATGTGTGTGTGTGTGTGTGTGTGCATGTACATGTCTACACCAGTAAGAGGCAGTGTGTGAGTACGTGTTCGCAGGCACAGTTTGTGAGAGCTGTGGCCAATATGTGAACATGTGTTTACTTGATGGATATTTTATTTGTTTGCATAGTTGGATAATGGAAGCTGTGTGTGCCCAGTTTCTTAGCGAAGGTCATTTATTTGCTCTGCTGTGATTTTCTTCAGAATCGGAGACATAGTCGTGAAAAAAATCATTAGACTACACTTATTTTCTTCAATTTCTTGCACATTTTCACTTCATTAATAACACTGGTCAACAACAAATTTATTGTTTAAGTTTTTTGAGCTGATTTAGGATCATTTTGGTGTGCTGAATCCAAAAATCACATTAATTTTGCTCAATCAGGTCAACTTTCTGAACTATGCTACATATTGGCTTTTGAACATTTTTGCTTACATTTATGGGCATTTTCACATCATATGATACAAAATTCTTTCATATTTCTTGCAATAAACGAGTTCTGAAGATTTTACTTTTGCCGATTTATGATTAATGTTTTTTTTAATATTACAGGTGAATGAAATGGCTTCGACTAGAAGATCTTGCAAAAATAAGCCTGACGTATTCTGCTACATCTGCGGTGAATACACCATTGTACCTAACAGGAATCCTGTTAGAAAATGATTTTTTTTCCCTTAAAACCTATTTTGGGTGAGAACTATATAAAAAAAATCAGCTGATAAAGTCACAAAAATGTAATCAATTTTGTGAGAAGATCAAATTTTTCAAAATCAAATTAGCAAAAAAACCTGACCTGATTGAGGAAAACAGATGTCATTTTTGGATTTAGCGGTGCAAAATGGTCCTAATTCAGTTGAAAAAACCTAGACAACTTGCAAAAAACATTTTTTGTAACCCAGTGTAATATTCCTACTAAAGTATAGTATGCTGTATGTTAAAAGTGTATTTTGGATCATATTTTTTACATTTAATGTGCTCTACTCATACAACCCTGTTAAACTGTGTTATATAGCAAGCACAGTCGCGGAAAAAAATATTAGACCACCCATTGTTTTCTGCAATTTCTTGTTCATTTTAATGCCTGGTACAACTAAAAGTACATTTGTTTGGACAAATATAACACTGGATTACAAAAAAATGTTTTTTGCAAGTTGTCTAGGTTTTTTCAACTGAATTAGGACCATTTTGCACCGCTAAATCCAAAAATGACATCTGTTTTTCTCAATCAGGTCAGGTTTTTTTGACTTGATTCCTGTTAGGTACAATGGTGTATTCAGCGCAGATGTAGCAGAATACGTCAGGCTTATTTTTGCAAGATCTTCTAGTCGAAGCCATTTCATTCACCTGTAATATTAAAAAAAACATTAATCATAAATTGGCAAAAGTAAAATCTTCAGAACTCGTTTATTGCAAGAAATATGAAAGAATTTTGTATCATATGATGTGAAAATGCCCATAAATGTAAGCAAAAATGTTCAAAAGCCAATATGTAGCATAGTTCAGAAAGTTGACCAGATTGAGCAAAATGAATGTGATTTTTGGATTCAGCACACCAAAATGATCCTAAATCAGCTCAAAAAACTTCAACAATAAATTTGTTGTTGACCAGTGTAATGATAACAATAAAAATATCTCATAGTAGTTTAATTTCAGAGCTGATATCTATCCATTTTCCATGTTTGTTTGTTTTTTTTGATAATAACCAAAATCACTTCAGTTCTTCCATCAATATCTATGGCATTGTACCGACAAAAACAGTGCTTTTAGGCATTCCATGTTTTCTTTTCTGTCTGTTTTAGTCACATGATACACACAGGAGTTTGGACAAATATAATGATAATAACAAAAACATTGGTTGCATATGTGGCAATGCATTGGTTGCTCATGTTGCACATTATTAGAGTTCATTTCTAGATCATTTGTACCGAAAATAAGCTGCAAATTCTGACCTAGAAATGGGAAGATACAATCACGGAAAAAAATTATTAGACCACCCCTTGTTTTCTTCAATTTCTTGTTCATTTTAATGCCTGGTACAACTAAAGGTACATTTATTTGGACAAATACAGGGGTTGGACAAAATAATGGAAACACCTTCTATGATGCCACAATGTCAGGTGTTTCCATTATTTTGTCCAATCCCTGTATAATGATAACAATAAAAATAGCTCATAGTAGTTTAATTTCAGAGCTGATATCTATCCATTTTCCATGTTTTTTTTTTATAATAACCAAAATCACTTCAGTTCTTCCATCAATATCTATGGCATTGTACTGACAAAAACAGTGCTTTTAGGCATTCCATGTTTTCTTTTCTGTCTGTTTTAGTCACATGATACACACAGGAGGTAGGACTGGATTGCATAACCTTTGTTTTTGATGACTTTTGATGGTCTAATAATTTTTTCTGAAACTGTTTAAACTAAGAAATACAAAAAGGACTCTAATAGATAACATATGTATGAATGGTAACATTGAAAATATTTTGTCATCTTTTCCAATAAAAACAAAATGAACAAAAACAAAGGAAAATACTGTTAAGTCAGACAAAGCTAACCATTAATAAAGTGATTTTTAATAAAAAAAAAGTGAAGGGACATTTGTTTGGACAAATATAATGATGACAACAAAAATAGCTCATAGTAGTTTAATTTCAGAGCTGATATCTATCCATTTAACATGTTTTTTTGATAATAACCAAAATCACTTCAGTTCTTCCATCAATATCTATGGCATTGTACTGACAAAAACAGTGCTTTTAGGCATTCCATGTTTTCTTTTCTGTCTGTTTTAGTCACATGATACACACAGGAGTTAGTACTTGATTGCATAACCATTGTTTTTGATGACTTTTGATGGTCTAATAATATTTTCCTTGACTGTAAATATGTAGTTTAGGAGGTTACAGTATAGTCATATATACATGTTACCGAAGCCGCATTATTCTGCAATACGTCAGTGTGTTTGCAATTCAGGTCCCGACAAGACATTTCTGTGACCACGTACAACACATTTCCATTTCTCATCTAATTTCAATGAGTCACTTTTATAAGCAGGTGTGTGACCTATATGTGGGGAAAAAAAATTTCTTCTTAAGCTCAAACCTCAAACCTTCTCCTGCCTTCTAAGAACACTATATACGCAGAAGCAATTACAGGTCATCTCTGAATATACACATGCTGACCCTAAAAACAACCAAAAAATACTTATTGACCTACAGTATGTAGTGAAATAAACACAGACCTTCATGTGTTCTCATTTACAATAATCAGATTTATGGAACACTGATAGAGGAAAATGCAGACTCTGTGAAATAGCTACTATGGTGTGTTGCAGAAATTAAAGCATGGATGTTATTAAATTTCTTACACCTGAGTGATAAAAAGACTGAGGTCATATACTAGTGATGCCTCCAAAGTCGATACTGATCTGGGTCCTTTGCATCAATATTTGACACTAACACCAGTAAACCTGAATGTAAGGCCAGACAGTGATGTCAACCCATAAGGACCCAGTGCTACTTTTGTGTCAGTTCCCAAATGAATTTTTCTCTATATTTAACCTTTAATTGATTTATCAGCATTTATTATTACATTATTCTCTGTATTTTGCATTTTTTCAATGAAAATCTGATATTTTCCCATATTTCATTTACTGATCATGTAGATGTTCAGAAAAACTCAGATTAAAGTTGATTGTCATAATATCAGGATTTTTTCCACAAAATATAGCATTAACTGAACATAAACCAAGTATCTCCATCCACTGTCATTGATCCAACTCCATGGGTTTTACTGTTGAATCCATGTTGTAGAAGATGATAGTGTTTCCACGGTAACTATGGAGCCTCTGAATGAAGTTTTTTTTTTTTTTTACTGATTTATTTCAATTATGGAAATGGTACAAGCTTCCTGATTGCTACTAACACTGGTTTACAAGGATAATGTTTCCAGAATAAAAGAAATGAAATTTTACCACGTGAGAGTCACTGATAAAGAAAAATCAAGTCAAAAATGCTGGTTGGCTGAACTTTCCAAGATACAGCCTTGGGTCAAAATGTGAAATTCAAGAATTAACGAGAGAATGGGTTTGACTCAAAAGGAATATTTGTGTCAGAGCTACAAGATCTACTTCAAAACACTGTCTGCACATTAGAATACATTCACTTTACAGGTTCTATTTAGTGGAAGATTTGTCAAACTATTATATAAATGTACATAAACCAATATATATGTGTAATAACACTTAATCATATACCTTGAAAACATCAGCAAACCGCCACTTTTGTCATTTATTTTCCAATTAATCTTATTAAAATATGTAACATTTAGCACATTTAATCTCTGAAGCAAATCGTGTCTAAAAAATTGTAGACCAGTGTAATTGACTTCTTTGCAAAACATAATATAGAAATGAAAATTCAAGGAAGCAAAAAATAACAAGAAAAAGAAAAGAGTCATATTTGCAAAGGAGTGAGAAGAAGCATAGCTTATTAGCTCTCACCCCTTTGTCTAAACCAGCTATATATATATATATATATATATATATATATATATATATATACACACACACACACACACACACACACACACACATCCTCATATGCAATCATATACATATATATATATATATATATATATATATATATATATATATATATATACAATCATTTACATACACTTACACTTACATATACGTATACATACATACACATACATACATATACACACATATACATACACTTACATATACAAGATGACAAACTGTATTTTCCACCAATTATTTGTGTTAATAGGATTAGTGGATCAGCAGGTATTGAACCGTTTACATCAGTAGACGGTTGTGGTGTCCAGGGGCTGTTTGGGTCTTTATGGGTTAAACCTGATGCACAGATTAAATCAGTGTTGAAGTCCAGCTTTTTTCAACTGAGACAGCTGGATAAAGTTGGATCATTTCTTCCTCTGTATCATTTTGAGATTTTTAACCATGCTTTTATCACATTACTGTCAGACTACTGGAACGCACTTTATGTCGGGCTTAGTCAGACGTCACTCGCTCGATTGCAGCTGGTTCAAAACGCAGCTGTTCGACTTTTAACTGGTGCCAAAGAAATGGGACCATATCGACCCAATTTGAGCATCAATTCCCTGGCTCCCAATTCGTTTCCGAATTGATTTTAACATTTATTTATTTGTTTTTAACCCATAAAGACCCAGTGCTACTTTAGTGACTGTTCCCAGTTGAATGTTTCTCTCTATTTACCCTTTATTTACCCTTTCTTAAGTGATTTATCACCATTTGTTATAACATTATCCTCTGTATTCACATTTGTTTCAGTGAACATCGTGTATTTTCCTATAGTTAATTTACTGATCATGTAGATGTTGGTTAAAGCTAACAGTAAACTCTAAGGTTGTTTGATTAGAAACAGAGAAAACTGAAGAAAAAGTTACTTTTTTTTGGCAAAAATATCAATAACTGAATGTAAAATCCACTGTCATAGATCCAACTCCATGGGTTTTACTGGTGAATCAATGCTGTAGAAGATGACGGTGTTTCCATGGTAACTACAGAGCTTCTGAACATCCAAATGGGTCATATCTGATGACCATGAACAGATGACAAACTGTATTTTACACCAATTATTTACATGTAATAACTTATGGAGAAGTAAGATCTCAGTTTAATGTATATCAGATGTACGCATTTATTGAAATAAAACAACAGGCTGACATTCACACACTCAGAAAACACAGTGGCCAACATGTGCTCACACGATAAAAGTAGAGACACATGAGTAATAATGAAACTGAAAAAAACTGAGTTAACCATCACATCACCAACATGTATTGACATCAAAGTTGAACCAATAAAAACGAAACCTCTGCTACTTGGCAAACAGCTTTTGTGAAACACAAAAACAAGTCTGTATTTTTGTATCGGCGCTCACATCATATTTAGTCATTTTCTGCTAAAATACCTACGGAGTTTGCTTCTTTTCTTTAAAAGTGACTCCCACGCTGGGTTTTCTCCTCTTTTGTGTATGGAAATAAAGGTTCTTCAGATGAACTTGTGTGCAGGGACTGACTGTAAATATAAAAAAAAAAAAATCTGCTTTTTAAATCTAGTATCCCAAAAAATCTAGGAAGGTAATTCTGTGAGGTTATTATGTCAAAATAGAGAAAAACTAAAGTAAAAGTGAGTTTTTCAGTAACATATATCAGTGTCTAAAACCACTGTCATTTATCAAACTACATGGGTTTTATTATTGAATCAGTTTTGTAGAAGATGACGGTGTTTCCACGTTCATGACGAAGCCTCTGAACGTCCGAATAGGTCATATCTGATGACACTGAAAAGATGAAAAACTGCATTTTATTTGAATTATTTACATATATTGATAGAATTAGTGGTTGAAAAGTTATAAAACATTTTGGATCAGTAGATGCTTCTGGTCTCTGGTGGCTTTGAGGGTTGCATGAATAACAAAACACGAAGAAATTCAACAAAACTGTCTAAAAATATATCTAAATTAAGTTTGTATACATGTATGGAAATAAAGGTCCCTTAAACGAACTTGTGTGCAGTGACTGGCTGTAAATATAACATTTTTTTCTGTTTTTTTTTTTTTTTTTTTTAATCTATCATCCCAAAAAATCTAGGTAGATAATTCTGTGAGGTTATTATATCAAAACAGAGAAAAACTGAAGTAAAATTGAGTTTTCAGCAAAATATATCAGTGTCTAAAACCTCTGTCGTTTATCAAACTACATGGGTTTTATTATTGAATCAGTTCTGTAGAAGATGACGGTGTTTCCACGGTAACTACTCTCAACGAAACCTCTGAAGGTCCAAATGGGTCATATCTGATGACACTGAAAAGATGAAAAACTGCTTTTTACTTGAATTATTTTTATGTATTGATAGGAATTGTGGTTGAAAAATTATTAAACATGTTGGATCAGTAGATGCTTCTGATCACCAGTGGCTTTGAGGGTTACATTAATAAGAAAACACAAACAAATTCTACAAAAACTGTCTAAAAATATATCTAAATTAAGTTTGTGTACATCTATGGAAATAAAAGTCCCTTAAACAAACTTGTGTGCAGTGACTGGCTGTAAATATAACATTTTTTTTTCTGTTTCTTTTTTTTTTTTTTTAATCATCCCAAAAAATCTAGGAAGATGATTCTGTGAGGTTATTATATCAAAACAGAGAAAAACTAAAGTAAAAGTGAGTTTTCAGCAAAATATATAAGTGTCTAAAACCTCTGTCATTTATCAAACTACACATGTTTCCACGTTCACTTCCAAATGGGTCATATCTGATGACACTGAAAACATGAGAAACTGCATTTTACTGGAATTATTTACATGTATTGATAGGATTAATGGTTGAAAAGTTTAAAAACATGTCGGATCAGTAGATGATTTGCCCACCGATGACTTTGAAGGTTACACTGATAAGAAAGCACAAAAAAAATTCTACAAAAACTGTCTAAAAATATATATAAATTAAGTTTGTTTACATGTATGGAAATAAAGGTCCCTTAAATGAACTTGTGTGTAGTGACAGACTGTAAATATAATGATTTATTTTCTTATTTTTATTTATTTTTTACATATAATCCCAAAAAATCTATGAAGATAATTCTGTAAAGTTCTTGTGTTTGATATACACGAACGATTTTGTACTTGTCTGCTTGTGTTATTGCTGAATGCACGGTTTCACGCTTCAACAATGTGAAATAAGTTGTGTATCATCTGTGTTTGTGCTGAATATGTGCAGATACGTTGCGGTAAAGGCCTGTGAATGATCAGCGTTTTTAAAGTATGTTGTTATTTAATTTTGTAATTTTGCTCTGATAAGTTGTGTGACTTGGATGATGGTAAATGTATCAGTGTGAGTAAGCCTGTGTTTGTGTGTGTGTGTGTGCGTGTGTGTGTGTGTGTGTGTGTGTGTGTGTGTGTGTGTGTGTGTGTGTGTGTGTGTGGTGGGGAGGTGTTCCTGTGGCTCTGATTGACGTCAGCATGCCTGTATGTGGCTTCTGTTGACTTCCTGTCATAGCAGATGGGCTAAGTTTTTACTTCCTCCTTCAGAGCCACAGCTCATCAGGTGCTCTGAGTTGTATGTTTGTGTGTGAGTGTGTGTCACAGAGTTTGTGAAATGTATGTGTGTATCTGGTAAACCAGCGTCATAATGTGAAAAAGTGACCTTTACATGTTAGAGCAAACAAGGTTATCAGATACACTGGAGGTTAAAATCAACTTCATCAAACTACAGGGGCCTTGAGACATGAAGACTCTGTATATTTATATATTTATATATTTATGCACAACTTTTTTCCTTTTTTTTTTTTTTTTTTTTTATTCCATGTGCAACGTTGGTTCTGCGTTAACCCTTGAGGACCTACAGCTATTTTGGTGAATGACGTTTCCGCTGCATTTAAACCTCCCTAAGAGATTTGTACAGTTTGTAAAAGCCGGTAAATCAGCTGCAGCTGTGAAAAACTAACTGGAACGACAAACGCTGTGAGTCGGTCACTTTCCAGACTCAAATAAATAATAAAAAAAAAAAACACACGACAAACTTTAACATACGGCATTCACTATTCTGTATGAGAAGGGAATATGTCAAACTGCATAAATGAACATTAACCCTTTCATGCATAGTGGTCATTACAGTGGACAGATATTCTCCAGCTGTTCTCTTGTATGTTCATGGGTTTAGTTGTTTTAGTTCCATGTCCTCCTGAGACCCAGCAATGCATTTTTATCCTCTGTAGGGGACTAAAGTTTGACAGTTTTAATAATAATAATAAAAAAAAAATGCTGTTCATTGCAAAGGACATTCCATTAAAAAAATAAATAAATGAAAATAATTTTAAAAATGTATCTGAAAAAACTTGCATTTTGCAGTTTCCAGTCAAGATGACTGTTTAATTTAAAAAAGCTAAAGATTTTCACTTTACCGGATCTCAAGAGGATATCAACCAACACAGTGGACACTCATGCATCATCTACACGAGGGGTGTCAAACTCATTTTAGTTCAGGGGCCACATTCAGCTAAATTTGATCTGAAGTGGGCCGGACCAATAAAATTATAATATAATAATGTGTAAATAATGTCAACTCCAAACTTTTCTCTATGTTTTAGAGTGAAAAAAGTAAAATTACATTATGAAAATGTTTGCATCTACAAAATATCTTTTCAAACAATGTGAATAATATGAACAAACTGAAAAAATGTGTAATTTTAACAACATTATGCCTCAGTTTATCATTTACACATGTACATTATAACTTATAAATCACAGTGGATCTACAGATACACAAAACATTTAGTAACAGCTGGAATATTATTAAAGTTGCACTTACTTCTCTTAAGACATTTCAGGTTGTTCATATTTGTTTAGGTTATTCAGATATTTTTGCGAAATGATACTTTGTTTTAGTGTAAATACATGAAAACATTTACATTTACAAAGAGAAAAATTTGGAGTTGTGAGTATTTATAGGTTACTATGATCCACCTGAGACTGAATTGGTCTGAATGTGGAACCTAAACTAAAATGATTGTTAATATCTTATTGTCATTTTTGCATTTCACAAATTCATCCCAAAGGCCGGACTGGACCCTTTGGCAGGCCGGATCTGGCCCCCGGGCCGCATGTTTGACACCTATGATCTACACTGACATTCAAACCATTACTTTAACAGCTAATTTTCTCAAACAAAAAGTTTTTTGTTTTTTTTTGTTTTTTTGTAATGTATTATCTCCATGAAATGATTAAAAACTAGTATTGGAGTATGATTAAAATGTGAGAAAACATCAGATTAGCTGCATTAAAAATGTGTTTATTTCATAGTTTTCACACAGTATATCACTTTATGATGATGGGTTTTAAATATGTGTCTTTGCTTCAAAAATTTAACACATGGTGTCCAGCTGAGTGGACATTTTTGTAACTCAAAACATGATAAATAGATTCATAAAAAAAAAAAATTCAATTGCATTGTTTTTTTCATGCCTAAATAGGAATAAAAACACTCAGGAAAAAAATCTTGATTAAGGTTCTCATAATTCATGCATGAAAGGGTTAAACTGCATAAATGAACTTTAAATAGTGCAATGACATGTTAATTGTAGGTGTTTTGCTGTGCATTCTACTTTATTTGTCTATTTTTTATTCAAAATGGTTATTGACACAGTACTGTGGCACAAAATATGGGTTTGTCTATCACCGCAGAGGCCATCAGCCCCCTTGTTATGTAACATCCAGACTGGTAACTTACATCCTGAAAAAGTACCAAGGCAATCAGATATCAAATAGGTCAGTCTGAGACACAGTGGATATGTAGATCACTTGGTAATGTATCAGACTGTAATGTGGAAGATGCAGGTTTGATTTCCAGTTGGAGTATCTTTCTTTTTTTTCTTTTTTTCTAAAGATTTTCAAACAGGGGGTGGGGGGTGCCGGTAGGTAAATCTGACATTGACATAATGATATAAATCAGCCACTGGGACAACGTTCAGAGTGCAGAATTTGGAGCACAGCACTGAATACACTGAACTGACACAGAACTGAAGTCATACAGCACACTACTGCATGTATCTAACATGTAGCTCCGCCCACCTTCTCCAGCCTCCAGAGCACAGAACACCATAAAACAACATATAGAGCAGGGGTGTCACACTCATTTTAGTTCAGGGGTCACATACAGCCTAATATGATATAAAGTGGGCCGGACCAGTAAAATAATATAAATAATAGGATAAGAACTGTTAAATAATGTCAACTCTAAAGTTTTCTCTATGTCTTTGAGTAGAAAAAGTCACATTCCGTGATGAAAATGTTTACGTCTACAAACAGTACTTGATTTTTTTGAAAGATTTCCAAAAATATTCTAAGGCACACTGTAGGAGTTGTGTAAAAATAAAATGCCTTTATTACTCCATGGGAATCATTTAAAATACAGCCAAGGTGTTGTGACCTCTGGTCCTTCATCAGGGCTTTTTTCACCAATGAGTTACACACCTTCACACAATCACTTTAATGAACTGAATGAGGGAGATGTGAGGGGGAAGACAGAAATAAATAAATAAATGAATAAATAAAGATTTTAAAAAATGCAACAAAAAAAAAAAAATCAATAAATCAAAATAAAAAATATAAATAAAAAAAATACAAATAAAAAATAATGTTAATGTTAAAATATTTATTTATTTATTTATTTATTTATTTATTTATTTCAACACCATGTCCAAGGTATTTTCAAAAACTATTGACATTTCACCACACATTGCTATTTTTGATCTCCTGGATGAGTATACCCAATACTCTGCAAAAGAGTTAGAAGTAATAGCTTTTACCTCCCTGATTGCTAAACGCCACCTCCTCCTTATTTGGAAATCTACAATAGCCCCCTCCAGTCCACAATGGATTAATGAGGTAATGTCTTTTTTAAAAGTAGAGAAAATTAGATATTCGAAGCGAGGAAACTTGAACAAATTCTATAATAAATGGCAAATGTTTATGGATTTTTTTTGAGACAATGTAATTCCCTTCCCCCTCCCTTTTTTTAAAAAATAATTATTCATTTATTTTCTTATGTTTATGTCACTAGTTTAATTATCTTATCCAGACGATGTCTTAGTTTTCTTTTCATTGTATTGTACATCTGGCTTCATTGTTATTTGTTACAAAAAAAAAAAAAATGCAAATCCGAAAGTAATGATGTTTACCAGCCTGGTTAATGTTGACATCAGTGTGCCATGGTGTTGGCAAGTACCTTTTGTTTTCTTGTATGCACATCAATAAAAATATGACACAAAAAAATGTTCAAAAAAAAAAAACGCAACCAAGACAGGACATTGATTTTTATTACTGACTGACATGTGTTTCTTTTGTATATTACATGCCCCCCCCCCCCCCCCCCGCCGTGTTATGATGATGTAAAGTAAATATTGTACAACACTGTACATAAATCTCTTTGTCACTTGGTGTCGCTTCAATAAAGGTTAAAAATAAATAAATAAATAAATAAATAAAAATATATATTAAAATAAAACACATAAATTAAAAAAATATAAATTAAAAATAATAATAATACAAATTAAAAATCCAAAAAAATCCCACACTCCTAAGGTTAGGTCCCACTATTAGTAGCACATGCTCAAATACAGTACACTTTAAAATCTTGTTTAATTCATGTTTTCATGCGAACTCATCATCAGTTCCACAGAACATTCTATTCTTTTGCTCGAAATAAATAAATAAATAAATAAATAAATAAATAAAAATGTTAAAATATATAAATAAAAAATAATGTTCAAAAAAAAAAAAAAAAAAACACAACCAGGACAGGACATTGATTTGTATTACTGACTGACATGTGTTTCTTTTGTATATCACATGCCCCCCCCCCCGCCACGTTATGATGATGTAATGTAAATATTGTACAACACTGTACATAAATCTCTTTGTCACTTGGTGTCGCTTCAATAAAGGTTAAAAAAAAATTAAAAACAAATAAAAATATATATTCAAATAAAACATATAAATTAAAAATAATAATAATAATACAAATTAAAAATCCAAAAAAATCCCATACTCCTAAGGTTAGGTCCCACTATTAGTAGCACATGCTCAAATACAGTACACTTTAAAATCTTGTTTAATTCATGTTTTCATGCGAACTCATTATCAGTTCCACAGAACATTCTATTCTTTTGCTCGAAATAAATAAATAAATAAATATATGAATGAATGAATGAATGAAATGAAGCCTTCCATTCAACCTCCTCGCTTCTGTACCGTCACCATCCACCTGAAAATATCCCCTGAACTCCTCCGCCTGTTTTCCCATGATCTCAGGCCACATCCTCCCTGCAGATCAACATGTTTTTTTTTCTCCTCCGCCGTTCCAGCCTTCTCTTTATTTTTCTCCTTTCATTCAGCCGTTTGTCTCTCTCTCTCTCTCTCTCTCTCTCTCTCTCTCTCTCTCTCCATCAGCGAAGGGATGGGAGGGGGGGGAGGGCAGGAAGTGAGAGGCAGGAAGAGAAGATCAGATTGTTCCTGTTTTGCTGTCTCTAACTGTTGTAACTTGACGGAAGCCAGAAGGAACTGTGTAGATGAGGTGTGATTGTGTCGGTGTCGGTGTGTGTTCGAGCGTCTGTGTCAGCTCACCAGAGAAAAATAGGATGCGGAGAGACAAAGGCCCATTGTGTGTGCCCACACACACTGCACAAACATGCACACGCTGACACAATGACATAATACGCAAATACCTGCACTTACTGCACACTCACTGCACTGCACACAGGTGAAGGCGCTTTAACCTTTTTTCGGGTGCACATTCATTCTCAAACGCTGATAAACAGTAGAAAGGAAATTCGACAAACCGCATATTTTGCATAGTTTGAGTTCCAGTCGTGACTCAAAATTAGTCACTGGATTAAAGCAAGTGCATGTATCAGCTCAGAGTAATTCAGAAGCACCAACAATGGTCACTTCCACCGTATTGTTGAGTAATATTGTACTTGTAAATATCTATTGTGCTTAACGATTGTATTTCATAATATTGCAACAGAAGCCAGAGTATAAAGTGCTTGTTTAGTTTTGGGCACTTTTGCAACGTTAATTTCACTGTTAAATGTAAGGTCATTAAGTGGAGAATAGAATAGAATAGAATAGAATAGAATAGAATAGAATAGAATAGAATAGAATAGAATAGAATAGACTTTATTTGCCATGTGCACAAATACATAGCAGTATAGGTACATTGGAATTATTGTGCATTTCCCTGAGTCACAGAGTTAGAAAAAGATAAAGATATGACAAAAAAGACAGATACAAAACATAAACACAGCTAAAGCATATAAAAAACACTTATTGCACAGACGAGCACAAATACACATTTGTAAAATAGAGTATTATTAAAAAATAATAATAACTAGAAGCACTCGGAGAGCGCAGACCTCCGCCAAGGCTGATCAGTGGCCCCCCCGTGGGCCCCCCCTCCCCCGATCACCACCAAAATTTAATCTTTTCTTCCTTATCCCATTTCCAACAAACCCTGAAAATTTCATCCAAATCTGTCCATAACTTTTTGAGTTATGTTGCACACTAACGGACAGACAAACAAACAAACAAACAAACCCTGGCAAAAACATAACCTCCTTGGCGGAGGTAATAACACTGGTCAACAACAAATTTATTGTTGAAGTTTTTTGAGCTGATTTAGGATCATTTTGGTGTGCTGAATCCAAAAATCACATTCATTTTGCTCAATCAGGTCAACTTTCTGAACTCTGCTACATATTGGCTTTTTAACATTTTTGCTTACATTTATGGGCATTTTCACATCATATGATACAAAATTCTTTCATATTTCTTGCAATAAACGAGTTCTGAAGATTTTACTTTTGCCAATTTATGATTAATGGGTTTTTTAATATTACAGGTGAATGAAATGGCTTCGACTAGAAGATCTTGCAAAAATAAGCCTGACGTATTCTGCTACATCTGCGGTGAATACACCATTGTACCTAACAGGAATGAAGTGATCAAATGTTGTTTTTTTTTTCTCTTAAAACCTATTTTGGGTGAGAACTATATAAAAAATCAACTGATAAAGTCACAAAAATGTAATCAATTTTGTGAGAAGATCAAATTTTTCCAAATCCAATTAGCAAAAAAACCTGACCTGATTGAGAAAAACAGATGTCATTTTTGGATTTAGCGGTGCAAAATGGTCCTAATTCAGTTAAAAAAACCTAGAAAACTTGCAAAAAACATTGTTTTGTAACCCGCTGTAATAATAATGATAAGAGTACTGAGAGGTAACAACAAGTTACTGCACATTTGAATTAAAAGTACAGGGACGTAGAGCAGGTAAAATTTAAAAAAAAAAAAAAAAACTTGGTCAATGTCAAGCATGCGTCATCACACTTCAACCTGGCTAAAAAAAAAAGAAAAGAATCCCACACTTAATATTTTACTAGATCATTTTTAGCTTTTTTTTTATAGTGGCAACACGTATACTGGGTTTCTGGTTAAATTCAAAGAAAATGTGAAATTGTCAGATTATAGAATCAAATTATTAATATGCTGGATTACACTGGGTTACAAAAAAATGTTTTTTGCAAGTTGTCTAGGTTTTTTCAACTGAATCAGGACCATTTTGCACCGCTAAATCCAAAAATGACATCTGTTTTTCTCAATCCGGTCAGGTTTTTTTGCTAATTGGATTTTGAAAAATTTGATCTTCTCACAAAATATAATAATTAATACCAAAATAAGATTGGTAAGCACACTTTATGAAACTTGTGACTGGATTCCTGTTAGGTACAATGGTGTATTCACCGCAGATGTAGCAGAATACATCAGGCTTATTTTTGCAAGATCTTCTAGTCCAAGCCATTTCATTCACCTGTAATATTAAAAAAAACATTAATCATAAATTGGCAAAAGTAAAATCTTCACAACTTGTTTATTGCAAGAAATATGAAAGAATTTTGTATCATATGATGTGAAAATGCCCATAAATGTAAGCAAAAATGTTAAAAAGCCAATATGTAGCATAGTTCAGAAAGTTGACCTGATTGAGCAAAATGAATGTGATTTTTGGATTCAGCACACCAAAATGATCCTAAATCAGCTCAAAAAACTTCAACAATAAATTTGTTGTTGACCAGTGTAATCGAATAACCATAAAGTATTTGAGAGCTGTCTTTGCAGAAGCACACCTTTAATATATATTCCACAACAACCTTTCATGTTGCATTAACAAGATCAGAGCTATAACCTAATGTCGGCTTTTGATGAAAAATGGCTGAATAGGATCCTAAACTGAAGCTGCAGACATACATTCAACTGAAAAACACATAGAAAAGTTTATGTCAGCGCAAACTGGACCAGGAATCAAAGGTCCTTAATTGCTCAGTTGCGTACAGGAATCCTTCCCTTGGCTTTTGAAACTGGGACATTTATCCAAATCCCAGAAGAAAACAGACTTTGTGGACTGTGTGATTTGGGGGAAGTGGAAAATGAATCACATTTTCTTTTGTATTGTCCTCTATATGATGAACTGAGAGCCTCTTTGTTTAACGCAGTGTTTTTCAACCTTGGGGTCGCCTGGAATTCAAATGGGGTCGCCTGAAATTTCTAGTAATTGATAAAAAAAAATAAAAATAAAAACTTACTAATACAAAATATATGGTGAGATGACAGAGACAATCCGAAAACATAAAAGACATGACAAACTGTGAGTGTGAAACTGCAGCACTGTGGTTCTGTTTATCTGTCAAATGTTCATTGTGGTCAGTTTCAGATGCTGCAGCTCTTTCATAATTCATAGTTTGAGTTCTTGTTTGTTCAGTATTAATTGTCAGCCTTGTAAATCCAAGATGGACTGACCAAGGAAAATCCAATTCTCACTTTGTGCAGTAATCTACACCTGGCTTTTCTGCCTTCGTCCAGAATAATATACATTATATAGACTAAATGTCGTCTAAAATTAACCTTTATTTGCAACATAGTATAGCAAACTATTACATGATCAAAAACAAATTAATTTTAGCACAAAAAAAAAACAAGTCTCCATTCTGAATGTCTGGGGTCACCAGAAATTTGCGATGTTAAAATGGGGTCACGGGCCAAAAAAGGTTGGAAACCACTGGATTAATGAGATGTTTATCCAGAATCCTGATATGTTCTGGAGCACTGATGATGACAAGATGAAATGGTTGTTTAGTTCAAATGCATATAAATTAGCATTATTTGTTTGTAAAGCCTGGAAAAGGGTGCAGATGTGTTTGTTTAAATAGTTTAGTCTTGTTTATATCTATTTGTGCCCTGCATCTGTGTGTTATTTATGCAGTAAATTATATATATTTTTCAAATCGGATTTTTTTTTTTTTTTTTTTTGTGTGTGTTTTCTGTCCTTTTATGTTTTTATAGTAGGTTAAATTGAAAAAAAATAATAGACAGATGATATAGATGAAATTTTGCTGAAAAAACAGATCCCAAACATGGGCATAGTAAACATTTGTTTAAATAGTATATAAAGGCAAAATCAAAAGTGCTGAAAAACCCACAAAAAAGGCTCAGACCACTAAGGGTTAATATTTGAATGTTTCTGCCAAGAGAAAATACATTGTGCCAATTATTTTATTTATTTATTTATTTTATTTATTTATTTTTAATTTTTTACATACAACTTGGTTAAGTTATTTCAGTGTGTGTATTAATACTTTTTGAACATTTTGAGCACAATTTCAACAATACTGCGATGATAATGATAACCGTGATAATTTTGGTCACAATAACCATGATATGAAATTTTGGTAACACTTTACTTGAAGGTCTAGTTTATAATGCATTAAGCGCACATTCATAAGACATTATAATGCATGTATAATGCATTATAAAAGTCATTACAACAGTTTATGATCATGCACAACAACTTATACCAAGGTTAATAAAGTATTATAAGTGTAGGCATAATGTATTAGAAATTCAGCTTTCATAATGTTTTATACCTCCATACCAAAGCAGTGTGAAGGAATTTATTTTTTTAGGTGGGGAACTTTTGTTAGGTTTTGTCACTGGTCCCTATACCCATCTATTTTAGGGATTTCATATTTATTAAAAAAAAAAAGTATGTGTTTGAATTAACAAAGATTTAGAGCTGCCACATTATTTTTTATTTATGTATAAAGCAACATGTAACACTTCTATTTACTGTCTCTGTTCTTTTAATGTTTTGTTTTTGCAAAATAAAGAGTTATTAAGAACACTTTGATGTATAATTTTTGATTTACACTTTACTTAGAGCCAGCAGATGCTGCTCATAAGTCATCATACTTGTGTTACATCATACAATTGATAATGTGTTCTGTAACCCAGGACCTGAGATTCTTCCTATAAACACTGTTGTCACTTTGGTATGGATGTATAAAACATCATGAAAGCTGAATTTATAATACATTCTGCCTACACTTATAATACTTTATTAACCTTGGTATAAGTTGTTGTACATAATCATAAACTGTTGTAATGACTTTTATAATGCATTATAAATGCCTTATAATGTCTTATGAATGTGCGCTTAATGCATTATAAACTAGACCCTCAAGTAAAGTGTTACCGAAATGTTCATATCGTTACATCCCTCGCTGCAATAAACGCATTAATTTCCATCCATTTATTTTTATCGAGATCTTGTATTGATGAGAGATCGAGGTCAGTCAGACCACTTTGTAAAGTCGGATCCTGATGAATCCTGGTATTGTCTCCTCTTTATGCTCTCTGACGGTTGTTTCAGATATGAGAAGCTACTCACTGTCAGGGTTCCTACAGGTTTCTACGAGTTAAATTTAAGACCTTTTAAAACCCCACCAGAACCCTGCACAGCATCATTTAGGGTTAAATAAGCTTTTTCCAGCTGAAACATGTTAATCATTGCTGTAATTATCCAGTGGAAGAATCTGAACTACTTGCTGAGTTAAATCCACGTGGGGAATTTTTTTTTAATTTTATTTTTTTTTGCCAGGTTGTGCAGAATTTCCGCTCGAACCATCCTGTTATATATTAGCACAGGATTAAATTGTAAGAATCAGTTACAGTCTCCTGGACCGAGGCCACAGCGAGTCGATGGAAGGAGACAGCGAGATTAAAAACAGATATTTTCATAACATGTGTTTCAGATTTATTTTTGCACTCTGATGTTATTTATGAGGCAGGTCCTTAATGTAGAGACTGACAAATGCCTATATGTGGTCATTAGAACTGTACTAAACCCACAGACCTAATCTTGGACTCAGAATTGTGCACAGAACTGTATATATTTTGCAGCCCATGCATTCCAGTTGATTTTGTCTTAATCATCAGTACAACATAGACAGCCGCCTTTTGTGTAAGAAATCATCTATATTATAAAAGGGAAGTGACTCTGTTTGTGTGTGTGTGTGTTTGTGTGTGTGTCTCAGGCATTACACAAAATCTGAAAAGAGATGACTGCTGCAGTTTGGTATATTTAAGTATTTTTGGTCAAGGAAGAGACTAGTGAAAACGGCAAGTTGATAGGACCAATATTTTGGGAGATATTTGTAATTTTGGAATACAATAGCCTTACTATCACGTTGCTATGCCCAGAATCACATGAACGCTTTGGCGGTGACTGATGGACAAATGCGGTACAGCATGCGTGAATGCACAACAAATATCCAGGATGTTGCCCCTCAAGGTCAGGATGGTGATTTTATGAAAAAAAAAAAAAAAAACACCCCCCCTTTTCACATCCCACCCTGGGTATTGACAACGATGAAGTCTAGGTTCTAGAAAAAATTATCCACTATAAGAAAAAAAAAAGGTTAAAGTTAGGACTGGGTGTTAAATGGTTAAGGTTAGGGTGTAGTTGGGGTTAGTTTTCATTGGTAAATGGCCGTTGTATGCACTGTGTGAAGGTTTGTTGCTAAGCTAATGCTAACACGAAAAGCTTTTTTTGTTTCAAACAGTGGATAATTTATTAGGCTGTTCTCTTTTTTTCTTATAGTAGATAATTTTTTGGGCTGTTCTCTTTTTTTTCTTACAGTGGATAATTTTTTGGGCTAGTGGATCCTTTTTTGGGCTGTTCTCTTTTTTTTCTTATAGTGGATACTTTTTTGGGCTAGTGGATAATTTTTTTGGGCTGTTCTCTTTTTTTCTTACAGTGGATAATTTTTTTTGGGCTTTTCTCTTTTTTTCTTACAGTGGATAATTTTTTGGGCTAGTGGATCATTTTTTGGGCTGTTCTCTGTTTTTTATAGTGGGTAGTTTTTTTTGGCTAGTGGATAATTTTTTGGGTTGTTCTCTTTTGTTTCATATAGTGGATACTTTTTTGGGCTAGTGGATAATTTTTTGGGCTGTTCTCTTTTTTTTTTTCTTATAGTGGATACTTTTTTGGGCTAGTGGAGAATTTTTTGGGCTCTTCTCTTTTTTTCTTACAGTGGATAATTTTTTTTGGGCTGTTCTCTTTTTTTTTTTCTTACAGTGGATAATTTTTTGGGCTAGTGGATAATTTTTGGAGGCTGTTCTCTTTTTTTCTTATAGTAGATAATTTTTTGGGCTGTTCTCTTTTTTTCTTATAGTTGATAATTTTTTTGGGCCAGTGGATAATTTTTTGGGCTGTTCTCTTTTTTTTCTTATAGTGGATAATTTTTTGGGCTGTTCTCTTTTTTCTTATAGTGGATAATTTTTGGGGCTGTTCTCTTTTTTTCTTATAATAGATAATTTTTTGGGCTAGTGGATAATTTTTTGGGCTGTTCTCTGTTTTTTTTCCTATCGTGGATCATTTTTTTGGCTGTTCTCTTTTTCTTACAGTGGATAATTTTTTGGGCTACAGGATCATTTTTTGGGCTAGTGGATCATTTTTTGGGCTGTTCTCTTTTTTTCTTATATCATAATTTTTTGGGCTGTTTTCGTTTTTACTTACAGTAGATAATTTTTGGGCTGTTCTCTTTTTTTTTCTTAGTGGATCATTTTTTGGGCTGTTCTCTTTTTTTCTTATAGCAGATAATTTTTTGGGCTTTTCTCTTGTTTTTCTTGTAGTGGATAATTTTTTGGGCTGTTGCACCTCTGGATCACCACAGTTAATGCTAGCTCCTTTGTGAGACGTCCCATACCAAGGTGGTATTTAAGTGTTTTATGTGTGTGTTCCAGTTCAAGTACAAATGTGACAAATGACCTCTACATAAACGTTCTGTACATTTAGTTCAGTTATATTTACACTTCATTCGTGCTTTCCAGCTGCTTTTGTTGTATCAGTATAATATCTGTACTCACCTTAATTATTTACAGTACAGTTAAAACCCTCAAACACTGAAGTGTGTGTGTATTGAGGGCATGTTATGCAACCAGAGGCAACTCTATCACTGTATCAGGTCCCGCCCTTAACTTTATACCATTCAGTGGCGAGTGGAAATATAGAGTGGTACACGATCTTGATCAAATGTTTGCCAGCACCTCCTGTTCTACTGTTTCACCCTCAGATCTTTTGAGCGTGCAGTGTAAACGGACAAACTGTCCTGTACCTGTTTCGCCAAATGTTTTTTTTGTGCCGTAGCTCACTGTACCTTTTTCTATGCATGATAGGAAAAGTACTGTTCAATGTTTTGTTATTTTCTCACGAGATAAAGTCAGAGATGGTGCAGATACTCAAACACACACGACACATCATTCAAAGTAATCTAAATGACTAAAACAAATGCACTTTAATGGTCTAATACGACACGTTTCTGCATATAATCGAAGACGAATTAAAGAATAACTTCAGTTATTTGCACATAAGTAGATTGCATTGCAAATATCATTGAATGCAAATAAATCCTTAAGCTTCTTGTATAAAACTATGACAGTTTAGCTTGTAGATGTTTGCATTTTTCCACACTCATGTTACTGTGTTTAACCCTTTCATGCATGAATTCTTAATAAATGAGTGGGATTTTTTACATAAATCATATCCAGTTGGATTTCTTCAATATCCTGTTAAGACCCAGCAATGCTTTTTGTCCGTTGTAGGGGACAAGAGTTTCAGAGTTTAAAAAAAAAAATGCTATCCAGTGAAATGGACATTCCAAAAAAAAAAAAAAAAAAAACAATAAATAAACTAGAAGCACTCAGAGAGCGCAGACCTCCGCCAAGGCTGATCAGTGCCCCCCCCCCCCCCCCCCCCCCCCGTGGGCCCCCCCACCCCCGATAACCACCAAAATTTAATCATTTCTTCCTTATCCCATTTCCAACAAACCCTGAAACTTTCATCCAAATCTGTCCAGAACTTTTTGAGTTATGTTGCTCACTAACGATCAGTGCCCCCCCCCCCCCCCCCCCCCGTGGGCCCCCCCACCCCCGATCACCACCAAAATTTAATCATTTCTTCCTTATCCCATTTCCAACAAACCCTGAAAATTTCATCCAAATCTGTCCTTAACTTTTTGAGTTATGTTGCACACTAACGGACAGACAAACAAACAGACAGACAAACAAACAAACAAACCCTGGCAAAAACATAACCTCCTTGGCGGAGGTAATAAAAGTTATAAATTAAAATGTATCTGAAGAAACGGTTGATATTTCAGTCACGTTTTTCTACTGTTGCATTTTGCTGTTTCCAATCAACACAATTACTTAATGTAAAAAAGCCAAAACTTTTACTTTCCTGGTCTTAGAATGATGTCTTATTACTTCAGTATAATACACTGCTGTTCATTATAGTGGATCCCATGCATCAGTAGTTTAATATGTGATAGTAGCATTAAGTATGTAATATGTTATGGTATTTTTAAGCATAAATACGGGGCTGCTGTGGCTCAGTTGGTAGAGTGGGTCGTCCAAAGACCAAAGGGTCAGCGGTTCGAATCCTGGCTGTGTCCTTGGGCAAGACACTGAACCCTAAATTGCTCCTAGTAGCAGCCGCCCACTGGTGTATGAGTGTGTGTGTGTGTGTGTGTGTGTGTGTGTGTGAATGGGTGAATGTGAGGAACTGTAAAGCGCTTTGGGCACCATGAAAGTGTAGAAAATGCACTATATAAGTTCAATCCATTTACCATAAACACATACGTAAATCTCTTTCCATTAACTCTTTCATGCATAGTGGTCACTACAGTGGACAGCTATTCTCCAGCTGTTCTCTTGTATATTCATAGGTTATGTTGTTTTAGTTCCATATCAGACAACACAGTGGATACTTACCCATACACTGACATTCATACTGTTACTGTAATTTTGCTGTTCTTGATAAACCTGATCTGTAGTAACATGCTTTAAATCGGTTGCTAATTGTTATTAGACTATAATTAACAGTTTTTGTAATCAAAAAGGTTTTTTTTTTTTTTTTTTTTTGCATATTATCTCCATGAAGTTAGTAATAACTAGTATATGTTAAAATGTGAGAAAACACCAGATTGTGTGCATGAAAAATGTTTTTGTTTCATAGTTTTTCTTCTTCCAACTCCTTTTCGAGTATAGATGAATGATTTTGGAATTTTGAATTTGCATGTGTTCTGTAAATGCTCGAAATAAACAAAAATAATGAATGAATGAACAGTTTTCACACAGTATATGACGTTCTGATGATGGGTTTTAAATACATGTTTCTTTGCCTCAAAAATTAAATGCATGGTGTCCAGTTGAGTGGACGTGTTTGTAACTCCATGAAAAACAGGTTCATAAAAAAAAAAAAAAAAAAAAAAAAAAATCAATTGCATTGTTTTTTTTATGCCTAAAGAGGAATAAAAACACTCAGGAGAAAAATCTCGACTAAGGTTTTTATAATTCGTGCATGAAAGGGTAAGAGAAGATATCGCTGCTCAAATGTCAAATGTAACTCATATCCACTGTGGTGAATGTGAGTCAGTGATTAGGATCTGGGAAACTTCAGTCACTGAGAAAAAAGGACAAAAAACATCAATCAGTCAATGAATGAATGAATCAGTCAATCAATTTTTATTTGTAAAACGCTTTATAACAACCAAAACTGACCAAAGTGCTGTACAATAGAAAAATAAAGATAAAAGCATCACAAATAAATAACAATAACAACAAGAAAAGCACTCGATCACCACCAAAATTTAACCATTTCTTCCTTGTGCCAGTATCAACATTTCCTGAAAATTTCATGAAAATCCGTCCGCAACTTTTTGAGTTATCTTGCTAACAAACAAACAAATACGCACGTACACACACACACACACACACACACACGCAAACACACAAAGCAAAGCGATCACAATATCTCCTGGTAGAGGTAACAATACAGTGTAGTGTATATAACTGTATTGTATTTGTATTGTATTGTATTGATGTATTTATTTCGAACATGAATGTTAAACAGAAGAAAATAAATAAACAAAACACTTAAACATAAGACGTATAATACATATTCGAAAAGGAGTGAGAAGAAGTACAACTTATAAACTCCCACCCCTTCTCCTTATATAATTAATAACAATAATAACCTTCCTCATCTAATCATATCTATACACTATGCCATAATATGACTGATACTTACTAGTAAATAATTAGGTTTCTGGCTTCATATTATTATGAACAAATATAATATGATTTACATAAACACATAATACAATAACACATATATGTAAATACATATTCATACACAGATCTATACACACATATACACACACATACCGCATACTTGTACATCTTTATCACACCCAGTGATCCCCAAGCCCTCCCTCCTCCCTGTACCTCTGAAAAATTGTGTCTTTGTACCTCTTTTTTAATTCTTTCATGCTTGGACGTTGCTTTAACTCTATTTTAAATCTGTTCCACAGTCTCACCCCGCTGACAGAAACACAAAAAAACTTCTTAGTCGTGCGTATTAAGGGAATTTTTACCCCCCCCCCCCCCCCCCCCCATGAATACTGAATAATTTCTGTGTATTTGTTGGTAAAAGATTATTTTTAGCTTTGTACATTATTTGAGCTGTTTGATCGTCCACAATGTCTGTGAACTTGAGTAATTTGGACTGTAAGAATAATGAGTTTGTGTGTTCCTGGTAGCCAACGTTATGAATGATCCGTATTGCTCTTTTTTGAATAATAGTTAGTGGCTGTAGTGAGGTCTTGTAGTTGTTGCCCCAGATCTAAGCACAGTACTGTAAATATGGTGAAACTAGGGAACAGTATAGAGTGTGAAGTGACTTCTGATCCAAAACCTTCTTTGCTTATAACCTAAAAATCAGCTAAAATTAACATTTATTTGCAACATTGTATAGAAAACTGTTACATGATCAAAAACAAATTAATTTTAGCAAAAAAAAAACAAAAAAAAAGTCTCTGTTTTGAATGTCTGGGGTCGCCAGAAATTTATGATGTTAAAATGGGGTCTCGAGTCAAAAAAAAGTTGGGAACCACTGCATTAAAAACTGTCTGCTGCAGTAAAGGGTTAATAATGAAAGTATGAAGCTATTTATCGTCACTGAACCATCATCATTCACACTTACAAACAGGTCGGTGAAGTCTGCTTGCACATGTGTTGAAAGTTCCACAGAACAGAAAGCCAATGACCCATATCAGATGTTTTGTGTCACAATGTCAGTAGAAAGCGGGAAGTATTCTGCCCCGTTTCGCGGGTATTTCGCTGTGAGAACCTCGCAGAGCTTTGACCTGCCTTCCTGGTCAAGTTGTTGTCTGTGGTGAAATGCTGTCATACAGGATGCATGTCAGGCAAAGGGCTCTTGAACTTTCTCAACCTTTTTCACTTACTCAGTATATATATGTGTGTGTGTGTGTGTGTATTTTGTGGAAAGGTGTCAACGAGTTGGCTTTTTAACTCCCATTGTATTTTGTGTCCCTTTCTATTGTGTAGGTGTTTTCGTACGAGGCGAGGAGGCCCCCCATGACATTTTCCCGAAATGAAACGCGACGTGTTGTTTCAAAGCTTGAAGTCGGTGTTTGGTCAACACTAAACAATATGCGTGCATTAACTGTATAGGCGAAAGGTGTTTGGACAATATGAAAGTATTATGCAACAGGTTAAAAACAGCACACTGTGTACACGGTGTGTTGCACAAAATGTAATGTTATGATCGGTCTTTTCAGTATTTTTCCCTTTTGTCTCAGTCTGATTGGGAAACAGCCAGGTCTTAGATAACTGCTGGTTTTAAAAACAGAACTGGATAAAGATATCACAGCTGCTATATTTAGAAATCGACGCCTTCTGAGGGAATTTTACTGACTGACACTGTTTTCAACTTCACATGAGCTTTTACTTGTGTTTTAGTAGAGCTTACTGTTTAAGTAGGGCTGCACAGTTAATCAAATATTAATCATGATTTCAGCTTGTACAGTTATATAACCGCTGCACTTTACATGTCTGTTGAGTGTCTGGTGATTATTTATTTATTTATTTATTTATTTTGCCAATGTATTTTTTATTCATTTTTAGTTTTCCAAACATGCCCAAAAAAAAGACAAACACTGAGACATATAACAGAGGAATAAGGCACCATAGAAGAAAAAAAAAAATAAAAAAAATTAAAATTAAAATAAATAAATAAAAAATAATTTAAAAAAAGGGTTCCACTGTGAAATCACAAACTGTTTGTACACAAAACACATTAACCGGAGTCAAGGTGCATTGTCAGCTGTTCTACATAAGAAATGAAAGGTTGCCATACCACCTTAAACTTCCCTATTGATCCCTTCAATGTGTATCTAATTTTTTCCATTTTTAGAAAAAACATGACATCACATATCCATCTGCCAAAGGAGGGGGGTTTGTTATTCTTCCAATTTAAAAGAATGAGTCTCGGTGCTAAAAGGGAGGAGTAGGCGATACTATTTAATTGTGGCCTTTGTAGAGGGAGATCTTCTAATGGTACACCAAAAAGTCCGATAAAAGGGCACGGAGCAATGGTCCGACCTGAAATTATTGAATATACTTCAAATATAGAGTCTGGTGATAATTTAGATCAGGGGCAACATTCAGCTGCAGTTTGATCGATCAGTGAAATAATAGGATAAAAACCTTTAAACATGACACATTTTTGTCTTTGTTCTAGTGCAAAAAATTAAAATTAAATGATGAAAACATTTACAGACTCACTGGTTTACAGTTTTGATTTGTTTTTGAGTTTTTAAAGATCTGCCTCAGATTAAAATGTACTAAATCTTACTCACTATGGATGGATGGATGGATGGATGGATGGATGGATGGATGGATGGATGGATGGATGGATGGATGGATGGATGGATGGATAGATAGATAGATAGATAGATAGATAGATAGATAGATAGATAGATAGATAGATAGATAGATAGATAGATAGATAGATAGATAGATAGATAGATAGATAGATAGATAGATAGATAGATACTTTATTGATCCTTTGCAGGAAATTGTTTGTTACTACAGCAGCAGTACAAACAGTACAAGCAAAAAACACACTGACCCATTATAAAAGACACCCACACACAATTAATTGTATTTAATTAGATGAATTAGAAAACAAATTATTAAAAAAAAGTGCTGGTTAGCTGATGTTTTCAATATACACGCTGGAAAAAAAAAAAAAAATCTTCTTCTATTGGCCTTTTTTCCTCTTTTTTTTAATGTTGCTTTCATGTATTTAGTGTGTTTCATACTGACAGTCAATGAAATTATCCTATTTTTTTTTTTTTTAAACAAAACTGACATGTTTGGACATTTTGAAATATATTCATTAAGTTTAGACACGCACTGCAAAAATCAAAATCTTACCAAGTGTATTTTTGTCATTTCTAGTCCAAATTTCTCATCACACTTAAAATAAGACATAATCACCAAAAGAGTAACTTTTCAGTGAGACATAAGAACTTATTTTTAGACAACAGATCTTGAAAATCTGCTCAAAGTTGCTTAATTCATGCAAAAATATCTTGTATTAATTTTTTATTACTTGTTTTTAGAGGGGTATTTTTTTCCAGTGTAGGATAAAGTGTTATTACCCTGAAGCATTATTACCCCGCCATCCCCCAATGGGGAGGCAAGTATTGTTTTTGGCTCAGTTTGTTTGTTTGTTAACACTCTAGCAGCAAAACTATTGGTTGAATTCATACCAAACTGTTGTTATAGATTGCCAGTGACCCAGAATAGATGTCATTACATTTTGGGAAATGTAGGTCAAAGTTCAAATTTTTTATGCATTTTTTAAATCTTTTTTTTTCTCCATGTACTTATAATGGGCAAAATTTCAAATGTCTATAAAAACATCAATTTTGTTCCAATTTACTTCAAACTCAACACATATATAGAGACAATTAACATGATGACATCAGCTGGATCGATGCCAACATAAGCTACAATACGTGCGAGGGGCGGGGTTTGTTGTGCCTGGCACCACTTGTTTCACATATATATTGGTTCGTCTACATTTATACAATAGATTAATGAATGTTTCAGTTAAAGAACCTGTAAAGTGAATGTATTATAATGTACAGACAATGTTTTGAAGTAGATCTGTAGCTCTGAGACAAACATTCCTTTGGTGTTAAACCCATTCTCTCATTAATTCTCACAATTTCACATTTTGACTCGAGACGACAACCGACCACCATTTTTGACTTAAATTTTCTTTATTAGTGACTCGACACATGAACAAGAGAGACATTTTTTGAATGTCATTAGGTTTTTATGCTATTATTTTACTGGTCAGTGTATGTTGCCGCTGAATAAAATAATGTTAACCCCCCCTATATAAACATGAGAGTTTCGGAACATTTCAGAATGATCATGAATTGTATATTTTCCTTGACTATTAAGAAAATCAAGTCAGGTCAGAGTTTCAGTACAGTCCGTGCTTTTTAACCTAATCGTGCCGTCTAATATTTAATACTGTATATTAACTCTTTCATGCATGAATTGTGAGAACCTTAGTCAAGATTTTTTTCTTCAGTGTTTTTATTACTCCTTACGAATGAAAAAAAACAATGCGATTGAGGTTTTTTTTTTGCTATGGAGTTACAAAAATATCCATGCATTTAATTTTTGAAGTAAAGAAACGTGTTTAAAACCCAATATCAGAAAGTGATATGAAAACAACGAAATAGAAACATTTTTAATGCTGCTAATCTGATGTCTTCTCGCATTTTAACATATTCTAATGCCAGTAATTACTCACTTCATGGAGATAATATGCAAAAAAAAAAAAAACTTCTTGTCTAACAAATAACAATTGATTTACACTTAAATATTTTACTGCAGATCAGGTTTATCAAGAACAGCAAAGTTACAGTGACGGTCTGAATGTCAGTGTATTATGGGATGGTGCGTAGGTGTTCACTGTGTTGGCTGATATGGAACTAAAACATCAAAACCCATTAATATACAAGAGACCAGCTGGAGAAGAACTGTTCGCTGTAGTGGCCTATGCATGAAAGGGTTAAATATTAAACATTTAGAGTTAAGTGAACCAACCAAGGAAATGTTGACACTAAAGGTTTGTATTCAGATTGTGCATACTTTATCTAAGTAAATCGTCAACTAATTTTCTTAGCTTTGTTTTTAGTGATCAGCAGAGTCAGATAAGAAAAGAAAAAGGAACATAACCAACTTAATTTGTCATAAAAAATGTCATTAATTTTGTCTGTACAAGGCCAAGGCTCAAGTTTTAAGATATAAGAATGTTTGATTCTCCGTTGCATAACATCAGCTACAAGGATTCTACCATTTCTGTGTTTTGTTCTGGGCCTTAGTTAAGAGCAAGATAAATCTTTGTTGCGTAATTTCATTAGTCACGGAAACATGTAAAACATTTGTTTCATCTAAGCTCTTCTGTTGGCTGGCTGGTTTTCAGAGAATAGAGCGAAGTGCAGTGAATAAAAAGTCCCTCATCTGTCTCTTCATGGATGTTATTTAACACAGGCTTTAGACAAACCTGCACCTTCTGCACAAAACAGTGGATGAATGAGCGCAGAGATGCACGGAGGAGGTCGAAGAGAGGAGGAGATGAGACAGGATAGGAGGAGGATGAAAGGAGGAGAGGAGGAGTGATGAGGTGAGAGGTCGAAGAGATAAGAGTCGACTGGAGAAGGGAGGGAGAATAAGCCAGAAAGTGCCAGAAAAGATAGAACGCCACAGAAAACTCAGCCTTCTTAGGAACCGCAACTTCTCCCGGTTTCATTTTGATGAAATTCAAGTGAACTTGCTCAAACCGGATTAAGTAACAAGCAGAACTATTAACCCGTTCATGCACGAATTATGAGAACCTTAATCAAAATTTTTTCCTGAGTGTTTTTATTCTTCTTCAGGCATGAAAAAAACAATGCGATTGAAAATTTTCTTCTGAAAAATAAATTTTAGAAAATAAAATAAAACTAGAAGCACTCGGAGAGCGCAGACCTCCGCCAAGGCTGATCAGTGGCCCCCCCCCGTGGGCCCCCCCACGCCAAGGAGGTTATGTTTTTGCCAGGGTTTGTTTGTTTGTTTGTCTGTCTGTCTGTTTGTCTGTCCGTTAGTGTGCAACATAACTCAAAAAGTTATGGACAGATTTCGATGAAATTTTGTGGTCTGCGCCCCCCCCGTGGGCCCCCCCACCCCCGATCACCACCAAAATTTAATCATTTCTTCCTTATCCCATTTCCAACAAACCCTGAAAATTTCATCAAAATCTGTCCATAACTTTTTGAGTTATGTTGCACACTAACGGACAGACAGACAGACAGACAGACAGACAAACAAACAAACAAACCCTGGCAAAAACATAACCTCCTTGGCGGAGGTAATAAAAATAATTTAACAAATTTAAAAAATACATTAAAAAAACATAATAATGAAAAAAAAAAAAAAAATCTTATGAACCTATTTTTCATGAAGTTGCAAAAATGTCCACTCAGCTGGACACCACACGTTTAATTTTTGACGCACAGAAACATGTATTTACTGAATTTACTGGATTTTCTTTCGTTAATGGAAGAAAAAGTGCATTTTGTGCTATTTGTTTTTTAATTTTTGATAGAAAAATCAAAGTGTGGATGGATGGATGCTGTATATAGCAATAATTACAGTTATATTTTATGTTTTGTAGAACAAACAGTAAAATCACCACACACACACACAAAAATAAGACTTATATTTCCATGTGGTCATGTACAATTCATGTGTTGCTGCTGACTACTGTGTAAATCCTGAACGCTATAACTGTTTGTGAGGCCTGTCTCATGCATATTGTGTAATTTTTATTTATTTTTTTAACTTTTCATACCCATTTATTAGAAGGAATTCCACTGACCATAACATTCATGGACCAGTAAACCTACAAAAAATAAACAAATAGTACCTCAGAGTTTTTGAGGGTCTACGTGCTGTTGGCCAGTAGTTTTTGTTGTTAGTAGAAACATAACGTCTCTTTGGAGATAATATGACATTGCTGCTATTCTCCTGCTTTTCCATGTGTGGTTTAACCTATACAGGACATTACAAACACACCCTTATACAGATCAGCTATGTGTATACAGGCATTTATTTACCAGGATCTCATAATAGGTTGTCATGGGACATGCCCAGCTAAATCCAGAGGCTCCAGTAGCTATAACTCCTCCACAGCGGTGCACCTGTCTGGGGCTTCTCACTGACGGAGACACCCCCCCCCACCCCTGACTCCAAATAGAGACGAATATCTGCCAGGGTGTCCAGTGTGTTCATCTTACCAATGCGAGTATGTATGCAGAAACAGTGACAACATGAGAGAAAAGCATGTTTTAGCAGGAAGTTTGGAATAAAATCCATGGTAAAAATAGTGATTGGATGATTATATGACATAAGATAAGATAAGATAAGATAAGATAATCCTTTATTAATCCCAAAAATTTGCTGTGTTACAGCAGCATAAGGGATATTAACCCTAATATTAACTGTCACCAATCACAAGTATTTGCTCCTGGAGGATTCTGTTGGGTTTTCTGTAAATTTGATTTGATTTTGATTTGATAAAGCACTTTGTGACTCTGTCTGTGAAAAGTGCTCTAAAATGCTATAAGCGCTATATAAAACTGATGTATTATTATTATTATTATTATTATTATAAATAAAATTTACTTACTTACTTACTTACTTACTAACCCTTACATGCATGAATTATGAGAACCTTAAGATTTTTTTTCCTGAATGTTTTTATTCCTCTTTAGGCATTAAAAAAACAATGCAACTGAAAAAAAATTATGAACCTATTTTTCATGGAGTTGCAAAAATGTCCACTCAGCTAGACACCATACGTTTAATTTTGAAGCAAAGAAACATGTATTTACTGATATACTGTGTGAAAACTATGAAATAAAAACATGTTTAATGCTGTTAATCCGATGATTTTTCACATTTTAACATGCTCTAATACTAATTATTACTCACTTCATGGAGATAATAATAAAAAAAAAAAAACACCTTTTGTTAAAAAAAAAAACAAAACACTGTTAATTACAGTCTAATAACAATATTAAGCAATTTTTTATACTTAACCCTTTCATGCATACTGGTCACTAGAGTGGACAGGTATTCTACAGCTGTTCCCTTGTATATTCATGGATTTTGTTGTTCTTTTCGTTTTTTTTTTTGTTTTGTTTTGTTTTTTGTTACACATATATTTATTAAAGTTTTAAGTCACTACATATCTTTTCTGACATGAATTGGTAACATTATGTAGATCTCTCCTGAGCATAAAGCCCCAGAATCACAAGCCCTCCCCATAGTTTTCACACAATTTATCAGTAAATACATGTTTCTGTGCGTCAGAAATTAAACATGTGGTGTCCAGCTGAGTGGACATTTTTGCAACTTCATGTAAAATAGGTTCATAAATTTTTTTAAATTTTCATTATTTTTTTTAGGTATTTTTAAAAATTTTAAAATTTTTATTATTTTTATTTATTTATTTATTTTTCAGAAGAAAATTTTTCAATCGCATTGTTTTTTTCGTGCCTAAAGAGGAATAAAAACACTCAGGAAAAATTTTTGATTAAGGTTCTCATAATTTGTGCACGAAAGGGTTAAACATGTCACTGCAGATTAGGTTTATCAAGAACAGCAAATTTACAAAAACGGTATGAACTGCAGTGTGTACGATGACGCATAAGTGTCCACTGTGTTGGCTGATATGGAACTAAAACAGCAAAATTAATGAATATACAAAAGAACAGCTGTAGAATAGCTGTCCAATGTGGTGAACACTATGCATGAAAGGGTTAATATTAGGTGTAAGCAAGAGGTGTAGATAGTAAAAAGTAAAAAATAAAACAAAAAAATATGTAAAGTAGCACTTGATAAAAACAGTATTTAAAGTAAGTCTTTCACATTTACTCTATAATATCAATATCCCATAATATTAGTTTTTAATCATAGTTGAATCCCCATTTTTCATTATCATGTCTTGCTTTAACCTGCTACTCCTATAATAGACATTTCTCACTAACAGGAGTTGTCTATTTATTGAATAATTGAGCCCATTTTCCAGCATTTAATAACACAACAAATGATGCTACGTTACTGGAATTCATAATATTACAATAAAACAATGTCTTTCTAGTAAAAACTATGCAGTCATGCATCCACCACCCGGGACCTGTTTACTAAATAAATTTTCGAGAATAGGGGTAATGTGGAATTTACTACTGCTGGTGTTTGGAAATGTCAGGTCTGGTCTCTGCGGGACGACAAACCCTCATCGGTTTGACGGTGAGGTAATGCTGAACCAGCGCCAGGTCTGTGGTCTTGATATGGCATTAGTTCAATAAGGGATATTCTGGCAAGGCTAGCATGTCTAAATGTCACAGATACAGTATCTGCCAGCCAGTCATTCTGTCTCTCACCTCACACTTCGCTGTGCACGTCCACAAAATGCCAGCATGAGGTGTTGCCATGGCAGCAGCTCCCTCCTCTTCCCTCCAACCTTCAGTATATTCTGATCACAGCCCCCTCCCCTCCCCTCATCTCTGATTCTGTTTCCCTCTGCCCCGGTGTCCAACACTGTAAGCCTGGACTTTGTATTTACTAAAATGTTTTAATTACAATGTACTTAAATGATTTAAGTTTTATTCCATTACTATAAAATGTTCAGTATATTCTACTAATTTGTAGACATAGTCGAAAGTATGAAAAAGTTTAAGTTGAATGAATTTAACCCTTTCATGCATAGTGGTCACTACAGTGGACAGTTATTCTACTGCTGTTCTCTTATATCACAGGTGTCAAACATGCGGCCCGGGGGCCAAATCCGGCCCGCCAAAGAGTCCAGTTCGGCCCCTTGGGATGAATTTGTGAAATGCAAAAATTACACTAAGATATTAACAATCCTTTTAGTTCAGGTTCCACATTCAGACCGATTCAATCTCAAGTGTGCGGGACTTGTAAAATACTATCATTATAACATATAAATAATGACAACTCCAAATTTTTCTCTTTGCAAATGTAAATATTTTCATGTATTTACACTAAAACAAAGTATAATTTCGCAAAAAATGCAAATAACCTGAACAAATATGAACGACCTGAAATGTCTTAAGAGAACTAAGTACAATTTTCACAAGATTCTGCCTGTTTTTAAATGTTTGGTGTATTTTTATACTATAATGTAAATGTGTAAATGATAAACCGAGGCAGAATATTGTTAAAATTACACTTATTTTTTTCAGTTTGTTCATGTTATTCACATTGTTTGAAAGGATAGGTTGTAGATGTAAACCTTTTCATAATGTAAATTAACTTTTTTCGCTCTAAAACATAGAGAAAAGTTTGGAGTTGACATTATTTCTATATTATTATGTTATTATTTTACTGGTCCGGCCCACTTCACATCCAATATAGCTGAATGTGGCCCCTGAACTAAAATGAGTTTGACACCCCTGTCTTATATATTCATGGGTTTTGTTGTTTTAGTTCCATATCAGTCAATACAATGGACACTTATGCATCATGTAACTTTGCTTTTCTTGATAAACCTGATATGCAGTGAGATGTTTGAATGTAAATCAATTGCTGATTGTTAATAGACTGTAATTATCATTTTTTCTTTGACAAAATATTATTTTTTTCTATATTATCTCCATGAAGTGAGTAATAACTAGTATTAGAGTATGTTTAAATATGAGAAAACATCAGATTAGTAGCATTAAAAGTGTTTTTATTTCATAGTTTTCACACAGTAGATCAGTAAATACATGTTTCTTGGTTTCAAAAATTAAACGTATCGTATCCATCTGAGTGGACATTTTAGCAACTCCATGAAAAATAGGTTCATATAAAAATGTTAATCACATTGGGGGGTTTTTCATGCCTAAAGAGGACTAAAAACAGGGAGGAAAAATTGTAATTAAGGTTCTCATAATTCATGCATGAAAGGGTTAAATCACTAAGTTTTAGTCATGAGCACACCTCTTTATCTCTTCATTGCATTGTGGGTATTGGGCATGTTGATGAAAATGTGTTCTTTTTCTGTGCAGGGGTTCAGCGGGGTTGTGGTGTTAGTGTTAATTTGGACTTAATGTGTGAATGGCAGTGTTTATTGGCCTTTTTGTGTTTGTTTTTGTATTTTTGTAGAGCTGCACCATGAGTCAGAGCCAGAGGAAGAACAATTTCTTTACTGTTCATCTATAGTTCATATTTCCTTAAGTAAATCTTTATGCCTTGCCAACTTTAACCCTTTCATGCATAGTGGTCACTACAGTGGACAGCTATTCTACAGCAGATCTCTTATCGTATTTTCAAGGATTTTATTATTTTATAGAATTATATTTGTGCCAGTTTCTTGAGCGAGCAACGATAGATTCTGAGCACACAATTAGAGATTTTGAGCACATGAAAATATATTTTGCGAGCACATCAATTATATTTCAAAAAGAAATTACGCTTGAGCAAACAAAAATCGATATTGTGCTCCATAAATGCGTTTGCATGTTAGTTTTACTCATAACGTTCTCTCACAAATTCTTTCCATGGCGCACAAACAGACTGCTGCGCTCGCTCGCTTTCCCCTTCCCTCTCTCGCTCAACCTCCCTCTCCCTGCGCGCTCAGGTTGTCGTGTCCGCACGCTCAACTTGACACACACGCTACAATTGTGCCACAAAACCAACCAATCAGAGAGCTTGCAGAAGTACACTCTAATTGGCTGTTCACTCTCCAATTAGCTCGCTAGTTACATTTACACGAAAAAAACAGCGCTCGATGAGACACACACGGACCGGAAGAGGAGGAATTGATTCTACACAAACTTCAGTCCGTATTTATTATTATTATGATTATTGTCTCATGTCATACCACTACTTTGTTGAGTTTTTGTACTATAGTGCCGTAACGTTAGGACTGCATTGTCTGGGTTTACATTATATCTATTTATTTGTATAAGTTTGTGTAGAATCAATTCCTCCTCTTCCGGTCCGTGTCTGTCTCATTGAGCGCTTTTTTTTCAGGTAAATGTAACTCGCGAGCTAATTGGAGAGTGAACAGCCAATCAGAGTGTACTTCCGCAAGCTCTCCGATTGGTTGGTTTTGTGGCACAATTGTAGCGTGTGTGTCAAGTTGAGCGTGCGGACACGACAACCTGAGCGCACAGGGAGAGGGAGGTTGAGCGAGAGAGGGAAGGGGAAAGCGAGCGAGCGCAGCGGTCTGTTTGTGCGCCATGGAAAGAATTTGTGAGAGAACATTATGAGTAAAACTAACATGCAAACGCATTTATGGAGCACAATATCGATTTTTGTTTGCTCAAGCGTAATTTCTTCTTGAAATATAATTGATGTGCTCGCAAAATATATTTTTATGTGCTCAAAATCTCTAATTGTGTGCTCAGAATCTATCGTTGCTCGCTCAAGAAACTGGCACAAATATAATTCCATATTATTTTAGTTCCATATCAACCAACACAGTGGACACTGAAGCATCATCCCATACACTGCAATTCATGCTAGTAATGTAACTTTGCTGTTCTAGATAAAACTGATCTGCACTAACATGTTTGAGTGTAAACCAGGTGCTTGTCATTGTTGTTAGACTGTCATTAACATTTTTTTTTTTTGGCATATAATCCCCATAAAGTGAGTGTGTTAAAATGTGAAAAAACATCAGATTAACAACATTTTAAAAATTATTTCATAGTTTTCACACAGTGTCTCGGTAAAAACATATTTCTTTGTTTCACAAATTAAACACATAGTGTCTAGCTGAGTAGACATTTTTGCAACTCCATGAAAAACAGGTTCATAAAAAACTATTTCAATCACATTTTTTTTTTTTTTTTCATTTCTAAAGAGGAATTAAAAACACTCAGGAAAAAAAAACAAAACTCAATTAAGGTTGTCACAGTTCATGCGTGAAAGGGATAAAGCACTTCATGTACTGCGAAATTATGTTGAGCTAACTTCCTATTTAACTTCCATCCATGCTACAATATATAAAGTTGAATAATTCTACAAAGCCATTTATATTGCAAAAAAATTTAATTTAAATCATCTTGGAATTGAGTAAAATTAACTGATTATATTAAGTCCAATGATTCTACAAAGCAATTGACACTGCAGCAAATTTTAAGTTAAATTAACTTGGCATGTAGTGTGTTGTACTTAAAATAGCAATTCCATTCAAATCAAGCATTTAAGTTTAATACACTCAAGTTTTCATTACTCATTACTTAAATTTTTTAAGGCAACCAGTTACCTCAGTTTTTTTTAAGTAAACTCAACTCATTCGGTCTTACAGTTAAGTAGGCTACTAAGAACCCAGTATTCTTGGCCCGGTTTGCGTCTGTGTTGATAGCTCATGTGCCTCAGTATTTCTGTCCGTGGTGTCTTGTGTTACCTGCCCTCTTTACTACTTCCCGCTCCTTGTTACTTTGTTGACCTCTGAGGGGCTCCGGGGTCCAGCTACTGCGCTGACCTCAAAATATTCCTTTTTACAACAGGGTAAAGAAGCCAAATCCTTCTGCGTCACGTATAAACATTTGACACCATTTTTACCTCATAATTACATCAGCGGCAATTGTATTGGATTTGATCAAATTACTATCAAATCAGTGGAGACTATAAGCACGTCAAAAGCCTTTCTTCACCTAAACTAGTCCAGGTATCCAGGCAGAGTTGTCTAATCCGAGGCCACATTTAGGAGAAGGCTTGGGTTTCTCTGGTGGGAAGTGTTCATGCAACTGACAGGAAAGGCTGTGATAAAAAAAAACAAAAAAAAACAACAAAAACAGATTGATTTACACTCACAGTCAATGAAAACTTTGAGACCATATTTGTTGACATAATTTTTATTTTGAAACCCTAAACTGGAATTTTTTCATATGAATCATTTGTTTAGGATATTGGCATACAGAAACAAAAATCTAAAGTTTCAAGAATAATTTCAAAACAAAAAACTTTACAAAAGAAAATGGCACCTGCCAAACACAAAGTCACAACAGTAGCAGTCCTGGTCGGGAGTTGTCACTCTCTCTCACCGTGGATGCGGTCTATCGTCAACAGAGCCTGGCACAAGGAACAAATGATTACATTTTAGTGGTGATCGCGGGGGGGGGGGGGGCGTGACTCTCTGAGTGCTTTTGTAGTTTCAAATATCTTTTTATTTTCTCACAGGTAAATTTTGGGAATTGAAATGAATATGCAAGGCAGAGTGTTTCACAAAAATGATCGCTGTTGCAAAATCACTCACAATTTATTACCTCCGCCAAGGAACGGCAGAGGTTATGTTTTCATTGGGGTTTGTTTGTCTGTTGGCAAGAGAACTGAAAAAGTTATGGATGGATTTTCATGAAAGTTCCAGGAAATGTTGATACTGGCACAAGGAAGAAATGATTAAATTTTGGTGGTGATTGGGGGGACGATGACTGATCTGCCTTGGCAGAGGTCTCTGCTCTCTGAGTGCTTTTCTAGTTTGTGTTTAAATGGATAGGTTTCGCACGTAACGCAAGTGGACACAATGGGTTACACACGAAACCTGGAATGAGACTGAGATTCATGAAAAACCTGCATGTCTGGATTAGAAAAAACACTAGGATCCTCAAATTTAACAGTTTCTATATTTATAGTGGTATATAAGACCATTTACAGCCATGTTTTCCAGATCAAATCCACTGACACCTAGGTAGCTTTTCCTGTCCCAATTTTTGTCCTATTTTCGGCCCCAATATTTTATTAAAAATGTATTAAATTTGGGATGGCTCAGAGCAAGAGTATCTTTTTTTTTTTTTTTTTACATGTATCTGAGGTCATCATTAGGTACATCCTGGGGGGAAATATGTCTGAATTTCTCTTTTATTATTGGGTCTAAAAAACTGGAAAAGTGCCAGGTACCAAAATAAACCCAGTTTTATGTAAAGACCCAGATGATTACAGAGTCATAACAGTAGAAAGGTTGTGTGTTATCAGATAGAAAGGAAGTGGAGGCATTTCAAGAGTTGTTGTTGTTACGTGGCATCACTGCTGTTTTCGCTGCATTCTCTGGATGCAAAATATGGGACAGAACGGCTTCTATCACTACCCAGCATCAACAGTTGTGAGTTTGCGCACTATTGTGTTTGTTATCAGAACCATATCGGCTCATTTATGGAACAGGAACTTGGATGGTATCTCTCTTGGCACTTTTTACGTATGTTCCTGGCAGTGGTGGCACATTTCCACGAGTGTGCATGTTCCATCTGCTTTCTTATTAATTATTTCCAATTTCTCAAAGGGGACGACGTGCAGTTTAACATTTTGTCTAATAGTTGGATGAAAGTAATTAGTTTGTAATCTGAGTCTCTGTACCTTATTAAACTGCCATTTTACTGATTACTCTGGGAAAAGTGTCAAAAGAGGAAGTCTTAAATCAGTTGATTGATCTAAACGGGGAAATAAAATGACTCGTCCTATTTTTTTCCATTTTTGTCACGTCTGTTTCCTGTTGGACAATCTGGATTCCATCATGTGAAAATGATCCAGTATCAGTCAGAAAAAAGCTAATAACATTAAAATAGTACAGCAATCTCAGAGTCTGGGATATTTGTCCTATTTTACACAGCCCTCTCCAACCTCTAGTCCTTTATCGATGCCTTTTTCATCTTTTTTATCTAATGTTGTCTTTTTTTTTTTTTTTTTTTTTTTTTTTTTGTAACCACAGATAAATAAGGCCTACTGTATACTGTATATCTCAACTACCCGAGGACTAAGTCATTAAAAAATCCACAATGAATATTAGGCCTGTAACGGTACACAAAATTTTCGGTTCGGTACGTTTTCGGTTTTGAAAGCCACGGTTCGTTTTTTTTTTTTTTCGGTTCAGTATGGGAAGAAAGAAAACCCCCCAAAATGTCTTTAATACATTTATGAATTTTTGAACATTTTTCCCCCAATTTTGGACACAATAGAATATAGAAAAACAAGAATAATATAATTCTGCTGCTATAAATCAAATAGAAAATAAAATAAATTATTAATATTACTAAATGTATTTTAAACATTAGTATTGCACTTTTCCCTGAAAGGTTCTTTTGAACAAACAAGAAAAATCTAATCACAGTTCTGTCAGTTCACATTCTTCATAAAAATATCAACAAAAAAATTCTGCATGAAGTGCAACATTAACAGGAGGATAAACTGGTATTCTGTTTTAACAAACTGAAGAGCAACACTGGTCGGAGCCGGTGCGGTCCATAACTAACGTAACTAACGCTGGCGTGAAATGAAAGTGAAACATTATTTTTATATACTTTCAACGTTCAACTCCGAGTTCTATTCCTCTGTTATACAGCGTGCATGAGAGACAGACACAGACAGAGATAGTGTGTTTTAGAACTACCGTAGTTCCTAGGGGCCAAACAACGTCCGTCTTATCACCATCTCTTTCCTCGTTGTTGTCTTTCACCAGGACCTGAAGTGATCCAAACTGGACTGTAATGATGGTGGAGGGTCTTCAGTCTCTTCCTTCCAGGTTCACATCATATTTTTTAACCTTATATCAGCTGCTATTTCGTATATTGGGTCAATGTGTGTGTCCTTCAATATGTCCGTGTGAAACTTGCGCGGATTTAACCCTTTCATGCACGAATTATGAGAACCTTAGTCAAGATTTTTTTCTTCAGTGTTTAGCCATGAAAAAAACAATGCGATCGAGTTTTTTTTTTTTTTTTTTATGGAATTACAAAAATATCCATGCATTTAATTTTTGAAGTAAAGAAACATGTTTAAAACCCAATATCAGAAAGTGATATGAAAACAATGAAATAAAAACATTTTTAATGCCGCTAATCTGATGTCTTCTCACATTTTAACATATTCTAATACCAGTAATTACTCACTTCATGGAGATAATATGCAAAAAAAAAAAACCTTCTTGTCTAACAAATAACAATTGATTTACACCCAAACATGTGACTGCAGATCAGGTTTATCGAGAACAGCAAAGTTACAGTAATGGTCTGAATTACAGTGTATGGGATGGTGCATAAGCGTCCACTGTGTTGGCTGATATGGAACTAAAACAACAAAACCCATTAATATACAATGATAATAACTTTAATAACTTTATTTGTATAGCACCTTTAAAAACAAAGTTTACAAAGTGCTTTGACAGAGGGCACAACAGCAGGATACACGAAGAAAAGAAAAACACTAAAACAGAAGCAACACAATTAGAGAGATGTATGAACAAGTTAATTATCAAACAAGATCAAATTTAAAATTAAAACTAAAAATTAAGGTTAAAAAGGCGGCAGACATCACATAAAAGCAATTCTATAAAAATGTGTTTTAAGAAGTGATTACAAGAGAACAGCTGGAGAAGAACTGTCCACCGGAGTGGACAGTGCATGAAAGGGTCAAAGTTCCACATCAAACAACGTCTTTCGTTCCTTTTTCTTTTTCTCAACATACTGTGCCGTTTCGGTACAGCTGTCTACCGAACTGAACAGGTGTGTACCGAAACGGTTCGGTTCGGTTCGGTACGTTTACCGTAACAGGCCTAATGAATAATTACAACCCCCCTACAAGTAGAAATATGCATACATTTATTTATTTATTTATTTATTTTTTTTTTTTTTTTTTTTTTTTTCTTTCTCTTTTTTTTTCTTCTTTCTCTTTTTCTTTTTTTTTTTTTTTTTCTTTTCTTCTTGGGCTCAGCTGGCTGACAGGCAGCTGCCTGTACCAATAAGGCAGCAGCCGACACCAACTGTACTCCCAGTCATCATTGCCCATTTTTCTAACTCCTTTGCTTGTGTATCCTCTTTTATTTGGACATTTTACCAGGGAGTATCTCACACTACTTTTTTTTTTTCCTACTTGTCTTGTCCAGCGTTCTAACAGTAGAATGGTAGTCTGGTTCCTTTTGGTGCTGAACAAATTTGCTTTGCCAAGGGTAACTTCATAAAGTATATGAAGCGCCCTTAGATATTCTACTGTGTTTATTATGAGTTTTGTTGAACCACATTTCGATGCCGGACCTGACATGGGGGGTGGGGGTGTAGAAGAAGGGGAGGGAACAAGAGAGAAGAAGGTGGAGAAGACCCTCACAAGAAAGTATCAACAATACAAACAGCAACAACCATGGAGACAATTATAATGGTGACAATAACTACAACCAGAACTGCGTAAACTGGGCAGAAGAGAGAGAAAACAAAACAAAACAAAACAAAACAAACAAAACTACAAAAAAAAAAAAAAAAAAAAATGCATACATTTCTACCTCAAAGTTTCTATTGACTGTCAGTATATTTTACTGGTCTGACCCACTTGAGATCCTATTGGTCTGAATGTGGAACCTGAACTACAATGATTAACATCTTCAATGTGATTCGTACATTTCACAGATTCACCCCTTGGGCCGGATTGGACCCTGTGGCGGGCCGGTTTTGGCCCATGGGCCGAATGTTTTCCTGTGATCTAAACCCTCCTCCAGTTCTCAGTCCTCTGTCAGTACGAGTGCTGACTTACCCAGGCCGTTCATCATCTATAAAACAACAGAATGACGTGAGGCAGGATGAGAAGTTGGTCTCAAAGAGGACAGATTTGTGTCCGCACATGCGTCAGAGGTGGCAGATGTGTGCAGATGGTTAAGCGTAACTTGTAATAGCAGGTGTCGTGAAATAGCACGATTTAGCCGAATGCGTTTGAATCAAGCGTGGATGTTTGTCACACAGACACCTCGCTGTCCATGGAAGGAAGTCCACTCCACGCCGAGCAGGATTGTGACACTAATGAGGAAACAGGCCAGCGGGACGGCGGTGACTTCCTTACACACACACACACACACAGAGACCTAAACACACATTTTACATGCGCACACACTCTCTCCCAGGTGTTTAGATGCCCCCCTGCAGGCTTCTTTTCTACAACAATCCATCCATCTTTCTGTGAGGATAAATGAGTTCCTTTGCCGTGACAGGGAGACAAAGAGCAGACGGGGCTTGACCTGCGTCACAAACTGCAACACGACAACACTGTCATTACTCCATTCACAACTCATCCATGACCCTGCTGGATTGTTTCAGACTCACACCTGGCTCGAAACATCTGTTTTCTAGAAATTTACCCCAAGTGAGTGGATTTACTTTAGTTTAAGCAGCTGAACTAGATGGGTTTTTGGCAGTTTTGAACTAAATTTCCATAATTCAATTCAATATGTTGCAATTCAAGAGGTCTGAGATGAAACACGACTCCGACCTCCTTCTGTGGACTCAGTTTTCATGCGTTAGAAAATATACCCTATGACGCAGACCGCTAGGGGGTTAAATGTGATTAACAACTATATGGATTAGAATTAGATGTGACTTGACTTCTCTGCTCTGTGGTTTGACATTAATGTTTGGAAAAGTGTCTTAATAATGAGTCTTTTTATTTGGACTTAGAAAAAACACCTGCAGATGGAAAGTGTACACTGCAAAAATCAAAATCTTACCAAGAGTATTTTTCTCATTTCTAGTCTAGTATACTCAGTGCCAATGAAAACGTAATATTTTCATAGATATTGTCAAGGGAATTTGACACAAACTGAAATGGTGCAAAAAGGGAAAAGGTGTAAATAAGGTACATTTATGAAAACCAGACTGAGGAGTGTCATCACAATGTTTAGGCTACATTATTAATGGCTCTAAAATCAGTAGAAACTGTTTTTGCTCCTTTAAATCAAATATGATTGTGATTTCTTCTTGTTCTACTTTTTCTCTGCTGCAATTTTTAAAAAATCAGAACATATTTAGAAAAACTTCTTTCTTCCCCCATTAAGGTTATGTATGTACAGGGGTTGGACAAAATAATGGAAACACCTTCACCTCAAGATGATAATGCCCCAGTCCATACAGCTAGAATTGTTAAAGAATGGCATGAGGAACATTCTAATGAAGTTGAGCATCTCGTATGGCCGGCACAGTCCCCAGACCTCAACATTATTGAGCATTTATGGTCAGTTTTAGAGATTCAAGTAAGACGTCGATTTCCACCGCCATCGTCTCTAAAAGAGTTGGAGGGTATTCTAACTGAAGAACGGCTTAAAATTCCTTTGGAAACAATTCACAAGTTGTATGAATCAATACCTCGGAGAATTGAGGCTGTAATTGCCGCAAAAGGCGGACCTACACCATATTAAATTATATTTTGTTGATTTTTTAAGGTGTTTCCATTATTTTGTCCAACCCCTGCATGTATGTATGTATGTATGTATGTATGTATTTTTTTTTATTTTTCCCCAAAAAAGGATAGTGTTGAGGTAAAACTTTGGAAAATACTTGAAAAATGTGCATAAAAATAGATAATGATTGAAACACACTTATTAAAATCAGCAGATATATGGTTATTGTTTCTCCACTCTGCTACTACATATTGTTTCACTTATTGGAGTAAAATAATATTTTAAAATACTATTCAAATATATGCTACTGTGACTCAGGTGGTAATATGGAATTTAGAAGACATTAGACAATAACATAAATCTAGCTGTATTTTTTATTGCGAATAATAGTGTAATTCCAGAGACAATACAGTTTATTTTAACTCTGACTTTATGTGTCACATCTTAGCTTCTACCATCCCATCTGCCGTTCAGTTTTTAAATAGCCTGTAGGTGAGCTTGTTGGGAACAATGCACCATTAATAATAATAATAATAATAATAATAATAATAATAATAATAATAATGGATTGGATTTATATAGCGCCTTTCTAGACACCCAAAGTGCTTTACATTATTGACCCATTATTCATTCGCTCTCACATTCACACTTCATTAACTATGATGACTTTTTACTGTATTTATTGTATTGTTTTGGTGATATGTGAGCTATGTACACTTATGTTGCAAATCAAATTGCCCTTCAGGAACATTAAAGATTTTTCAATTCAATTCAATTTAGCTTAATACCAATTTAAGACTTTTTTTTTTTTTTTTTTTTTCACATTTGTGCCTATTTTCAGTAAATGGTCTTTCGTTGTACGTCATCATTTCAGACATGGCCCTATTTCACTTTCAATACATAACAGAAAACATGTAGCTTTTTAACAGATGTTGCTTTTAATAGATCACTACAGTCAGTGTTGACGCTCCAGTGTCTGATTAACTATTAATTGAGCAGATGATGACAGGAACAGTGTAGTTTACTTATGCCATCAAGTCTGACTTTGCTGAATCATTGTCAGTAGATGTCATACAAATAGGCCCATGAAATATAAACACAAAATGTGGCTTATGTTTACCTAGCACACATTACCAGCCACTTTTCCTAGTTGTGTAAACACTGCCGAGTCACAGTTTAAACAGCTGAAGTGCTAAGTGGCATATGTGGAGCGTGATTGCGTAAGGTATTGTACCGGTCACATAGAAACTGCTTTGGTACAATATATCGAGACAGAAATCAGTGTAGGGAGAAGAGTCTGTTCTTGTCTGTCACAGATAAGACTGTTTACCGTCCGTCTCTGAGAAAAGGACAGACCTTCAGTGTTTGCTCTACACTGGAATGTTCATTTGTGCCCATGAACCAGCTCTTAAAGTGTGTTTGTGTGTACAGTGTGTAGCACGTGTCCCTGTAGATCAGGGCTGTCAAACTCATTTTGGTTCAGGGGCCAAATTTAGCCCAATTTGATCTCAAGCGGGCCAGACCAGTAAAATAATGACTTAATAACCTATAAATAATGACAAATCCAAGTTTTTCTTTTAAGTTACATATAATTTTTACCAATTAAATTATGAAAATATTTACATTTTACAAAAAAGATGTGAATAACCTGAAAAAACAGAAATTTCATTAGAAAAAATAGTGCAATTTTAACAATATTATGCCTCGACTTATTATTTATACATGTACATTACACACAATGTTACATAAACATTTGGTAACAGGCAGAATATTGTTAAAATTTTGGAGTTTGGAACTAAAATTTGAACAATTTTTACAATATTACATCTCTTATTATTAACACAACTACAGATCACAGTGGGTCCTTAAATGCACGAAACATTTAGTAACAGGCAGAATATTGTTAAAATTGCACATTTTGGGTTGTTTTTATTTGTTTTTATTTATGTATTTATTTGCATTTTATTGTGAAAGAATAGTTTTGTAAATGTAAATATTTTCACAGTGTAATGTTTTTGTTTTTGTTTTTTTCACTTCAATTTTTTCCACATAATTTTTCACAAAGAAAACTTGTAGTTGTCATTATTTATGGGTTATTGTGTTGTTATTTTTACTGGAGATCACATTGGTCTGTATGTGGAGCCTGAACCAAAATGATTTGGACGACCTGGACTGTTCAGGTTTATTTTTGCACTTTCATCCCCCAGGCCGGAATGGACCCTTTGGTGGGCCAGATTTGGCCCCCGGGCCACATGTTTGACACCTGTGCTGTAGATGTTCATTATTAACAGTCTAATGCCTCCCCTTAACAGGCTGAACTCAAAGCTGCTGTTCCTCCTTTATGTGATGACCTATATGGCTCAGTAGTCGCTTTTCCACTGACCCTCAAATTGCACAAATATAACTTGCGCATAAAAATTTACCTAATGGCACACACGTCAATTTCGCCAAAAGTCTCATTTTTCGATTAAAAGTTTTTGCGTTGGCAAGAGGTGGTTTTTTGTGCGTAGCGCAAATGGTATATCAGGCAAAACGGCAATGGAAAGACCTTTTTTCGCAACTAGAGTCAGGTGAATTTAAAAAACGGATGTTGACGGATGTTACAACAAGCAAAGAAGAAGAAACATGTTGCGGTATGTGTGGATACACCAGGAAACCACGTCATTTTTTAATTTAGTACAAGATAGAGGGGTGATATATAATAATAACACTGGTCAACAACAAATTTATTGTTTAAGTTTTTTGAGCTGATTTAGGATCATTTTGGTATGCTGAATCCAAAAATCACATTAATTTTGCTCAATCAGGTCAGCTTTCTGAACTATGCTACATATTGGCTTTTTAACATTTTTGCTTACATTTATGGGCATTTTCACATCCTGTGATACAAAATTCTTTCATATTTCTTGCAATAAATGAGTTCTGAAGATTTTACTTTTGCTAATTTATGATTCATGTTTTTTTTAATATTACAGGTGAATGAAATGGCTTGGACTAGAAGATCTTGCAAAAATAAGCCTGACGTATTCTGCTACATCTGCGGTGAATACACCATTGTACCTAACAGGAATCAAGTCACAAGTTTCATAAAGTGTGCTTACCAATCTTATTTAGGTATTAATGTAATTAAATGTAATCAATTTTGTGAGAAGATCTAATTTTTCAAAATCAAATTAGCAAAAAAAACCTGACCTGACTGAGAAAAACAGATGTCATTTTTGGATTTAGCGGTGCAAAATGGTCCTAATTCAGTTGAAAAAAACCTAGACAACTTGCGAAAAACATTTTTTTGTAACCCAGTGTAATGAATATATCTGTAAATCAACAGCATATTTACATTCGTCGCCATGTTTATGGAATGACTTCCGTGTCATCTCGCGATAATAAATAGACAAATCATCTCATTTGTGATTTAATGGAAAAACCGACATTACGCACTTGTGTTTTTTCGACATTTAGTAAATATTGGTAAAGTTTTGTGCCGATGTCCAATGGAAAAATGACTACCGATACTGATTTTATAATGAGGCCCTTTGCAGTGCTTTGCCTTTGTTTTAGTAGAAAATGAACCACAGCTTTAATTAATCAGCCAACTCATGTAGAATAGATTACTATCTACAATAAATGAGCAATATTTCCCCCTAAGGAAACATTCAACTGAGCACAGGGAGTGACAAGTTACATTAATCTAACTTTTCCGTAGGGAAGATGCACTGGGATGGATGATAGGATTGAGGTAACAGATTTAAAAGTTGAGTTCAAAGTATGTTGGAGTGAATGTTGTGGCAAACGTGAATTAGATTATCGCTAAAACTGGCCTCATTTCACGCTGAACTTCCACTATTGTACTCTACTTCATCCATATTCACACAGGACCAGTATAACCTATAAACCCTCAGTTAAATGGAAATAAACTCCTCACATCTGTGATTCATGTAGTGCCAGGGTTCCCACTCTTTCCCTGAAATTACTCTCCAGGACTTTTCCAGGACATTTTCAGCCGCTACAGAGACGAGTTGTCACGTCATACGCTAATCCATTCCCCTGTCCCTCTCATTCTGTGGAAGTGCTCTTTTCTACAGATGTAACACGCATTTACCCAGAATGTTTCTATATTTATTACTCAGATGATATTACTTTGATGTGCAGTCTATGGCTATAATTTGAATAATATGAAAAATAATTATGACAAATGTATCATAGAGTAATGCAAATACACTCTCAGATTACAGCAGTGCTTTTTAACTGTGGGGTCACCTGAAATTTCTAGTAATTGATGAAAATTAAAAAAAAACAAACAAAAAACAACTTACTAATAAAAAATACAATCGTGGAAAAATTATTAGACCACCCTTGTTTTCTTTAATTTTTTGTTGATTTTAATGCCTGGTACAACTAAAGGTACATTTGTTTGGACAAATATAATGATAACAACACAAATAGGTCATAAGAGTTTAATTTTAATTTTTATATCTAGTCATTTTCCATGTTTTCTTGATAATAACCAAAATCACTTAAGTTCTTACATCAATATCTATGGCATTGTACTGACAAAAACAGTGCTTTTAGGCATTCCATGTTTCCTTTTCTGTCTGTTTTAGTCACATGATACACACAAGAGTTAGTACTTGATTGCATAACCATTGTTTTTGATAACTTTGGATGGTCTAATTAACATTTAGTTGCAACATAGTATAGCAAACTATTACATGATCAAAAACAAATTAATTTTAACAAAAAATGACTTGGTTTTGAAACAAGAAACAGGACTTCTGCACTAAACTGTAGGATGATTTCGGCTGTAGGCAATGCTACCAAGTCATCAAACTCAATCAATCAAACTTTATTTCTATAGCACTCTTCATACATGGTACATGTAGCACAAAATGCTTCACAACAAACCCCCCACTGTCCTGCAGTTGCAAATAAAAATACAAGCAACAAAGTAAAGTTTACAGTAAGAGTTTAATTAAAAGCTAGACTAAAAAGATAAGTTTTGAGTTTACTTTTAAAAATATGAACACTTGCAGCAGACCTCAGGTCCTCAGGTAGGCTGTTCCATAGTTTGGGGCCATAAAAGCTGAATGAGACCTCACCATGAGTTTTAGTGTGGACTCTAGGAACAGTTAAGAGATTACTACCTGAGGACCTGAGGGTCCGAGAGGGCTCATATGTTAAAAGCAAATCAGATAAATAAATAGGGCTAAGACCATTAAGAGTTTTAAAAACCAATAAAAGCACTTTAAAATCGGTCCTGAAGTCATGGGAGGTTTGGGCTGTTCGTAGGTGTTTCCCAGACAGGTAGAAAGGTCAAATATAAGGATATGAGTAAAATCAACTATATTAATATGTGGTCTTCAATTTGCACTGAGTGGAGAGAAATGCAAAACGAAGGTGTATTTTTTTTTTTCATCAAATTCTTGTCCTTTTCCCCCTAATTTAACAGCTTTAAATACATTGCTTATTTCTGAGTGATTTTTCATCATAACCATAAGGAAATACAGAAATGCTTTATTTGTTTCTGTTTTTCTCTTAACTGATTCAGGTTGTAAAACATCATAAATTTAAAATAACCCGTTTAACCCTGACCATATTTTCAGGGGAAAACACCTAAAAAAACATACCCAAAGTAAATGAAGAATTACTCATAATACTTATAATAATAAGGTTCATATGGATGTTCTTGGTGTCTATGGACATTTAGAGACCTCACAGAATCTATTCCCATTGTTTAAAATATTGTATCTATTACTATGCCTGAGAAAACTGTAACAAACTGAAAGAGAAATTAGAATTTTTTATCCTCGCCTGTTTTTTTTCGGCTGGATTGACCATGATATGCATAAATTAATTGTTCGTGTCGGAGATTTTTAATAGCGTATATTTCACCCCACAAAGATTAAAAATCATGTTTGAACATTAAAATTTGCACTAAAATACACTTTTGATGTACTTTGATTAACATTAGGGTCTAAACTTTGAGCAAAAGTTGAAAACAACATCCAATGTCCTGATTTATTATATTTTTATAGGAGCTGAATATTAATATAATTTTTTTGACTCACGGGTGGGCTGATAGGGCTAAAAGGGTTTTAACTGAATGGCTGATGAAATTTGCCATAATGCAACAGCCCACTGCTCCTTATATACAGTACATAAAAGGTTAAATACAGAGGACTAAGCTTCAAGTATTTGCTGTTGATTATTTCTGATGATCCCAAAAAGGGTTGTCAAGTCAATTTTTTTTATTATTCATGCAGTATAATATAAAAATCTGGAATTGTCCAAGAAATGTGTTCATATGTGTAAGTTCATAAGTGAAAAAAGCAAAAACCAAATAGTTCATCAGTTAATATTTAAAATACAACATATGAATCTGAAGAGGCAGCGTTACGCCTCTCCTCTGAATCCGTTTTGTGTTCAGCTTATTGTTGTCAAGTTTAGATATAATTTTTTCCCCATTTCTGCGGCTGTTTGTGATTTACAAAGAGAACAGCGTGACGCTCATTATAAGGACTGTATCGGAGGTGCTTGACCCGGGGTCATTTATTATGCTCTTCAACTCTCTATTGAGTGCTCATCTGTCATTCTCACACCCTCGCTAAAATGGGTGTTTATACTTCATAGACTCTTTGTGCTGTGCTGTGGGTTCCCCTCACAGATTACAGATCTATTCAACACAATGATCCACTCATAATTGTGTCCTCAGATAACTCTGGGCTGTGGTGCTCCAGAGAGCAGGACTAATGGGGCTGCAGCAAATTGAGCTGCGCTTTGTGTGCACAGTACAAACGTTAAGTAACAGTACATTTTGTGACTGTACGAGCCGTGAGTACACAATTTAATATGGCTCACATCCTTCTTTACACATTATTCCTTACGTATTTTAGAAAGTCAATAAATTTAACCCATTGCAGTTTGTTTTATCCTTGCGTGTTTTATTATGATATGCTCAGAATGCTCGGAACGGTAGAAATACAATGCAATATTATCTACAAGTGCTGCCATATAAACAGTTTTTTAGTTTTAAAAGGGTTGTTTGCAGCGTTGATATCACAAACTCTCAATAGCACAGAGAAAATTCAAGCTTTGTAACAATATTGTCTCGTGCAATAACACAATGTCCTCGTGCAACTTTAAAATGTCATCAGATTTGCTGCTTATTCTGCAGTTTTTTAATTGCTGCTTTTAACTAATATATTTGCTGGAAATTGCTTGCTTTTACTTTGATCTATGCAATGCATTATTTATTGCCAGGGTGAAATTTGTCAAAAAAACAGAGGGGGAGCCGTGTTTTTTTTTTTTTTTTTTTTTTGGGTGGGTTGGGGGGTTGTGGAGTAAGGGCATCACTTAAGTATGTGGGGGTGTGGTCGATAACTAACACTGGCTTCAAACGATAATGAAACTTAACATAATTTCAAGGTCCAACTCCTGGTTCTATTCCTCTATTATACAGCGGATCTTACACGAAATTTTCACAACTTCTAACCTGTATCCACTGGACCCCCTCCACTGCTCTATGGGCCCCCCACAAATGCTGGGCCCCATGAATTTGTCACATTTATCTCCCCTTTATGGCGCCCCAGTGCATGGGGACGTTCGCAAAATCTGAGACTGCCCACAGTTCGGTTCAGGTCAAGGTTATAATAGTTTTGGATTTTTCATTATAGTTTAGTTTTATGTAGTTTTCACTTTTTTTTTTCTCTAATTCAGTTAGTTTTAGAGTTTTTAGAGCAGGTTTGCCAGTTGTTATTAGTTTCCATTCTTCTCTAAATGCTCAGTTTTAGTTAACTCTTTAAGTGCCAGACAGTTAAGGGGCTAATAAGCCTTAAAAGTGCCACAGATTTTGGCCGTTTTTCAGTATTTCGCGTCGTTTTTATAATATTTGAAGAATCCTGCAGGAAACCGCTCGGTAACATCCGACCGATTGCTGATTAGATTCAAAACACACCGGGCGCAGCCGATTCATTATTGATTGTAATTTGCATGATTTATTATAATAATGATAATAATAATAATAATAATAATAATAATAATAATAATCTTTATTTATATAGCATTTTTCATACATTAAAAACTGTAGCACAAAGTGCTTTACATATCAGTTTAAAAATCAGTACCGCCCCCCACCCACACCCACCCACCCGCACACACACACACACACACACACACACACCTATACATGCAAACCCACAAGCTCACACATACTTAAGAAGACTGACTGAGCACGGGTAGACCAGAACAAAAATGTACAAGTAAAAGTAAAACATCAATTTAGGAGGCGCTGTCTCAGGGAGCCATCCGCACCAGGATGCAGCCGCCGACCCCGGCGACCAGGCACCAGCAACACAGCCCCGCATCCCAACTAGTGCGAGAGGGCCAACTGGGACCCCCACCCACCAGAAAGGAGCGGACTCCAGTGAGAGAAGGCGCCACAGCCCCCGGAGTCCACAGCCGCCCCCCGGCATGGAGGGCTCCCTCTGATGAAACACCAGAGAATAAGAAACATTAAAAAGATATAAAAATATTATTCGGTCGCGTGACCTCAAATTCCCGTCTGCTTGGTCTCAAAAGGCGGACACAGAAAGAACGTCGTCGAAATGTGAGAAAGAAATGGGGGTGGATGGTTTGTTTGTACACAAATGTGGCGTGTTCTCCAAAGCCGATTTAATCGGCCCATGGCACTGAAAGTGTTAAGTTTTAGTTTTTTCATATCTTTTATCTTCCTCGCCGTCGTATTCAAATAAATCCCAGACAGAACTCTGCTGCTTTCTCAACTTTAGTCTCCATATTTCCAGGTAGAGTGGGGAGGAGCAGACGACTCCAAACCACAAGTGACGAGAAGTGACGGACCATTAAGTGTCGTATGGTGCCGCCACCTAAAATTGCTTGAGCAAAATAAATTAAAAATAAATCAATTTCATATCAATCCAACATTGCCAAAATGAAAAAAGAAGGTAATTTTATTTATAAATTTCATACATTTTAGTTAGCTTTGTAAAAACACAATACAGTTTCAGTTAGTAATCGTTTTTTCTTTTAATTACAGTTTTTATTTATGTCAGTTAACAAAAATGTTTTTTCAGTTCTAGTTTTCATCATTTCGTTAGTTTTCGTTAACGATAATAACCTTGGCTCAGGTGAATGTTAGTGCCAGTAATGCAGCACATAGGCATTAGAAAACTGTCACAACCTGCCTGTTATTTACATTGGTTGGTTGTCCCCCCCGAGGATGAAAATCGTTGAGCAGAAGTAAGGGTGTAAAAACCAGAGGGGGGCTTGATCCTCCTACCCCCCCCCCCCAACAAATCGCACCCTGGTTTATGCAGTGTTGATATTGCAAACTCTCAATAGCACAGAGAAAATTCAAGCTTTGTGCAATATTGTCTCATGTGCAATAACACAATGTCCTCGTGCAATATTAAAATGTCAACAGATTTGCTGCACATCCTGCTGTTTTTTAATTGCTGCTTTTAATATATTTGCTTTAAATTGCTTGCTTTTATTTTCATCTGTGCTATTCATTATTTATTGCTGTACATAATGTGCTATTTTACATTTTTTTATATTTATCATATATATTACTATCCATCTTGCCACTTATATGGACACTTCTGCCTTATTAGCTCCTTTTACCTATTGCACATTATCTGCTCCTTTTGCCCACCCACCTTTGTGTATATTTTCTTTTTTCTTCTCTTGCTTTTTCAATATGCCACTCTTTGCCCTCCTAACTGCTCCTCGGTGATAAATAAAGCTTTTTCTGATTCGGAAGTCATGTACCAGAACAAACTTGGGACCAAAACCTCAAATGAATCAACTCTTATGTATCAGCAGACTGTATCACTCACTGAATAAAGTATAAAGCTCATTGTTTACACATGTCTGTATTATGGTATCATCAAGTTTTCCTTTTCAAACTAAAACTCATAGCCATTTAGTTTGACAGTTTGTCAAAATAACACTGTGTCTTAAAATCTACGCATGCCGCTTCAGTTAATTGTTTACATTATAGCTCTGTTTATAGACAGAAAACAGCCACAGTAAAACCACAAATCACTTCCGTTCTTTTTGTGTTGTCAGTAGCTGCACTAAAGATCTGTTTGGAATAGTCAATCATAGTTTTATTATGAACTGTGGATCAACATATGGTAACTTAGCAAAGATAATAACATTACATAATACCTTTAAACTGTCATAATCCTCATAATTAAACTCACCCATGTAGAAGAAATGCTGCCATTTCATCATAAAACTCCATCCTTTTCATTTAGAGCTGTGTCCAGTGGAGGAAACAACAACAGTGCTTCTAGATTTTATCACTTTGCCACTTTCTTTGACTCTGAAAGTCGTTTCTAAGCGCTTCTCATCCCATCCTGTCACTTTATTTGGTCCAAAGCCCTGTGACTTAAAGGTGGGGTGTGAGATATTTTCCTGGAGCATTTTTTTTTTACTATATTGCTTAAAATCCCCTTCACACCCTGATTGCAACCAATTAATTAAATGCTCTTACACGAAATAAAAAAAATTTAGTCACCTTTGGAATGGACGGGAGGGAAAAAACCCCCACCATCCAATCATTTTAAGGGCCCAACTGAAATGATTGAACGGTGATATGTCTATCAAACTCAGCTGCCATTTGTCCCTCCCCCCTCTGTACATACCCCTCTTTGTGCATGAATTGTGCGTTCTCAGAGGTTTAGAGCACTTGTTCAGGTAACGAAGCCAAAGCCAGAGCTTGTCTATATTAGCTATATTAGGTAGAGCTGCAACGATTAATCGACTCAGTGATCCCAAAAAAAATCTGGCACTGATCTGCCTTGGTGGAGGTCTGCGCTCTCAGAGTGCTTTTCTAGTTTTCTAGTAGTTTCTAGTTCATGACTGAGGCTAATTCTTGGTTTATGCATGTTTACATTATTTGCCAAGTGTTTCATGCATCACATTGAAAGGCAGCGGACTGCGGCGCCCAGCTAGAAAGACAAAGAGATGATGAGAGCGTTGGCTGCTTTCTCTCTATTTCCATCTATCGTAATCCTTCCGGGCAGCCTCACTGCCTGTCCAAACATTATTATCATCATCTCCTTTATGTGTCACACACAAAGAAATACAGTTGAATCATGATCAGATCTCAGAAGAAGAACGGGAACTGCGGCCTAGTATTAAACCACAACTCATGAAGCTGTCCTCTGTCACGCTCCGTGCTGTCGCTTTCCTGTTGCCAATAACACTGACTCGCTACTTCAATATGTATCGTGTATACAACTCTGCTTACTTTGACAGATGCATGTCCCACGGTGTGACCAATTGAGTCAGTGTGTGTATTCAGAGAAGCGGTGTTTGTCTAAAGGGCGCTTTGCATCATCAGGTGAAGTTGTGAGTCTACCTGTGTACGTGTTCAACAGCCAGAACCTGCCATCACTGTGTGTGTGTGTGTGTGTGTGTG